>NC_136485.1:110955148-110995148 GCF_053919585.1 Euprymna scolopes
ATAAGTGCTTAAGCACCCGTGCTTTTCAGCGATACATATTCAATAAAATAAATTGATTAATATAATTAATCTGGATATAAGAGAGTTAGACCCTGATAAGAAGTCTCAATTAAGCAAAAGGATAACAAAAGTTTTCTTTAAAAAAAATTAATTGTACAAAAAATGTAAATAGAAAAGAATTGTCTTAATTTTATTGACCTTATTATTAACATACAAATTAAATATTTTACACAATGGGTACTGAATGTTTGCTTAAATTAAATGAAAAAAGTTACATTTTATTTTCATTTTCTATTTAAAAAGCCATTATTAACATGTGGAGAGTGTTTTTTTTATTATTCTGTACTTTCAACTAACAATTTCATTTAAAAGATGATATATCAAAATTTGAATTTAACTATAATAAGGATTATGATACCTGTTCAGTGCATATTTACCTATAAGTATGACCAACCACTTATAATTCAGTAACTGTAATTGAAAAAAAAATAACAATTATAATAAACAGAACGACTCATAGAAATCTATCTATATTCTTTTTTCATTTTAATATACTTTCATAGAAATGCTTCTGTTATGTAAAAAAAAACAATTTTCTTTATGCCACAAGTGTCACGCTCATACATGAATTCCATAGCTAATATAACGTACTGACCCAACGGGTCACGGGTGGTCTAGTATATATATATATATATATATATATATATATATATATATATATATATATATATATATATATATATAAATATATACAAGAAATAAATGTTACCATAGTCAATAAAATATACCTTTATGGTAGAAAAGTTCATTGCTTTGTATTTTTAAGTAGTTTGTAAAAAAAAAAAAATTAAATCCACGAACTGGTTTAAAAAAATCAAAATGGCAGCGACTTTGAAATTGAGGTCCCCGTTTTAAATTTGAAGGAGGGGCACCTGAACATTCTGTTAACAATTTAAGAGAGTTCCGTCAACGAAAGGACTATTTATAAACATATTTTAATGTTTTCCGTTATTTTGTGCTTGAGCAATATTCGATTATGGCATGTTTAGTTAATATAAAAATTAATTTAAGTAGTTATCGTCTCAATTTTCGTTTTAATTTCTATTCGCTGAAATTATTTCAAGTAAAAAGAATTAAAATCTATTTCAAAACAAAAAAAAAACATGAACTGCACTTTTATTGACTATGGTAACATTTATTTCTTGTCTATTTATTTTTTTGATAGTCGTTTGTTGGCTTTCCTGCTAAACCATCTTACTAAATAATATCGACGAAATATCGAAAAACAAAGAAACAAAAAAAAGTTTGGAAAAATAACTTTAGTAAAATAATCCGAAATGGGATATTAAAAAAGTAAACACGTAATTACTTTAGTTTTTTAAAGCAAAAAAATCGATATAAATATAAATAAGAAAAAAATGGCGTCCTTTTCAAGTAGAACATCTTCGTTTGAGTTTTACATATTGGCCGGTGTAATATTGCGCCGTCGGATTCAGGGTTGTATTATTGTAATGTAAATAACACGCAGAAAGGGTTGTAATCAACTGAATTCCTTCTAGTACACTGACAAAATAAGCTTACACATATGTATATGTATAAATAAAAAGGTTATGTAAATATTTTTAAGAAGACACGTAATCACGTGAGCAGGATTTTTTTCCTTATTTTCACACGATAACAAGTGAAGTTCTTATTTTTTATTATTTTTCTATTTATCTATTTTAGAAAGAATGCTACGTGCAAGTGGAGAAAGAAAAAAAACAGAGTTGTGGAAAATTTGTGTCGAGAATTGTCTTAAGTTCCGAGTTTTTTTTTGGGGGGGGGGGCTTTCACTTTAATAAGAACGTGAATTTATGAGGTGAATTTATTCGACACAATATGATTCAACTCAAAAAATAAATAAAAGCTAGCGTGAATAAAGTTAAGGTCTTATTTTGGACCCTCACGCCTTTTAAAACCCCTTGTTAAAATTTGTGACATATTTACATTCTATGGAAGTCAGGCGCGAACGAACACCCAATAATTTTATTATACCATATTTCTTCAAACTGAAACATAATTATCAAAGTATACTTACACAGATAGATATGAAAGGTCTTTGTTAAAGTTTGTGACATATTTCCATCGAGTACAGGCGCGAACCCAGACCCCACAATTTTATTATACGATCCCTATTTAAGTTGAAACATAATTCTTAAAGTATTCTTATGTACATCTATATCAAAAACCCTTGTAAACGCTCTTTTTAAAACAAAAATATTTCCATACTTTGGAGTCCAGGCGCAATTGCAGACCCCATAATTTTTATGAACAACAGTTCTGCCAGATCAAACATACCCATTCCTGTGTCGCGATACATCTCCTATCATTATATGTAATCAGTTTTATTTTTAAAATAGTCAACCATATAGGAGCCTATTCGTGACCAAGCACACACACAGACACACACAAACAGACGTTCAGCTTTATATTGTGTATATATATATATATATATATATATATATATATATATATATATATATATATATATATATATTTATATATGTATCGTATCTTAAGTACGAATGCTTCAAGTACGTATTTACCAGTCAGAATGCTGAGTATAATTGAATGTTACATAACTATACATGTAAACGCTGTAGGAATTTAACATCTATGTTTTTCACTAGTTGTATATTTGTTGTATCTTGCCGTAATGTTTAAAAATATGTACATTTTAATAACGTGTAGCCCAAATCCAAAGCTTAAAATTTTATTGTACAGCTTTACTTTTAATTGCCACATGGTTATCTAAGTACCCTCGTTAGTGTAGTTTCTAGTTATTAAACTCTAAATTGCAAATGCTTGCAAGGTTTTTGTATAATATTTAAATTCCATGTACGTCCGACTGCAGGCATCTACAAAATGTTGTGCCATCTTTATACAGAACATATACTATATGCTAATCCTTGCGCGAAGGCAAGGGAAGTGTGTATTTGAATGCCTATTTCATTGCATCTTAAGCGACCTTAGTTTTAAAATGTTCTAGAGGATGATAACGTACGAATCAATTTATAATTTGGTTTAACGTGTTATTTTGTAGCTAGTACTAAAATACACACGTACTAATTCAGGTTACATATTATGAGAACATATAAAACGAAATAGATAATGAGAATCATCTCAGAACGTTACATACAGGCACACACACACACACGTATATATATATATATATATATATATATATATATATATATATATATATATATATAATGAGAATTACAGTTAAGTTTACCAAAATGATCAAAGCTGGCAAAACTAAAGTAAATTATAACTATTAAAGCATTAATATTTATAAAGAAATCTCAACCAGATGTAAAAATCCAAAGATCTTTAGATTTTACCGTCATTGGAAATTTTACCGTTTACCAAACTCTCCATTCACATGAAATCCCTTTTTTTATTCACCTTATTCCCTCTGCTTCACTTTTTGTTATCAAGTATGATCTATGATTTACTTGTAGTTTCATTTAATACCTTTGCAAGCAAAATACGATCACGCATTTTTCTAATTCCTATCCTCTTATGAGCAGGAAAGTATTTCTTCGAAACTCCGCGGATTAAGGACTATCCATTTATTTAGTGTTTCCTTTTTAAAATTAAATATGTTTTTTTACTCTTTTTCAAAGTGTTTTTTAACATGTTCTTATATATATATATATATATATATATATATATTTATATATATGTGTGTGTGTGTGTGTGTGTGTGTGTGTTTATGACAATCTGTTTGAAGGCTAAGAATTATGTACTGTTTAAACTCTTAGAAAATGTGCACATGAAGTGAATGTTATATTTATAAAGATGGTTTTTCCTCTGGAAATCCAACCAACATCACCACTTATACTATCTGGTTCGAAAAATAACTTATAAATACTTATGAAGTATATATAGTATTGAATGTTTTCATCTTGTCATTCCTTTGCTTACATGTTCCCGTATCCAATCTTATTTATCTAGAAACGTGCATTGTCCTAGCTTTTAAAAACAATTACATACACAATATTCACAATATTTCAAGTAAACTACAAGATGCTTCTCATATAAATATAGTGTCTATTTAAATGGATGCTTGAGGAGGTCATTGACGAACACCGATCCAATATGCCGGAGGTTAAAACTACCGACTATTTACTGGATAGTTATAAGTTGAATCCCCGGCTAGCCGCACTAATGTGACGTGATACAGCGAAACAGTACCGTATGTTGACAACTATATCAAAAGTATATATATATATATATATATATATATATATATATATATATATATATTACTGTTGTTCGTAATATATAACGCTTATAATCATTATTTTGTATCAATACAAGTAAAATAGAGTATTTTAAAAACTCATCATCTTTTTTTACATTGAATCAGTTTTATTTATACAGAAATATAAGCTGGATAAATATATCTTATGTCTAGCAATCTCTAACTTTCTCAAAGAATAGTGTGTGTAGAGCAACTCTCATAATCATTATTTTATAGATGGATGAAAATCGATTTCGATAGAACATTCAAAATCAACAATTACTGACTTTTATATAGCATCGTTTACTCAGTTCTGCACTCATGTTTTTAACATTTCCATTCTTGCTGCCTCATTTAAAGTTGATTATAATGCGAAAATCGATTTATCGCACAACAGATATTTAGGAAGGACATAAAAACTGATCGTAGTTAAAACTCCACTAATAACTATAATTCTATTTGCAAAGCGAGAGAATCACTTGTAAATTAACTATAAAAGATGTACGTAATGACCAGTTGGTCATCGAAGCCGCTTAAGTAATTAGATTATAGCGATGAATGAGGGCGAACAATGCCGCTTAGGCCATTAAGAATGTTAACTCCTCTTTACTGCGTACCGTTATTAATAGTACTTTCCTTTGGCTCTGTAAATGTTTATAAGCGTGGTAAAGTAGTATAGAAACTGTGTGCGTGTTTTATCCTCATGTTTGTCTGTAGTTTGTTTATTTTCTTTTCCGCAAACATTTGCTTACGTTAAACAATACATGTTTTGCAGCTATATCATTAATAGTGCGTGGACACGTATATTTCATTTTGATTAAATACCTTATTAAATATATTAATAAAATGATTCAACGTTTACGTTCAAGTTTAAACCAGTTTTTATGTATTCCTGCAACAAGAATCCAGCTGTGAGTCTGGAAAATTAAAGGCCATTAATTTCATGCGATTTAATCAAATGTATGTAATTTTAGTTTCATTGCTTTTAGAAATTAAATGTAAAGTGCGTCATTCAATAGCTCTCCAAAATTACATGTTGCATGTTTTATTAATAAAAAATATGATTTCTTACATTATACAGTTTTTAATACATAAAGCTGCTTCTTTTTGATGCTATGATTTGCGCAAAACTTTTTTTTTACATAGGCGTCACCACTTATCAAGGCACATAGGCCAATCAAGGATAAAGGTCAAAGAGCGTACAGTAGTCAAAACGAAAATATAGTAATCGGTAGTAATGGAAGTTCGGTAAATTTGTTAAGTGGAACGGCTCATCAGAAACTTGTTCACGTTGGACTTGATGATAACCATATTATAGACAGCTGGAAAGCAGGAAAACGGAAGACAATTCCACAGGCGTGCAGTTCTAAAAAAGAAACTTATCACTAAAGAAATATTAGTATTATAACCATGGCAAAACGGTTAAAATTAGATCCCATACAAAATTTCTTTTTAACCACTTTTCCGCCATTCTACATAATACATTCTATATAATAATAATAATAATAATAATAATAATAATAATAATAATAATAATAATAATAATAATAATAATAATGTTTGACTATCTATTCCGAATTTAATCAATAAATATTATATGACATTGACTCAACAATATCTAAAATGTAAAACTGACGACTCAGGAGTTTTAATAATAAAGTATAAAAAATATTGCGTAATATGTCGCTAACGAGTATAAACTAAACTCTATGCAAATCTGAAATAACTATTAAAATGGAAGGATTTGCCCATACTAGACACCCTTACGAACTCTTTAAAGAACCTAAATAAATAGTGGTTTAGGGAATATTTATTAATTGATGGCTAATTGCCATTGATAAAAATTAAAAAAAAAATTTCACTACAGGACTTCGTTGTTTTCCTACTTTACATAAATATTAAGTAAAATAATATTACTTGGTATTATTAAATCTGACACTATAATGTTTTATAGAATAGTCTAATGGTCTGTTCATTAGTTTAGAAGTTTGGGCTGTACAGCGATATACATATATACATACAAATACATAAAAGTACATACATATATACATATATTGTCCATATTATATATATATATACATATATATATATATACATACATATATATAGAGAAATAAAAAGGAACAAACCGTAGTATGTGTTCATCAACGTTTCGTCTTTATTTCGAGACTTCATCTGGATGAATGAGATCAAGAAACAAAAAATACCAGTACAGAATATTTGAAAATGTTTCACGTGCACAGTGTGATGCAGTTTTATTTCAGAAAAACGGAAAAAGACGTTGGAAATTCAAAAAGGAGTGGGGAGGGTTGGCGCTGTTAAAAAGAGGGAAATTTCAATGACGTCATGTAGTCGTTAATGTAACTTTAAAAATATGAACGCAGTTAATATTCTTATTGGAAAACAGATATATCTGTTGAAATTCAAATATAGGTCTGTAACAGAAATGAAATGAGTGTTTTTTTATGTAATTTACTGATTGAGATTATGTGTTAATTATTACAGGGGGTGTTTGAATGGTGTGAGAGGTAAACCTGTGTCTACAGTTAAATAATGTTCTTGTAATAAAAGTTTACTTATTAATGGCGCTAAGTTATAAAAACCTGCACGTTGTTTAATTGTGCTTGAAATTGCGATAACCGCATATTCAAGAAGTCTCCGGCGCGGTTTATTTGAAATAAATTTAACTACTTTAGCCCGCTTAAAGTGTGATTATGCTGCAAAGAATGAGAGAACATTGCACTGAGAGAATTGCTATTTTTTATATCTCTTTTATGTTCACTGTCCCTTTTTTCAAAGTTACGCTGAGTTTCACCAACGTATTTATGATTGCAATTATGGCAAGGAATAGTGTATATACCTCCATTCGAAACTGGTTTGTTATGGAGATGTTTCGTAGTTTTTAATACATGTCTTATGGTTAGTGATGTGGTTTGTATAATAGGAATGTCTAGTTTGTTTAGTGTGTTACAGATTATGGTATTATTAGTGTGTGTAGGTAAAAGAAGATGTCTTTGAAGCAGAGGGAATATGGTGTAGAAAAATGCGATTTCACGTGAATGAGTAGTCTGGTAAAAGGTAAAGTATCCATTGACGATAAAATAAAAAATGTAGAATCCAATAAAGTTAGTAACATTTCCATTCGCACAAGTAAATTCCAAGTGAATCGCGTAATTGGAAGATGATCAAAAGTAATCCACAAGGCAGACATGCATGGAATAATTCACAAATAGGTACAAGTAAACGGGAATGAATTCTAATAATATTACTAAAAGAAAGATAAAATGTGCGTTAAAAACACATGGAACAAATGTAAAACTCGACTGTCAGGGCGAGGCTTAATTAAGAAAAATGAGTGAAGGAGAAGAAAAAAATTGAAAGATGATTGAATTAATTTGAAAGTAGCAAAGTCAAAGTCAAAATGACCCAGAAAAGATGATGTTAAAAGGCGCCAAAAAGCAAGAAAGGGGTCAACTAAAATGTACAAGTTATTTCTTAAGAAATGAATTATCAGCAGGAGTTATTAAAGGACACCAAAAGAAAGATAAAATATATGAACATGTATATACATACATATATATGAATACATACAATTACACACACAGCCACACAAACACACACACACACACACATATATATATATATATATATATATACAACACATATATACATATAAGTAAATATATGAATAAAAAGTAGATGAAAATAATTTGAAGGGGAAAAGGATGGTCGGTATCTGCAAATGCCGGATAAAGCAAGTAAGTATGTAAGTAAATGCATATAGTAAAATATAAGTAAACTTACATGCAGTCTATAAATGTGTAGGTAAATTTATATATTTGAGCGATAAGAATATTTAAACACTAAAATTGAAATTGCAGACGAAAAACCGGCCAAACAAGGAAGAAATAAATAATTACAATAAAAAATATAAAGGTTTTAAATATTAAGAAAGCATGTAGAAAAAAACGATAATGTTATAGAAAAAATATATATCTGAAAGCTTAAATTAATAGCTATCTAATTTGAAATTTACCATAAGTAAATTTAGACCTATGTTTCCAGAAAGAGATCAGATATTTTCGTCGGATACTATGAATCCGTTATGTTTAATTCTACAACTACACCCACTGCATATTTTAGATATGTTGACGACACTTTTGCTATTTTTCCATCGCAAAGTGAAGCATCGATATTCTTTAATAGGTTGTATTCCTTACATGGGGCTCTTAAGTTCACTATGGAAAGTTAGAAGGACGATTCGCTTCCTTTCTTGGATGTTCTTGTTGAACGCTCAAGGGGGGGGCTTTCTCACTACAATTTATAGAAATCCGACATTTACTGGTCTATACGTGAACTGGTTGTCTTTTGTACCAAAATCACGTAGGGTCGGCCTAATTAATACTTTGGTACATAGAGCCCTCATGATTTGTTCGCCTAACAGATTAGACGCCGAACTCGATAAGATCAGGGAAATATTCATCAATAATGGTTATCCTGTTGACCTTATTGATGACTGTATTTTCAAAAAGGTTGCGGATTTTAAATCCCCTAAAATGTTTGGACCCTTGAAATGCCCGGTTTATTTAAAATTACCGTGGATTGGGGAAAAGAGTAATAGACTTTCCAAACAGATTCGCAGAAGTATTTACGACTGCTTTTTTTCTGTGTCCTTGCGTTTGGTATATACTAAGAGACCTGCTTTTCCGTCTTTCCGCAAGGATAGTTTGCCTTACATCCAAAATAGTAATATTGTATATCAATTCAAATGCCAGTGCGATGCTGGTTATGTTGGGCGAACATCCTTACATCTTTTGACTCGTGTAAACCAGCATGTTCCATCGAAGATCAGACAAGGGAGGATGGGGTCTGGTGGTCTCCCTCCTTCTGCAGCCTTGGACTCTGCTATTGGCCAGTATTTGGTTGACAACCCGTGCTGTGCCGATAGATATAAAATAGTTCGAGGTGCTACATACAGCGGACTCCAAAAACCATTTAAAAATTTTGGAGTATGTCTCTATCGCGGTGCGTCAACCTTCTTTGTGCCGGCAAAAAGAAACATCAAACGCATTGTTTCTCTTTGGGGAACTTTGAATCATTTCTCCCGCTTTTTTTTCCTCCCTCGTTGTGGCAATAGTTTAATCCTTTTTAAACGTAAATAAATTTATTATTGTATCCCCGTACTTTTGACACATTAAAGTTCCCCATTAGAACTCTGTATGTTTCGACACAATATTATTTTGTTTGCTATCGATTTTCTCCTGACAAGATGATAGCCGAAAGAGCTCTCGAGAAACTTCCGCCTATTATTTTTAAAACTTTATATATAAATTTTGTACCTCCAAACATATATATATATATATATATATATATATATATATATATATATATATATATATATATATAGTGAGTGCGACAGAAAGATAGCCTGTTAGCATATTTGTCCAACCCGAGGTCAATGTTAGTCGCGCTGATTAATTTTACACCCTGTAGTATATTTTGTGCAGATTTTACCCTGTGGAATAAATAGTGTATTTAATAATATTATCCGCGTAAACAATAGCTTAAATACAAACAACTTAAGATATTACATACTGTATATCGTAACTTTCAATAAAATAAGTATAATACAGTTTAATATCGTGTCATGGTCTGGCTGCAAAAGAGATCGTATTTCTCATTGAATCGCAGACAACTTTTTTTCCTTTCTTACACGTTTAAAACGCACTGAATTATATAGCAGATGTTCAATATTTTTCATAAGTAAAACTATTTCCAAACCAGAAAAGAATATCATGGCCAATTTTGAATTTTTCTTGTAAACAAGGAGTTTATTCTTAGAATTTCCCTATAGTATTTGATTACTGAGGAATAGAAGTAACATACGCTAGTAAACAAACAATCAGTGTGGCTCATTTGGAGTTCGAAATACATATTAGCGAATGTGTCGGAAAATGTGGAGTGGAAAATATGGCAGATTTTGTGAGACGTACGACTGATTGTAAGGGAAGAAAATCAATATAAAAATTGCAATCAAATTTATCTCGGAAAAGTTTCCATCCCTTCCGAACAAAAGTAAAGGAAATTACGTGAAGAATATAAAAGGAACTGTCATAAAATAGAAGCTTCTTAGAACCAAAAAATAACAGACAGAAAACTGAGCGCCATTTTGAAAAGGATAATTGAACAAGTAGCTCTGTTTTGTTTTGATGTTAATTGAAATTTAGTGAAGCAAGAAGTTAGTATTAGATATATATAAAAAAGAAAACACGCGTATACAAGTAAGAAGTTAAAAGGAAAGAGAAATGAAAGTGAGAATGAAAACAAATACTTAAATGATAGATGAAAAATGCCGGAAGGAGAGTAACATTAAACGAATAAAATGTTAAGGTAACAGTACGGACAGAAACTCTCTTATTTGCAAATCTCCAAACGAACGAGATATTATACAAAAAAAAGTAAAAGAGGAAAAATTAAAGACAATATAATGTACATCTATAACAGAAGCACATCACGATTCTTTTATATTATACGGTATGTTATTTTTAATTTATTTTAAATACTAATACAGTATAACCCGGATATAAGAGACTTCATCTGCGGGGGGCACGATTTTCTTATATCCGGGTTAAACTTTAATCTGGGGATTTTTATATCCGGGTTACACTGTACATAAACACAGGCTCTAATTTTGGACAGAGAAAATCTCTTATATCTGTTTTTCTGATGTCAGGGTATCTTATATTCGGGTTGCAATGTAAAATTGTGACTCATTAATGAAGCAGTTAAAATAAATAAGGATAGACTATTAGTATTCATAAAAATAATTCGGTAAAATTAAAACTTTTTCTGTGAGAGCACTATCCAGTATGGATTTTTTGTACAATCGTGTTAATATTCCTATTTTCTTACATGAAACATGTCCATCAAAACTGTTAGGAAAACTTATGTTCATCTATTTACATGCACAACTGGAAAGTAATTGTTAACACGAAGCGTTATTATATCAACAAGGCCAGCATTACTTCTAGCAAAGGATTCGTTATTTTCTAATGAATACTATTTGGCACTATTGTTTACAATGTGTGTTGTAAACATTTGGAGTTTTCCGTAAACGAAACACAGGAAGTAAAACCGTTAACATTTCCGGTTCTCTACATAAACAATGGCTGCGCTTACTTCTAGCAAATACAGGTGTTTTTGTATTTCACTTTGTTTCCCTCATCCTCCTTCTGCTTACTTCCATTTCCTCTTCTTTATCAAAAGTACCTTCTATCTGCTTGATCGCATATTTAAAATGTGCTACCTTTTTCTATACACTATCTTGGCAAATTTGGATTCTACTATTCATGCTATAATCTATACAGGTAGAGCGTCAGATTTGATTCAATAAAATATCTGTTTAATAATAATAATGTCTGTATCAATGTATGACCTCCGATAAATGGAAATCGTAACAATAACAGAAACAAGTAGCAGTATCATGCAATGTTTATTACATGTACGAGTATCTGAAGCAACGAAACGCACTTTTGACTCATTGGGCCACACAAAATTACCCTATTCATGATATTTATTTGCGTCCCCACGAAAGCAAATTAGATTAGGCACAAGCTCCCCTAAAAGTAGGGTAAAAAGAGGCACTATGGTTGGGACCAAAAAATAATAATTGCCCCACTATAGAGGGGTTCCCCTCCATTGACCGGGACAAATAAACTTAGGTGCAGCATTTGCAGAATAGATACTACACTTTGATCCCTACCCGAAGGCCAAGAACAACAGAAAAATCCCCCTATTTATTCTACATTGAATTCGCCGAAAAATTCATAAACTTTGACATATCTGTTAAGACAAATTTCTTGCATCATTAAATCTATAAGTCTTTTAATTTCCCCAATTAATAATATAGAAATAATAATAAGTACTATTTAGTCATTTAATGTACATATGTTTTTGTAGTCTAGGAAGACACAGTTTAACTTAGATTGCACCGGTGAAAAAAGAATCATGCCCTTTATATATGGTCCAGACCCATAGGAATTATTGAAGAGTTGTTATATCAAAATAAATGATAGGTAAGTTAGGAATAACTGAATGGGAAATGGGGACTTGTCTATATACAGTCCTGATCAATATCATAAGGCCACTTAAGAAAGTACGCGTTTACGCATATTATCGAATTCTTAATCAAACAAATGGTTGAAACCATTGCCAAAAGGGAACATATGATGGAAAAAAAGGAAATATGCTTCATTCGAAACCTTTACCCTGATCTAATAATTATTTTTTAAAAAACAGACATTTTCACCTAGTCAAAACGATAAGACCACTGATAATTTATCTAACAAACAGCAATTATAAATTACTAAAAAGTTTCTCAGTATTTAGTATAGCCTCCATTATTACGAATTACTTCAAAAATTCTCTTCGGCATGCTTACGACTAAGTTTTTTTTTATCAGTTGCGAAGGAATATTATCCCATGTACTGAAAACTGAATCAGAAAGTTCCTTTATCGAATCATACTGGCTTCCATCCTTGAACACTTCTTTTGCCATCCACCCCAAAGATTTTCAATGGGATTGAAGTCCAGAGAACGTGCTGGATGATCTAACAATTCTATATTATTTGAAGAAAAGTATTCTCGTGCTTGTCGAGAAGTGTGTATCGCAGTGTTGTTTTGGTGGAAAATCCAATTTCTTCCACAGAGACGTGGATCTTCATCATGATAGAAACATTTTCAAGCATTGAAATGTACGTAAATGATGTTTGCCGGCCTTTCACTACTTGCACCTTTATGGTCCAGCTGACGAGAAAGCACCCCAGATCATTAAAGACCCTCCTTCACCATGCCAAGTTGAAAAAGTCTCTTTGGGCAAATTTTTATAATGCCAATAGTATTGAAATCCATCTCAACCATCTAGATAAAACTTTTTCTCATCGGAGAAATTTACATTTTCCCACTTCTCTTCATCCCAAGTATGGTATTTGGCGGCATATTTAAGTCGGTTAGTTTTGTGCTGCTCAAGAAGACGTGGTTTCTGCAGTCTCTTTAAATGATTGAAAGCCTTCATTTTCAGATGCCTTCTGATGGTTTTAGGACTACATTCTGCTGCAGTTTTGCTTTTCAATCGACTTGAGCTCATACTGGAGTTTTTTTTAAACTTCTCCTGATACGGCGATCCAGTGATGGGGTTATTTTTTTTTGTCGACCTGCACTCTTTTTGTGCCCGTATTGATCTGGATTTAATTAAAAAAAATGTGATGACCGTTTTGCTACGATTCACTTCGTTTGCAATGGATCTATGGGAGAGTCCACCCTATTAAGCTCAAAGGTCCTTCCTCTCTCAAACTCTGATAATGGTTTCCCTTTTGCCATTTATAATTTAGTAAGATGTTTTTATCCACTAACAAGTTGCTTTTAGTAACATAGAAAGCTTTTTTGTATTCATTCTTTCAAAACTAGCCGATTTAATTAAAGTGGTCTTATCATTTTTACCAGGTGAAAATGTTTGTTTTTTAAAAAATAATTATTAGATCAGGATAAAGGTTTCGAATGAAGCAGATTTCATTTTTTTTCCATCATATTTTCCCTTTTGGCAATTGTTTCAACTATTTGTTTGATTAAAAATTAAAAAAGCTATTATGCTTCAACGCTTACTTTCTTAAGTGGTCTTATGATTTTGACCAGGACTGTATAATAAATTTATAGAAACATTAAACACACATTTAAATATTTCTAAAAAGACGTGCGAAAATACTTAATAATTTCAGCTTTTATTCAATAATTGAGAAATGCAGTCAAATAAAACAGAATGCCGACGTAAACAAATATTAATCAGGTGGATTTTTTGTCCATTCTAATTAACTTCTTAATCTATATTTTTCATTTTATTCGCAAGGAACAACATTTGTGTATATATGTTATTTGCTAGTCATTAAAACGTGCTTGCTGAAATGAAGGTAATCTCTTTGTTACGAAACTCTCATGGCTCTCATGGTAACTTCGTATTCTTTAAAATGAATTAGTTTCGCTCATTTCCATGCATTTTAGTGATGTGAAATTTTTATTTTATTATTTTGTTTGATATCGTACCAAATTACTGAGAATAAAACATTTTGATTTGCCCAAATGACTTGTTCCACCTCTCTGTATTTGCTATTAATACAGACGTGGCGTTATAATAACAGCATCAGTAAATAATTATCATTAATGTTCTTAAGCAGCATCGTTTGAAATAATATCCGTAATTGAAATAACGCATATATAGACAAAGATTTGTATTGAACTTTCTAACTCAGTCGTGTAGTTGTTGCATAAAGGATAACATATATTGTAAGCTGAAAGACAAATCTTTATAAGACATTTGGTTATAACAGTGAAGGAGATATATAGCCAGAAGTATGAACAGATGTTATTTCATCCATACAAGAGATACAATAATAACTATGCACATAGAATGGACAGAACGATGACGTTATACTTTGAACATGAGTAAAACGGCATAGGTTTATTTTTATCTGATAAACTATAGACACATATGTATCTAAGTTAATAAAACACTTCATGGTTTACAAGACCAGACATGTTGATAAAGCATGTGGATAAGTGATAAACATCTTTAAGTGTAATGAACTGAGAAAGCACAGTTAATTACAGAAAAGTTTAAGAAATTATAATATGAACTATATCAAATGCAACATTATATATTTATTCTTAATAACAGGTAAAGACGATTGGCATTGGAAAGAAATGCACACTAAGAAACATGACAGGTTGATCCTTTACGACCCAATGGTCATCCAACAACGATATCCATTTCGGTTGTCATTATATAAGAATTTGTGACCCCCTGAAACGCCGCTTTCGATAGCGAATTATCCTATAACTACATCCGAAAGAGGCTAATTCGGCACTCGTTATTTACTGGACGAACCTGACTGACATTAATCTAACTGCTAATACAAAGATTCCAAACGAGAGCTTTTTCAAACCTTATTTTTATATATGTGTTACACTTTCTTCACAAAGTATATTAGCCAGCTATATTTTGCAATTCTTTTTTTTGGAGTATGATTCTACTACAGGGTGTCCAAAGAATAACTGAAGCGTTTCTTTATTTCTGATATCTTTCTCTAATTTTAACACAGCCTACCTAAAACAGTAGGAATAAAACGAAAAATGCAAAGATTAAAACAACCTTTATTTTTGAAAAATAATTTCGTTTCCATGATGCCGATTTTCAGCTTTGCGTAGTCATGCTCTTTCGAAAACATTATCCACGACCGGATTGAAGAATTTCTCAATTACGATTTCACTCCCTTCTTTAGTTCCTGATGTTTACCTTAAATGTTTGCAGGGTTTAGAGTTTGTTAACAGGGACGTTTTCTTAAAGATGCCAGCACAATAAAAAGTCGGGGCTACTTAAGTCTGGGGAACGTGGAGTTACTTTTTGGACACTCTATATAATTACTTTAATAGAGATATTTTAAAGATTCCAGTATATTTTCATGTCAGATATATGAATTCGATCTATCTCGCTCTCCCCCACTCACTTTCTCTCTCTCTCTCTCTCTCTCTCTCTCTCTCTCTATATATATATATATATATATATATATATATATATATATAATGTTAAACAAAATAATGCTCGTGTATATAAAACACACAAATATACTTAATGAAGGCATCTATTTCTTATTGCGCATATTTTTACAAGGCCAATAAGGATTCTTTTGATATTCACTTTATAGATATGAACTTTTCCCCTCTCTCTCTATCTCCCTGTTTCCCTCCTTCTCTCACTCTCTCTCTCTGTCTCTCCCTCTGTGTGTGTATATATATATATACATACATACATACATATATATATATATATATATATATATATATATATATATATATATATATATATATATATATAGTAAGTTATAAAATATATATGGCGATTAAGCTACACTGAATATTTCGCGTTTCATCCACTCTAGGACACTTCAGTCTTATGCGCCTAAGCCTGAAGAGTCCTGGAATGGATGAAACGCGGAATATTCAGTGTAGCTTAATCGCCATATATATATTATAACTTACTAACTAGCTCTACCTATGTATTAAGCACTTTTGAAGTAAATATTTAAAGTTTACACATAAATTTATACTTTCGTATATTAATTTTATGTGAGTAAATGAAGTAGTTTATATATATATATATATATATATATATATATATGTATATATATATATGTGTGTGTGGGGGGGAGAAATAAAATTTTCAACTATATACATTGAATTTAACAACACAATCATTATTCGACAAGGAATGCAAAATTAAAACGTAAAATTTTCTTTAGTTAATGTACTTCCAAGTTATGACTTTTATCCGCAGTGCAAAGAAGTTAGAAAAATGCTCTATATTTTGCTGGCTACTTTCCTCTGAAAATAAGGGTCGTTCTTGGAAACGCTATTGATTAAGGAAAAGTTTAAAGTTTTAATTTGCATTCCCTGTCGTATGATAAATTAGTTGTGAATTCAAATTAACGGAATTTAAATTTAGTTTCTCATATCAACGCTTTGTTTTGAATATTGAGCTTTCTCATCTGGTTAGGGTTCGCCTACACATATTAACATTTTTTGTACTCTGTTTAAATTTACAAATTTATTAAATTTGTTGATTTGGAAAGCATCTTTGAATTACACACGCATACACACATACACACACATATATATATATGTATGTTTGTGTGTATGAGTGTGTTGGTGTGCATGGGATTAGCTTTGTCTTCTTGATAGAAGACGTATTTGCCATTGGTGACATTAAGCCTTTCTATATCAAGTGCGTATATGTGCGATTCATTTATCCTTCGTTTGTTGAGAGACTTATTAGAAGAAGGCAAGATGCATTGATTCGTGTAAGAAGATCTAGTTCATTCAATAAGAACGAAAGCTCAAGTAAAACTCGTCTCTTGAAATCTCTAACGAAATCCCCAGAAGATGAAACGAGGGGAAAGATCAATCGTTTTGTCGCCAAATGAAATTTACTTACGAATCTTATTATACTAAAGCTGAGGTAACCAACGTTTTCTGATGTTAAGGCTTCTTTCTATGTAATGTTATCCGAAAAACATATGCTAAAAAATTGTTCAGTAATTTTACGGTTTAAGTATCCTATATTTGTATAAATCTTCATAAATTTCCATTAACTTACGAAATGATCGAATTCTTACTACGGCTCTCTGTATAGCTTGAAGTTTCTATTTTTATCCCTGCTTTTTATTTACACTGAGTGTATCTCTCTTGCATCTGTTAATCTTTTTCTCTTTGTTAATAATCAAATGTAATAAAAATCATTATCTCTGATTCGTCGTTGTCTGTTCTAGCGGTGAGAAATTGTGAGCAATTATAAGGTTTGATGTTTAGTGAGTGCACGTCTTTAAAGCTTCACACTGGACTTTTTATGTGCGGCAATTCTCGTTTCATCTCTCTTTCTCTATAAATGAAGAGCGGTCGCGAAAATGTAAGACGCCTGCTATCGTGAACATGCTGATTAACGTTATACACATTATTAACTTCTTTCTCTTTCGTTGTAGCTACTTCTTTTAATCCTCCTCCTAGTTCCCTCTCTTTGATTGTTTTCTCTCTTTTCCATCGGCCTACACACACACACACGCACACACACACACACCCTCACACACACACACACACACACACACACACACACACACACCCACATATATATATATAACCTTGAAAAAGTTTCAAATCTGTAAAATTATTTTGTTAGTAAGTCAATTAATCGTTTGCAATCACTGTATTAATTTCATTTCAATAATTTTTTTTAGGGATCATCACTTGGTTACCATAAACCTCTATTTCAGAGATTTAAAGACAAAAGAGTATATTAAATCAGGGCTACTCAGCATATCGGAAGTTGGTTCTTGCTCTATTTTAATTTCGTTAACCTATTAATCTTACTAAAAGCATATTTTTTACATATGTGACTCGGCTTTGTCTCCCCATAAACAGAATGTGTTTGTCATTTAAAAAACTTAATTATATATCATGACTCAACTCGACTACTTCCACCCCCTATCAATCGGTTATTACTATTTTCTTATATATTCCCATTATTATGCATTTATATATTTATATTTAGCCAAGTTTATATACATATATATAACAAATTATTATATGTATGTATGTACATATAAAATATGTACAAGTTTTTCGTTTTAATGATATTATGTTATACTATATATGTTATTTAGAGACATTATACATGATATATCCATATTTATATACACATATATATATATATACATATATATCGTATACGAAGATAATTCTTAAATTTACATTAAATAGTACAATTCAATATTTTCTCGATTTAATTAAATTCCAAACTTAAAATATAAAATAAAATATGCAATCTTGTTTAAGAAACGTTCGAACGCCAAATATTTGTTTAAATTGAACTTTTAGAAGTAATATAAAAAAGGTGGCAATTATATATACATATATATATATATATATATATATATATATATATATATATATATATATATATATATATAAGACAAAACGGCCGTGTGCGTATTTTTATGTCGAGCAAAAGTTTTTCTTTAGCCGGTTTCTCGGGTGGGGTTACTATTCGTTAGAACTTTTTATATACACCGTATATCATAATCTCTACGATTTGCGAAGGGAAATCGTAGATTTATTTTGATTGACTTTTAGAAAATCCACGCTATTCCTTCCTCTCGCGTGTCTGTTCGACTTTTTCGTTTATAAGCGATACTAAATCGAAAGCAAAGGCAGCTACACGGCCTTTCGTGATATATACCCGGCCTTTCGTGGACCGGGCATCAATGATCAAAATGTAGTATGTTCCGGCAGATGCTGCATGAAAGACCATTGCCTTTGAGGCAATCAGTTTCTGGTCCATGTAGGGGCAACCCTATATACTAAGAGTCAGCACAACCTGCTCTCCCTCCCCTCCTTTCAGGGGTGCTGGTGTACCTTTTCCCTCCCCCATCTCTACATGAAAAAACGACCTTGTGCCTAATTTGCTCTCCTGAGAGAGGCAAATAAATGTAGGCAGCTACCGCACCTTTCGTGCCAAGACATCCAGAAAACAATCAGCTTTGATCAATGTCGGGGAAACCCCTCATATCAGATAATTGATATTTAATTGGACAGTCCTTTTTGTGGGGAACTGGTTTTCTCTTACATCGTGAGGAAACAAATAAATCAAACGGCGGAAAGCTGAACCGATCTTCAGCCAACGTTAGTTTCTGCAAGTCAACATTTTGATTGACATCGCTTTTCACTTCCTATGGTGTCGTTGCGAAGCGGTAAGTCTCGAGTTTTTTTTTCACTTTATTTTCCGCCTTCGGGTTCGTCACCAGTTCGAAACAATTTTTTTTCTTTTACACCTACAAACACCTGGGAAACGCCGGGTATCCCCGCTAGTATAATATAAATCTCACCTGCCTGTTTAAAAGTATGTGTGCATGTGTTTATGTCTGCCTAAAACTTTTCATAGAACTGACGGATTTTCACGAGATCGATATCGCTTTGAAGTTCGGCCCTTCTGATGACAAATATCGAAAAAATGGCTGAAAACGTTAATTCGTTCATCCTCACATCGGCAGTCTTCTACAGGGAAGGGTCGCTTTTTTCGCCTATATTTTCAAAAATCATCACCTATTTTCGATTAGCTAGCCTTAATTTAAACATTCGTGACTTCCAGTTTGATGATTGACTTAATAGCAAAGACGTCACGGGTTTCTTTTACGATCTTTGCGGTACGGGTTCTAGCCTGCCTATTACCACCTTTTTTTTTTTTTTTTTTGCTCACCACCCCTCCAAACACCCGGACAATGCCGGGCACTCCGGCATAATATATAATATTATATAAATCTCACCTGCTGTTTAAATGTATGTGGGTATGCATTATGCATGTATGTATGCCTCAAACATTTGATAGAGGCGAGAGATTTTCACCAGATATAGCCGTTTTTAAGTCAACGTTTCGGACGACAAATATCAAAAAAAATGTCTTAAAACATTTATTCTTTTACCCTCAACTGGGCACTTTTCTACAAGAAGGGGTCGCTTTTTGCCGATATTTTCGAAAGTCACCTTCTCTTTTCGATTGACTAGCCTTAATTCTTCGCAACTTCTGGTTTGACGCTAGAGGCAACGACAAAGACGTCACTTTTTTTTCACTTTCTTTTCCTCTTTTGCAGTACGGCTTAGAGCCTGCCTGTATACTATAACTTTTTTTTTTGCTCCACACACACCTCAAAACACCGGCCACACAGGCTAGTCTTCTCTTCTTCTCTTCTCTTCTCTTCTATTCTTCTATCTCTATATAAATAAAATGAACTCATTTTTCCCGTCTGATTTTGACATTAATAGGATTAAAAATCAAGATATTTCATGCAAATATAATATGCACAAACGGCAGAACAATATCTGAGGTGTGTTATAGGCTTATTATTTCGCAAATTCCTCGATAATCTTAGATTTCTATACTTTTTCTGCTGAGAAGTCACGGTTAAGATCAATGGAAGTGGTAAAATATTTTCTCTCTAATAAATTCCTCCTCCCCCTGCCACCACTTAACACCGTTTGGGGATCGTTCACAAGGAACAGTTGAGAAGAGAACACCGGTTTGGCTTCGTAGTTCTTTCATGTGAAGTTATTTAAAATCACTAAACTAAGCTGCAGTGCTCTGTGGCGTAGTGGTTAGCGTGCTGGACAATTCACATTATATTTTCACGTTCGCGCCGACCTACCGTAGTCGTTTTTTTTTTTTTTTTTTTTTTTTCCTAAACAACTGGAATGGACTTTTCTTGGTGGCCGAACTGTTAACGTTGCAGATGTTTTTTTTGTTTTTTTTTCACACTTTATTTTCCTACTTTTACTCATGACTCCGGGTTTGATCCTTCCTATTTACCTACCATAACATTTTTTTAACACTCCCCCCCCCCGTCCCGGAAACAAACACTCGGGCAACGCCGGGTACCCCCGCTAGTATCATATAAATCTCACATGTCTGTTTAAATGTATGTATGTTTGTATGTCTGTCTAAAACTTTCGACAGAGGCGACAGATTTTCAAGAGCTCAGTATCGTTTGGAAGCTCGCCCTTTCGAACGATAAATATCGAATAATTGACTAAAACCTCAATTACTACACCCTCAACTGGGCTCTTTCTATAAGGAGTGGTCGCTTCTTTCACCGAGATTTCCGAAAGTCATCCCCCCTTTGAAATTGACCAGCCTTAATTTAAACCTTCGTCGTTTCCAGTTTGGCAATGGACGCAACGGCAAAGACGTCACGTTATTTTTTCACTTTCTTTTCCTCCTCTACTGCCTGCCTGCATGCTACTACTTTTTTTTTCTGCTGAACAAACACCTCCAGACAGCCTAGAAATTCCGGGCACCCAGACTAGTATATATATATATAAATGTCGAAGTTCGAAACACAACCGCCAACTCACTGGCAGTCTTAAATATCGTACCTCAGAGCCATCAGTCTATGAAATTCTAACGCCAGTGCCAACGTAAGAAAATTTGTTTTAAGGGAAAACCATAGTCCTACATTGTATGTTTATGATATGAGGAAGCCGGACTGATTGTCATATATTATTATCCATAATTTTTGTCCTTCAATCTCAGTATTCAATTATGAAAAACTTATGTTATTCATGAATCGAGGGACAATGTTATTCAGATAAGTAACATGTTAATAGATCTAACTGATAATCTACTATAGTTACAAGAGGACAGTTTGAAAATACTTTTCCATGACGTTACTCTTTTCTTTGTCTTTTATTTTGAAAAAGGATTTTCTGAGCAATGCAGTTTTGAGACCACCAGCACAAATCTATTACACAGACTAGTTTTTTATAAACCATTAACCTAGAACATAAATAAAAAGATATAAGCATAAAACTTCACGTCAGCCAAAAATAATATCAATTGTAATAAAAGAAAAAAAAAGTAATCACGCAATTTTTTTCTGATTTAATATAATTTATTTGTTTATTCACTATCTGGGATGAATAGAAATGAAGATAAAAAGCTTATGTGGAAATAATTCTTTCCATCGAAAGAAACACCATTACCAATACGACAAGATTTGCCGGTGCTTCCGTACTAATATCGAGCACAAGAAGTATTACGATCTTAGTCCAAAAATAAACATGAAATTAGGTTTCGACAGGTTCGTCTTTCTCAGCGCAAATCAATATTTGGGTCTATTTAATTCCTTCTATCTTTTTCTCCATATTTTGTTTCTTTACTGGTATTAAGCTTATTTCCTACTTCCCATAAAATTTATCGGACTCTTTCTCTTAATTAATGACGTCATTAACCACCACTTATTTTTATTCTCTCCGTAGTCTTTTATTCACCCCATTTATTTTTTTCGAACGTTATCTAGTTTGCAAAACGTCTTTATTGACGATATTCTGTGACAAAGTAATATAACAAGCGGGCATGATGAGACTCAGTATGCACAGTGACAAATACTAAAAAGGTAAAGCATTTATACGTTCCATTAAAATTTTTGACATTACACAACTGTTATTTTTTCTTCATTCTGTCCCCTTTCGAATGAATCACGTTACGAAATGTATAGTAAGTCGATGTTTACACATCGACGCACAAAATCCAATAACATAAACGAGTTTATACGGATGTAATCTGCGCATACACTGTCCTGATTAAAATCAAGTAATTATGTTTTGGACATATCAGTAAATTTTCTGAATTTATTTGTAATGGTATTTTTGTGAGCTATCAAAACACATAAAAAAACAGACATTTTTTTTACAATAAACCAGCGGAACCTAGTTGACCCGAATCTGGGGATCGACGTAGTTTGCTCCCTAATATACTCACACACACAAACATTAACGAATATAGATACGCTAAACTCATTACATTATCGTCTGCCAGTCTATAGAAAATTTACTCATTGAAATATTCCACTTAATATTAAAATATTTTACTAATAAAAAACAAAAGAATATTGACTCTTAAAAACAATTTTCAATGAATTATAATTTATTTAAGTGAGCAGGAAAGTTTTCAGAAGATTGCCTGACCCCTGAAACTCACGGTTCTTAATTATAATATTCACGAAGATTCTGTTTGTTCCTATTGCTGAAAACCGTCCATTTTAAACAAATATATAAAATTATCTCTTTTGTGAATATATGCCTTCCAAATTCATTTTTTTTGTTCACCTTATGACAATGTCAATTATTTTTCGCACATGCGATTATATAAACCTGCTAATTTGTTTTCACTGAAAATATTTCTATGAATCAAACTCATCATAAAAATAAGTTCTTCCCCTCACAAAACACCCCAAATTAAAACTTCCAAAACTATCGTAAACACATCTCTAAAAACATTCATGACCGCCTCCCCCAAAATGTTATATATGTATGCTATCTGCCTCCACACAACATTACATGCAGTATTATTTAAAAAAAAAAAAAGATAGAACATTAAGTGACCCTATACGACATCCCTAACGGTTTACCCTATTATAATGAGTGCGCTGTCACTTTTTAGCGTGATTGGTTATGCAGGGAGGCAGTATAGAGGAAAAAATATCCACATACGTTGGGAAGTAGAGTAGACTTCTGCAAACTATAGGATCTTTTTTCTTCTAGTAAACAAACAAGGCCCCCTTTGCTATTCGGTAAAACAAAACAAAACAAAATAAAATTAAGCTCTTCCTAAAGCAAGTTTTAATGTCCGTATTGATGAGAAGTGTAAGCTTGTCAACTAAAAACACGTTTAAAAAGAATATGCATATTTAATTAGATTGTTGTCTAAATTAAAATTACAAAACAAAAATAAAGAGATATGCATC
Source organism: Euprymna scolopes (assembly GCF_053919585.1). Taxonomy (NCBI): domain Eukaryota; kingdom Metazoa; phylum Mollusca; class Cephalopoda; order Sepiida; family Sepiolidae; genus Euprymna; species Euprymna scolopes. The sequence goes on from NC_136485.1 coordinate 110,979,329, forward strand.
AAGGACGATGGGCTTTTTAATGCAAGGGTTAGGGAAGAGATGAAAAAAAAGTTGAAGAGATTCTGATCGAAAAATCAAGTTAAAATGCAAAACGATTATCATCACAAAAAAGATCCGATCGAGAGATGAGAATGCGAAAAGAGAGAGGCAGATGAGGAATCAGGGAATTTAAAAACATGTTATGGGGAAGAGACCAAAGATGACAAAAATCACGAAGAAAATGATTAAAGAGAATAAACGTCAACGTGATTTAATTGTAAATTAAAGTAAAAACCCGAGGAAAAATAAGTTAAAATGGAAAAGAATGCAAATGGATGACGAATATAATGTGATGAAGAAGAAAATGCGCTGATAGAAATAGAAAAAATGAAGAGGATAAAAAGATGAGAAAAATAAAGAAAGAAATAGAAAGATGAAAAAATCCCGAATAATGAACATTAGCAGAGATAAAACAATAAACTTTGGGAGAAAAAATAGCAAATTAGAATAGACAATAAGAATGAATAGGAGCCAAGAAAGAGGCAAGAGAGCAAATGATAACACAACTAGACGAAAAAAAGGAGAACACGGCAACAGCGTGAAATAGGATGTATGTAATGGGGATCGGAGAGCAGAGACAAATAGCAAATAGACAAAGACAAAAGTAATGAAATCGAACGCGAAGGGAAAACACGGATAAGCAATGAATAAGGAAGAAACTTCATAAATGAGAGGACAAGAAACAGACAAATGTAAATGTGATAATCCAGAGAAAGAAAAAAACGACAGAAAAATGAGAGTAAAGCGTTCCTTTACACATATATTTCTCCGTAAAAAAGTTGAAATACGATGCCTGTGCGTTACAACATCTAATCTATTCTATCTTTCTTTCGTTCTATCTATTCTATCTATTGTTTTTCTTCTATCTATCTTCTTCTTCTATCTTCTATCTATCTATTTATCTATCTATCTTCTTCTTCCATCTTCTATCTACTTATCTATCTTTCTATCTATTCTTCTTCTATTTTATCTATTCTTTCTTCTTCTATCTTCTTCTTCTTCTATTCTTCCATCTATCTATACAAATAAAAATAATCTTCTCTTCTCTATTCTTCTATTCTATATAAATAAAAATAACTCATCTTCTATCTATCTTCTTCTATCTTTCTATTCTATGTATCTTCTATCTTCTATTCTCTATTTTCTATCTATCTATCTTCTTCTATCTTCTATCTATTCTATCTTCTTCTTCTATCTATTCTTATCCTATCTATTCTTCTATCTATCTTCTATCTTCTCTTCTCTTCTTCTCTTCTTCTATCTATCAATCTATTATTCTTCTTTCTTCTATTCTTCGCCTTTCTATCTATCTATCTATCTTCTTCTATCTATCTTCTTCTATCTATTTTTTCTTCTATCTATCTTCTTCTATCTATTCTTTCTTCTATCTATCTTCTATTCTATCTTCTTTCTATCTATTTATCTATCTATCTATCTTCTTCTATTCTATCTATCTTCTTCTATCTATCTATTCTATCTATCTATCTATCTTCTATCTATCTATCTATCTATCTATCTATCTTCTATCTATTTATCTTCTTCCATCTATCTTCTATCTATCTATCTATCTATCTATCTTCTATCTATCTTCTATATAAATAAAAATAACTCATTTTTTCCCGTGTGATTTGGACCTTAATAGGATTAAAAATCAGGAGATTTAATGCAGATGTGATGTGCACAAACTGCGGCACATTATCTGAGGTGTACTATAGGTCTATTATCTCTAGACTTGCAAGAAAATCGTCCATTCCTGTGTTTGTTCTGGTGAGAGTCCACTGCCAAAATCGATTAGATTAAATGGAAGTCGTAAAATCCGTTCTCTCTATTAAATCCCTCCTTTTCACGCTCCCCATTTACACCGCTGATTGATCGTTCACGAGGAACTTTTACGGACGCCTACCGTTTACGGGTTTATTAGTTGTTTACAAAAACTGAACTGCTTCCTATCGCGGAAAACGCACCACTCTCACTTATACGTTGTTCACATTTATACACTAGGAAAGATACATACATTACTTACACGTTTTATACATTTTTACACTATTACAAACAAATTACAAACAGATTCTTTCCATTTTATTTTTATTTATTTATTTATTTTTTAACCTTATATTACATCATTTCCGTTATATTTCGTTTCGTTCCGTTATATTTTTCTGTTGACATTTTTTCCTATCTTATTGGCATGTTTGACATCGTAATTTTTATATATTTATTTCCGTTTCATTTGATTTCGTTCAGTTCCACTTTTCTTTTTTCTGTTTACGTTTTTACGAACTTTCTAGTAAGTTTGACAGCATTCTTTTCTTTTGTTTCTTGTTTTTGTTTTTTTATGTCTGCTCCCAAAGTTACAAATTACTTTTCCGGTCAAAATAATTATACCATCGTAATTATCGCATTTCGTAATCTAAAATATCAAATTTACACCTAAACCAGGCTTAGCTTTACGTTGTTCACGTTTTTACGCTAAGACAAATATATTGCTTACTTTTACGTTGTTCGCAGTTATGCACTAAAAACTATACATATATACACGCAGATTCTTCCTTATTTTCTTTTTTTTAACCATAGATTAGATCATTTCCGTTTTATTTCGTTTCGTTCAATCAGTTTTTCTTTTTTCTGTTATTATTTTTTCGATCTTTCTGGAAAGTTTGACATCGTTCGTTTTTTTTTTCTTTTTTTGGTACCATTTACTAATTCATTTACGTTTTATTTCGTTTCGTTACGTTCGATTTTTCTTTTTTATGTTTACATTTTTCCGAGAGTTATGGAAAGTTTGAAATCGTTATTGTCTTTTATTGGGGGGGGGAAGTTTCCAAGTTTAACATTCGTATTTTTTTTGGGGGGGTACACACAGTTAAACATTTATTTTTCGGTCAAAATAATTATACCATCGTGATTATCGCATTTTAAGAACTGTCAAATATCAAATTTTCACGAACATCGATTTGGAACAAATCAAACTATGACTGATTTCATATATTTACTGACGAACATCATAATTACTCGATTCAAAATGTAAACAATGCATTCGAAATGTGAATGCATTTGCTGACTTTCTTCTGTTAATATAAAGGAGGCTGTGCTGAAATAAAAACATGTGAAAACATTGTTATTTACAATGCTACTCTTAATATTTCCAGGGGATCTTTTTTAAATCCAAGGTCATTATCAGATGGTAACTACTTAATCCTCAAAATAGCAACTACTTAATGCTCGAAATACCAAATACTACATAGCCATATAAAATTCCTCTCTACTAATATTAACAAATATATTCAAAATCCAATTAGATTCTCTCATTGTTTATACGATCCCGGGCAACGCCGGTTAGCCCCCTTAGTATAATAATAACCTGAGATAAATTGTCAGAGGTTATTTATACAATGCATTTCTCCCCTCATAAGATGATTAACTTATCCATCCGTTACAGCAATAAGAGCGAATGTTATTTTTAGATTTGAATAACAGTGACTCATTTGAATTCGGAATTACATTATTTAAAACAAGGCAAGTGAAGCATACATGGCGTCCTGTGAGTGCACAGTGAACGAGTCATGCAAAATGACTAAGTAGAACACCCCCCCTATTTAGCCCCTAAAGTCCCAAGCAGACGTCAAATCCTGCTAAGAATGTACAAACTGTGCAGTTTTGGGCCTTAACATATGTACATTTGAGTTCTGCACCTTGAGAAAAAAGACATGACTAAATCCCCAAGGCCTTAACATATTTAAATTTGAGTTCAGCACCATGCAAAACTGCTAAATAGACATATACAGAAAATTTTGGATAAATATCGTAAAATAGTCTAAAAATGTTTTTATTATCCCTAAAAGACCAAGAAGTATTGCGAAATATAGACAAACAAAATTATACAGAAATCAGTTAGTTAAGACTTTTCAGAAAGTTTTATAAAAATCCAAGGCATCAATTGTTTTAATGAGCACAAAAGTGTCAATTTTAGCCATTTTAACCCGAAGACATCACTAGAGAGGCAACCGGAGATTTCCCGGAAAATCTGTTCTGTTAAATTTTTACACATGTGTTTAATGAGCAAACTTTTTTAAAATCCAAGGCGTAGTTATTGAGAAAAGTGCTGACAGACGAACAAACGAACGAACAAGAGTGAATTTATAGGTCCACTCTGCTTTTGTTGGGGTGTTGCGTTGTTATCTCTAATAAGGGATTAGACGAGATGACGTATATTATATATTTGTTGTATCATAAAGAGGATCGTGTGTGATCGTCTAGTCAGAGTTAATATCATGTGATCGTCTAGCAGTTCTTTCTATTAAATGATAAGTTCATATGCCGTTGTGTGTGTGTGGTACATGTGTTTTTTAACATACCTTCTGCGTCTTTGATGCTGGCCCATCTAGAATCATCTAGTCTTGGAGGTGAGACTGGTACTTGTTTTAGACGAATAGTCATTCACTCCAACACGATGAATTTGTTTTATAGTTTTTTCTTCACTTCTCAGATGTCTCGCAGAATGATGGAAAGTGACTTTGGCTTGTGTAGTTCTCTTGGTCTCGTTTCTACACACGTCAGCGCCCCCCAGTGAAGGGGAGGAGACAACGGGGAAGTCGTTCGTCCTCTTCTAAGTCTAAACCAACTCTCCACGATTCAGCTAACCTGATCACGTGACTCACACGCAATCCGACCAGCTGATCCTGACTTCCGGTCCACATGTCTACATATAATTTACACACCCCCTCTCTCTCTCCCTTGATCCATTCTATAACAGGGGGACTAACAAAAGAGTAATGCATTTATATGTGTTTGCATATAAAAAATATTTACTTTCGCCAGCTTTATAACTCTAGCTTTTTTCATTTTACCTTCAGTCTTCATATTCCATATGCGATTTTTCTGACAAGGGGGAGAACTTGTTTATTGAGTTGAAATTTATCCGATTTACACTTGCGGATAGCGAGTTTTTAACCTTGAAGTAGTATTTTATTTTATTTTATTTATTAGCTGCCTTGTCTAAAACGATTCCCTTAAAAATTTGCTATTTACGCACAATTATAGTATGTCTCCATCCACCACATAAGTGCGTGCATAACTACTTTTGATCTGATGCGAGGCGAACTCACTGCAATTTATCACGTCATACTCGACAAAAACGATTACGTTAATCAAGCAATGGAAATTGATAATCCCTAAAAAAAAACACCCTAGTTGGTGGAAGCCGAATGCCTGCCCAAGGCAAATACTACATTAGCCTTCCTTGTTTAATAGCAAATCAGGTTCTGTTAGTTTATTTAATGACGGAGCTTAATATGTATTACAGAATAATCAATGATACACGGATAATTGATCACTAGTATCTATTTCATAGGAAGCCTGGAGGGAAATTGCGAGTTCCTGTCTTTCTAAATATTTCTAGTTTTTAAATGATTACGACTGATCTGATAGAATTTGAACGTAGCATAACCGATTTAACAGGTCGCAAGGGAATCGATTGCGTCAGTAACGCGTTCCCCTAGGCAATGGATTCAATGTATATTTGTCTTTGAGGGGAGAGAAAAGAGTAAAGACCGGGGTTTACGTGTGAGACGCGTGTTGTCAGATGAGACGCCGCTTGATGACGCTGATGATTACTTAGAAAAAAGGTTAAAACAGAAAAAAATATCACTTTTTTAATAGCATCTCACTTTTTTCTTTTTTTTTTTCCTTTTCAGCGAGGAAAACGAAGCAGTATGAGAAGAGACTAGAGCCTGATTGATTGTTATTGATTTTCGGAATGCGCAGGAGGCAAAAAATGAAATGTATTTTCTCCTCCATCGTTTACACAAACGTGGAGAAATGCGTCCCATGCGATAACAACTAAAAGCGAGGAGAAATAAAATTAGTTTTAATGTCAAGAAAAATACTCCATGCTGCGTAAGGAATAGTGTAAGAGATGCCGATTGATACAAAGAGAAACAGACAGACAAACAGTCAGGTAGACAGAGAGAGAAAAAAGAGAGTGGGCGAGATAGATAGATAGATAGATAGATAGAGAGGGGGAGCAAGAAAGAGACGGAAAATGTGACTTATACGGAGAGTGTGTATATTCATAAACATGCAAATATCGAAGATTATAAGAGAGAGAGAGAGAGAGAGAGAGAGAGAGAGAGAGAGATCGTGAATACTATCCTTTTTTGAATATGAAACACAGATCTTGTTTTTCTATATGAAATACAAAGAGCCTACTTGCGTGTTATTATTGAAGAGATAATTAATAAGACTTAGACGAAAAATATAACGTGCACGCTTCGTTATATACACTACAATAATAAATCCTATGTGCTCAAATTTTGTATGTAATAGATTAAACTGTTCTTAAGTCTAATACGTAGTTAAAGCCAAAAATAGTTTCAGAATATTAAAATACTTTCCAAATACAATGATATATATATATATATATATATATATATATATATATATATATATATATGTATATATATATTGCATTTTGCTAATTCCTGCCTTCTGATGAGAAGGAGAGCATTTCTTCGAAACTCCGCGGATTAAAGACTACTCACTTATCTTGTGCCTCCTTTTTAAAAATTGAATATGTTTTTAACTCTTTTTCAAGATGTCTTTTAACATGTTTTATTAGTCATTTGTTCCTATATATATATATATATATATATATATATATATATATATATATATATATATATATATATATATATATATATATACCCATTTTTCTATTAATTTTATTTGAATTCATGTCTAAAAGCATGACCGAAATCATAAATCTATGACGGCATGACAAACGCTACAAGTAGTTTGTTCATGTAATGTGTAATATTATGTTCATAAATAAGTGCAAATAGCTTAGGTGGTAGCTCAGGACATTTTAATTTTGATTCTGATAATAGCAGGGCGAATTTATCTTTTAATATCAATAAATATTCGCTATTTTAACAAGTAGTTTATATATAAAATAATATGAAAATACTTCTCAATGTATTTATTATGTTTAGAAAATTGTGATGATAGACAGACAAAATCTTTATTTATATAAGATTAGTCTGGCTGCTCGGCGTTGCCCGGGTTTTTGGGAGGTGTGTGTTGAGTAATATATATATATATATATATATATATATATATATATATATATATATATATATATAAAATGAACATTTTGGGGGGTACAGAATTTAATAATGGTTAAATACAGACCAGTCAATGTGAGGATTTAAAAAAAAATACAAAATGAAAATAAAGGTAAGCTAACCAGGTTTCGTTCCTGGCTCAACAGAGTTAAATCGAGGAAAAAATTATTAAAAAAGAACTCATGAATATGGCGGGAGAGAAAAAAAACGCAAAAAAACGGGGTAAAATTATATAGAAACTAAATTAAGTCTTAAAAGATTTTCTTTTTGCTTGCATTTAAAAATTCTAAAGACTATTTTTATTAAGTCTTCAAGACCTTCTCTTTGCAAGCAAAAATAAAAGTTTTTAGGACTTAATTCAGTTTCTATGTATTTTTTAAACAAGAAGCGTTTCTTGTATGAACTCAAGTATACACCTCATAAAGAAGAAGAAAAAAAAGAAAAGAAGGAGAAGAAGTCATTTAGACGTTATATGATACTTTCGACAGCGAACCACGGAGTTTTTACCTATCGACTCTAAAATTATATACTATAAGTGGGCTTGGCAAGAGGGGATTCGGGGAGGTACCTATTCAACCTTATTGGATTAATCTAATTATCTTAAAAACAAACACGAGTTTAATCCTCTCGAGGGGAATTATCGTGACGTAACGCAAGATAAAGACTAACTTACAGTCGAAAAATACCAATAACATTTTCTTTTGTAATAACTTTATTGTACAATGTATTCTTCTGCACCCGACTTTGTTGGTCAAGTCTTTTTTATGGTCCTTTAATAAGCCTACAATTTAGGAAATGTAAAATACTAATTATTTTTGAGAAATAAAATTGTTTTCATGAAAATAATTTACAATTATACGAGTCGGTAAATAATTCATTTCTACTCTGTTTGCTATGACTTGTGTGTTATGTTTTTTTACGATTTCTCAACTGTTCATTGTTCTGGACATTTATCCTTTGTAACATAGTAAAGGGTACATATAGAGAACGTGTTATGAGGTAAAAAAATAATTTAAAAAATGAGCTAACAAGTACTTGGATAACTAAATTAAATACAAAACGGCTTAGAGTGTTTATATTTAAACCCAACATACAATTATTGTAATGGCGTCTCGGAGCTCTCAATAACTTGAATCTATATTCGGTGTGATATGGATGAGTTAAACGATAATACAATTATGCTTGTTTGAATAGATTCCAACGAACATCTTTTCGTAATATATTTTGTCTATTGCATGTCTATTGCATTTTTTTTATCGAACGGATAACTTCACCCTCATGTCCAGAAAATATAAACGCTTAAATTGATGTACGCAGGCAACAATATATTTACCCTGCTCGCATTGTATGTCGACTTTGAGGCGCATATTTTCAGCTAATCGTATCAAGTAAAATTCAAACAATGCATTCGGTATGTTTTCGCACGACTCGCAGGAATGAAGTCGCATAAATCACGTCTATGCAAACGGTAAAAAAGCGGTCGGCGAATGCGAACCGATGATAAAGGCATATATCAAGTGCACGCGGATTGTTTTCTAATCTTTTAGAACTCGTGCGTGACATTTGTCGGAGCATTCTCTCTCGACAGTTTAGTATTGTTACTATTGCATTAATGGCGGACAACGCCGGAAAATATTGACGCCGGGTAAAACAATTGTAAATCGGATTGATGTTGATGACATTATTGCGCTCGAAAAATCACGATCATGAAAACTGAGAAAAATATAAAACTCTGGATTCAAATTGCTAAATGTATTACAAATCGAAGGTTCAAACAAGTAAACACATGAAATTTCGATCAAAGAATGTTAATTGTGTAAATCTATTATACTAGAATTTCAGCCCGGCGTTGTCCGGGTGTTTGAAGTTGTATGTTAAGCAAAAAAAAAAAAAAAGAAAAAAAAAAGCGGTCAATTTTTTAAAAACTTTGACCGCTATTATGACCCCTTAACATTTATTGTTTTGGGTTCAAATACAGTTATTAAGTTAGATCCAAGGAACCTATATCTAAAAGTCCAAGTGTTTAGACCCAACATTTTCGGAGGAGTTTGGTAGAGTTCTCAAAGGTCAAATCGTTGAACTTTGACCCCTTAACAGCCAGATCTCTGGCCGTAAACTGATCACATAGCCTTTCCTAAATCACAGTACCATGTATATCAAATTTCGAGTCTGTAGACTGAAAATTGACAGAATTATTGCGTAGGGAAATGTACACAGACACACAGAAAGACAGACACACAGCCACACAGACATGTTCAATTTGATAGATATACTAGCATGGATGCCCGGCGTTACCCGTGTATTAAGAGGTGTATGCTGAGCAAAAAACAAAAAGAAAAAAAAGGTCATTTTTTTTTTAATTTGACATCTATTATGACCCCTTAACATTTATTGTTTTGGGCTCAAATACAGTTATTAAGTTAGATCCATGTCCAAGGAAATCCCAGTACCATATACTGCACCAGTTGTATATCAAATTTTGTGTCTGTAGACTAAAAATTGACAGAGTTATTGCGTAGGGAAATGTACACAGATACACAGGACGACATACACACAGACACACAGACACGTTCACTTTCATAGATATATATAGAGATAGATAGATAGATAGATAGATAAAAGTGAACGTGCTTGTGTGCGTGTGTGCCTGTGTCTGTGTACATTTTCCAACGCAATAACTCTGTCAACTTTCAGTGTACAGACTCGAAATTTGATATACAGGGTACGGAGATTTTGGAAACCCCTTGTAATCCGTTTTTGGCCAGAAGTTTGGCTGGTAAAGTGTCGAAGTTCAACGATTTTACCTTTGAGAACTCTACCAAACTCCTCCAACAATTTTCGGACAAAACACTTTAGATTTTAGATATGGGTTCCTTGGACATGTATCTAACTTAATAACTTGATTTGAGCCAAAAACAATAATTGTTAAGGGGTCATAATAGGAGTCAAAACTTTAAAAAATGACCGCTTTTTTTTGTATTTCTTAACACACACTTCCAAACACCCGGGAAACGCCGGGCTGAAATGCTTGTATAAAAATAAAGTAAAAATGAAGTACAACATGCAGAGAAAAGGAACGAAGCATCGCATCACAAGTCTTACTGACTCTTAGTATCTAGCTTTTCAGATTATCACTTTGTAAAATAAATAAATTTGTTGATTTGAAATATTAAACTAGGCATTTCAAGGAAATTGAGCAGTACGTTCTTTTGCTTTTTTCTCTTATATTGCATATTGGTGGTAATTTGCGGCATGACTTGAAATGTTTGAAGTTATTTCAAAATGATGTTTATATATCCGATTAGTGTTTCTGGCGTCTGGCGAACGGGTGTGTTATAAGTAGGAAGGTAATGTTTGAAACACTCGATAAAAAATTAACTGTCAGAAAGACACGGCAATGTGAAATCGTTTTTGATAAATAATGCTATTTGGTTTTTCTAACCGTTAAATTTTATTTTTTAATATAAAAATAGATAGACATAAGTGTATATTTAGGCAGAAAAACATTAGCTTACCATTGATTTTTGGTGGAAAATTCTGTATTGGGAAACCAATTGATTCTGTGTGAGAATGCGGTATATACATACATGCATATATATATATATATATATATATATATATATATATATATATATATGTGTGTGTGTGTGTGTGTGTGTGTGTGTGTGTATGTGCGCGCATGTGTGTGTGTGGCGTGTCAGGAGGCGATGAAAAAACAACAAATAAAGTGCTCGATGCTCGATTTATTGAGCTGAAAATACAAATATTTATTTCAACAATATATGTACATATTTCAATGGCGTACTAGTTGTTTCATTGCTTTAAATCAACCATATAGGATGAATGGAATCAATGCAAATCATCAGTGACTTCGCAAAGGCGAAAGAGCACAACGTAAAGAAACCAAGGAAAACACCGTTTAACCGGCGGTGTTTAAACTCGGAGTTCCTGGTGTCAAGATAGACGTTAGTAACCGACGCTATCTTGCCAACAGAGCCTATTAATCGATGGGAGAGTCCATGGTATATATATATATATATATATATATATATATATATATATATATATATATATATATATATATATATATATATAGTAGGGTTGTGATATATAGTAAAATTTAAATATTAGTTTTACTCATTTATAACTGCTTTAAAGATTCACCTCTCACGTCATTTTGCGAGAAAATTTCAAACAATTTTTATAGTTTATAGGTCACCTCCTCAGCTTCATTTTGAAAATAAATAATTTTCGTTCAGTAAAACAAACGCTACAAGTAAATTACTGAATTAAAAAAAAATATCCCAGAAGGTGTAAGAAACGTATGATGTTTTTTTTTTTTGGGGGGGGTCGGCTGATGGTGACCATAGCAACCAAATGTGTTCCGCTACCTTAAATCGGCTGGGAATTGCGGAGATGATGACGTAACAAGATATATCAAAAGCTGTCGGTAATATTTCACTGATGTCTTGATCTGTCGCTCAGATGTACATTCGCTAATAATTCACAGGTAACAAGTGAAACATAGAGAAAATATTTCGAAGCCTGGAAAAATCATGGATTGCATAGAATCAATGCGGGTATGAAAAGGAATATGGTTAAGATTAAACATGGAAAAGCAAAGGAACTAGTGGCTAAAATTGGAAAAGCAAAAGTCAGGATATTCTAGTAAAAGTATGTTTTAACTTAAAAATTGCATATTAATTAAGAATTAATTATATAATTTGGGATTTAATTTTAAAAAAATCTTTAGGTTATGAATTCATAAAAATGTGACTATATCTTGTAGTTTTCTTTTTCAGCTTTCACAACTAGTCCTTTTACTTTCCATGTTTAATCTAAACCATATTTAATTTCATACTTGCATTTTTATGTAATATATATATATATATATATATATATATATATATATATATATATAGTACTGTTTCGTTATGTCAAAACTCATCAGTGTGGCTGGACAAGCGCCTTTTCCCCAGTCCGGGATCGAACCTACAACCATCAAGTTGAGAGTCGACAGCTCTACTCCGAGCCCGTAAATGCCCCTCATCAATAGCTTATTAAAGAAACACTTGCCACTCGGCACCATATTATTTCAAGCATTCTAATATTTAATAAAAATAGAATCCCGAAAAAAAACAACATATCACTAAATTTAAACTCGTTATTTATTTATCAACCAATATATTGAAAAGAGTTTGCTTTTTAACTTTATTTTGTATCTTCATACATCATTTTACAATAAGAAAATAAGTTTGGAATTTTACATAAATCTCCGAGTTATCTCTTTTCCTTTTTAAGTAAGAAAATAATACATGAAAACGGTCGAAGTTTTCATCGCTCTGCTTGTTGTGGAAATAAGAATGAAGGTAAAACTAATAGTTTCATAATTCAAATAATCAAAATTATCAAGGCTCATCTAAACATAGACATTATATATCATTAAATGTTTTGGTACAAAATATTTCGTATATAAATATCCAGGAAAATATAAACAGAAAACTAATAAAACGTCATCATATAAATAATACACTTTTTTACACAGGTGCAGCCATGGTCGTTAGATTCTCTGTTCTCGTTTAGTTACTGTTCAATAATTGGATAATTCGCATTCGACACCATAATATTTGAATCAGTCTAGTATTTTAATAAAGAGAGGCTAATAATATAGAATCCCGGAAAATTATACGCCTTTATTTTCACACATGCTACAAACCTTACGTCTGAAATGTACCCATTTATGAGGATTTGTTAGCAGCTAATCTGGTTGCGTACAGATATATCACGTTACATTAAGATGTTTAAAGGAAACTACATAATAATTTCAAAAAATAATTAATGTATTATCTATCATGAATATATATATATATATATATATATATGTTTTTGTAGAAATATATTTTCTCATAATATATACCAATCATTATGTAAGAAGCTCGATGTAATTACAGAGCAATATAGTGAATAAATGACAAAAAACTATATTCCAAAATTCATGATGTTGACCATCTTATAATTTATTCCTTTAATTCAGTTGTCAAGAATTGTAAATGTCAACTGAATTAAAGGCATAAATTATAAGATGGACAACATCATGAATTTTGGAATATAGTTTTTCGTCATTTATTCACTAAATATACATACATATATACATACATAAATATACATATATATATATATATATATATATATATAGAGAGAGAGAGAGAGAGGGCGAGAGAGATGTATGCATTTATATATGTACAATATTCCAAATTTACCGTTTTAAATAACCAAATAAGTGCAGAATCCTTTACAATAACAAATTTATACAAGAAAATTAAATTTGATATGTTAATTCATTACAAAATCTCCAACGGGAAAAAAATGAGTTTTTCTTTTTCTTTTACGCGTCATAGCAATGCAAATGTATGCTACGTTTTCGTTCAGATATTCGTGAAGTATATAGTATTTTGTGTCCGATTGAGTATTAGGTATCGATCGATCGCGTATGTCTTAAAAAATAGAAAATCAACTGTTCAGAGTAGCATTGATGATGTTTCAATACAAAATTCTACATTTTATGGTGTCGCCTCATATATTAAAAAGGCATCCAAAACTTAATATTTCACAAGGATTCCAATCGCCATGGCACGTATAAAAAAGGGAAAATAAACTTGAATTTTCTCATAAAGTTTCGGTTATGAATCGGAATATCGAATTTAATTTTAATGAATAAACATGTGTATTTATTAAAAGAGCACCGCATTTGTCTGCTCTTTAAACCGTTAAATTTCGAACTCTGTATTTTAATATCATATAGTTCTCACTACGAGCTGTAGTTTCCCTATTATTTAATACAAGCAGAACCCGTGTAATTAATATTATATTAAATACTAGCAGGACTAGCGTTGGCTGGTGGACGTACGCCCCCGCACCCTGTATTGATGCAACTATATATGTTTGTCCTATTATCAAGTGTTGAAAAGCATTATATATATTTTTTTTACTTTTGCACGCACGTTCCCATACTGAATTGTAAAAATACAAGTTGCTAGTATGTATGAAATATTGCAATAATTTTAAGGTTAATAGTCTTTAATTTTCTGTTTTTGAGAAATTATTATGCTCGTATTATTTTTAGCATTAATGCCTCCTGTAGAGAAGTGTTTTTTATGTTAGAATGTATTGTCAGAATCCACCATACAATAAAAATATGTAATAATACCGCAGTTATTTTTAAAAAAGTATATACCAGTTAAATTCAAACATTACATAACCTGCTATCAATTTGTTTATTTGAAGTATGCAGTAGTTGTAAAACACTATCCCCACGTGTTGTTTTCATCTTCACGGCGATCCCAATCCCAAATAAAGAAAGTAATGGAGAAAAAATGGTCCAGAAGATACGCATTGTATCTAATAGTAAATGCATGTTTTAAGCAGTCATTCGCCGTTATAATATTTAAAACGTATATTCCGGATGCATGTAAGCTTTACTGAATCTACTATTAATTTGTTGGGTGTTAATGTGCAGTAGTTACATAACATTATCCTTGTGTTTTCTTTACATCTTCACAGCGACGGCCACAAATAAAAAAAGAAAGAAAGAGACAGAAAGAAAGAAAGAAGGAGCTAGAAGATACGTATTTTATCTAGACGTAAATGTATGTTTTTAACAATCAATAGTTACTTAAAAGCTAATACGTTTTGTTCGCTTTTGTTATATGTTGAAAGTAAATGTTTAATAACTGAAATTAATCGCAAAACTCATCCCCGTATGTTCTTACATCTTGACGGCGACGACCACAAAAATGAAAGAAATAATAAAAAGGAGAAAGAAAGGGGTAGAAGCTGCGTATTGTATCTAGAAGTAAATGCATGTTTTAAACAGTCAATATGTTCTTTAAACAAGTGCACATTCGGTCGCTGTTGTTATATGTTGAAAAGTAAGTGTCTTACAACTGAAATTGACCCCGTGGGAATAGTCCAAGCGACGCTATATTGTAATGTTCTGTAGCGTTCGTTTAGATGTAATCCAGGAAGAAAAAATAAGCGGACTACGTATCAGAGGCACCGGACTTTCCCGAGGAAGTCCATATTATTTTTTATTATATTACATAAAAGATAATGGTATCTGTGTGTATATAATCCAGTAAAAGCCGTGTAAGCGAAGAATCTTTGGAACGGGTAGATTTCTCTCGGTGTCGATTGGTGGTAGTTGCAGTAGTAAATATATAAAGTAAAAACAGGTTCGTCTTCCTCTAACGATGTTGAAATTGTGAGGATGTTACTACTAGGATGTAATGTAGTATTCTGTTATCACGACTGAATGTGACTAAAATGGTATCGTATTTAATTTGTATGTAGCATCTGCTGATGCGAACGTACGATACTTTTGTCCAGAGGGTAATTTCTGCAGACATTTTATTATGTAGGACACACACATACACACACACACATACACCCTTATATATATACACAGATAATTTTATGTAATACAACAGAATCATCTTGTTAAATACAAAATATTAGACAGCCTTATCTGTCTTTCTATCATTTATATATGTATGCATGTATGTATGTATGTATCTCTCTCTATATATATTAGTTTATGTATACACATAAAATATATATAAATATATTTATTTTTAATATTTAATTCAACTTTTAATTACTCG
>NC_136485.1:111000148-111040148 GCF_053919585.1 Euprymna scolopes
GGCGTTTATATTTACGTGAGCGGATATCTATAATACATAAATTAACGTAGCTGTCTCGCGCAGATATGTCACTCTTTGCCCAGATGTCGCATCTAGTTTTCTGTCTGATATTTCGGAAGACAAAAAACAAAGAAAATTCATATGGTAGAGAGAGTTTCTCGACTGAGATGCATGCTGTGAAACGGGAGAGATCCCAGTAAATCAGAAAACAAAACTAGATAAGTTTGAAAATTCTATTAGAAAAAGGCTAGAATCGAACCCAGGAGGCAAGTGTTAAAAGATAATAGATCCTAGGAGTGTACAACGATTGTCATTGTTCGTACAAATAGCTAAATAATATTTATGTCAGAGGTAGATATTTGATTCATAAATGCAGTCAATTGTTATTCTTGGAGAAAAACTGGACATTGAACAAGTCAGTTAAATGAATGAACAATACGAGTTTAGAAATAATTAACAAAGTAGATGAAAAGAGATAGACTAAAGTTTAGGAATTTCATTTGTTTATAAGAGCGTGTAGATACCTGTGCAAACAGCACGGTAAAATTAAAACGTGATAAAGTCACAATAATTGACCACACCTCTGACGTCATAAAGAAAGGAGATTCTCAATGTATTAAAAGAGATGATGGAGATTCAGAGAGACAGTGAGAAATAGAGCCGGAGAGGGCTCGAACCGGTCAGACTGGAAGCTGATGCCCCTTAAAGGCGAAGGGATGAAGAGAAAACCATGTATTCGTAAAGGCTTGAATCCTTGATAATCATCAATCATCCAGCTGATATGAATAAAGAATCATACATATTTGTAAACTTGTCTCGTCGTCATCGTCATTACAACTTAAATGTACATGTGTTTTGTCTATCATCTTGTAAACGAACTTCGTATAACCCCCTTCAAGTAATAATGTATCTGCCTCCTCCATCATCAGTAATGATTCCCCCTAATGTAAAAGAAAGGTATTACACATCCCCTTTCTTCATTTCGCATCACCTATGCGTTATAAATATGAACTGTGTATGCAATGTATATAAATTTCATTATCATTCTTGTTCTGAATCCCCGTTATATATTGTCTGCAATATGTAGCCCACAAGACAACAATGTAAACAATACAAGAAAAATGGGACGTTGCTAAAAAAAGAAAATCAAATACACAGAACGCAGCTGCCATATAAAGTAATCTTATTATAATAGTATATCTACATTATATAAAAGCAATTTTGTCTGTGTGTGTGAGTTCTTCCCTTATAGACTCCAAAACGGCTAAATAGATTTTCTTAAACATTTACAGAACTTTAGTGTATAAGTCTGGGAGTGATCTTAGTTTAGTTTTTCTTTTACAGAATACCCCAGATAATTATCGATAATCGATAATCGAAATCGTTATTTTAATTAATCTATCACAGGTAAAGTCATTTTTCTATGTCATCACTTAGCAACAATGATAGAACAACGGACCCTGAAAATTCTACTGTGGGTAAATTGATAGCGTGTTAATTAATTTATTTATTTGCATTCATGACTTGGTACGTATGTTCAAACTCCGCAAGTAAATAAGTTTTTCTTTCATAAACTGCAAGAATTTTATAAGAATTGAAATTTACGTGTTTCTTATTTGTTTTCTTATTTGTTTTCTTTTTTTTTGCATGACAGTGTCTGTAGGTTCAAACCGCTTACATAAGTTTTTTTTTATATCTTCTTTCGTTAACTGGAAAGAAGTTTATATAAACAATTTTTTTTATAAAATAAACGGTAGGTTCTTTAAAGTGCAATCTAGAATAACATATGCTTTGTACTAAGTTACTGCATGAAGGCATATGAAGCTCCACCCCTCCCGTGCCATTTCACGGATTTCGATGACAAAAAAATGTTGGAGTGTGAAAAATTCGTTTATCATCATTCAATCCCGGGCAACGCTCGGGTTTCCTTGCTAGTTTTCTAATAAACCACCCACTTTTATTTTGTCATGAGCAATCACAGAAGCAGTTATACATGAAAACTGACATAAAATGCATAGGGTAGTTGGTAAACTGTTTTAATCGGAGATAAGCAAACATTAACTATACACATTCAATGCATACAAACGTGCGATATGTGCGTATGTTTATTTTCATATATGCATAATACGCTACTGCTTAAGGAAATGTTTACTATGGTATTCATAGGTTATCTTTGCAAAGAGCTTTTCTCTAATATAGTTAATTAATACATTCTTATTCAATAAATATTGATGTAGCTTTAAAGCACCATGGGACATAGTTTTTCAATGATTTCTGATATAATCAGAAAAATGATTATATCAAGTATATATAATAGTGCGTACTTCTTGAGATTCATTTGGTTTCTATATCAATCGAGATAACATTCCAGCAATTTAATGAAAAATATAATAAAAAGGCGCGTGAGTTTCTGCTAAGACGCTTGCTTTTAACTCCACGAGTACCGACCTTGTGCCATATCTTCCCATGATGGAAGGAAGATAAATAAACAAGGGAGTACTCTGTTCGGCTACAGACATCATTGTGGGATGACTGTGAGCCTACCTCTACCGTTAACATTAGCGATGGAAAATAAAGAAAATCATTCTCTTAGGAGGGAATCCCTGTCGATACACTTACCATATTTCACACTGACAGAAGAAGGCGCTTATTGTCGGAGTGGGATTTTAGATTCTTAGAAGGTTTTCAAGATGCACGTTGGCTTGAATGAAAAGAGCAATCCTAATCGCATTTTAATTGTAAACAACGCCTTCATATTTCATGAAACCCACTCGTATATAATCGTTGTTGGGTTGATTGTTGTGTCACTGACACACATACAGACACGTATCGTATGTATTCTTAGATCATATCCCATGTAAACAGGATGTCTGTGCCTTATTCGTATCTGAAAACCATCAAGACGCCCCTCCTAGACAAAATGTCTTACTAAATATTATATAAATTGACACTGTGTAACTCTTATCACTTTAATATAGCTATGCAGTATCCTCGATTAAATCCATCATCTTCGTGTAGGCGTCAGCAATTTTGGCTGAATAGAAATCCAGAAATAACAGCAGAAGAACTGATTGTTAAGGAGATAATGTTCTCTTGAATGAAATCAGTAACTGACAGTTGTGTTCAGCTGTTCTTTGGCATCTCAAGGCTAATTTAGTGAAAAGTATTATTCAAAGCGAATGATTTATGGTTGGGTCAGCCTGCAGACACCTGACCTTTCACGTTTCAATTCGTATCATTACAGTAAGTGTAAGCAATAGTAACATTTCTAAAAATAGCGTCTGCTGTCCAGGATAGTGTTATAAGCTGTCTGCAATTTTGGATAAGGTGGACGAAAATAACAAGAAAAAAAAAACACTGTCCGAAGTACAATGGCAGTATTTATTAACGAATGGCTTACTTTTTAATTCGCTATTTGTCTCCTCTGTTACCGTGAAATATGACAATGAACGACTATGCAACTTTCCCCAACATTATTGCAAAACAAAAAAAAAAAGAAATGAAGGTTCCTTTTAACATTACTAAATGTCTTGCAGGAAACTTTTCACTATGGTCTATATGAATAAATCTGCGTAAAAGAACACGTATTTTATACAAATAAATTATCGCATCCTACTAGACAATAAGGTCAATAAAATACATGGATCGTTGATTGGCAAATAACTGTATTACAAGAGGATGCTAAATAAAATGAACAAGATGTGTTAACTTGTGAGAATTGGTTTATAACAAGAGTTGTTGGACATTTGCTTTGAAGACACAAGGTGCTTGACTTCATGAAAACTGCATTGTGGTAAATATTCGGTACAGACGGGAAAATATTAGAATGTGTCACTTGAATAAGGGCGTACACCTTTTTCTTACTGATCGTGGAATTTTCTTGAGTTTTTTTAGTATTATTTATACGTTGTTTAACATTACTTATATGAATTCAATTCCAGGCATACGTCCGTTTCTCATATTTCAATAGAAATCAAGGCTACTAAATACTTGGGAAAAAGTGGGTATTGGGTAGTGCTAAGACAACAGATTATCCATGTCATTGTTTGGACCTTCGAGTATATATCCGTTAATATCTTATATGCTTTAATATAGAGTTATGTAGTGGCTGTGGATTAACTGTGTTCGATTGTGTCAGACACATACTCGACAGCCAGAACAATGAAAGAATATTCTGTTGCCCTACCTTTATTAATGAAATAAGATTATGATGTTCTTTTGATTGGCGTGAGTTATAGAGTTCAGCGTATCAACAAAGGTGGTTAAGTATTCAACAAATTGGACCTGCTTAGAACAGAAATTCATTTTGATGTTAAGCGTAAAAGAAAGACAATTAGGTCCTTTGCGGATGTGATAAAAAATGAATTCTTGCCATGAATATTTTACAGGAAAATACCAATATTAGCAACCAAGTGAATTCTACAGAAATAGCAATAGAATGGAGAAACATGGTAAGGCCTTTTCGGTGATAAAGTGGTTATAAAAACAGAAAGGGTTATACTTCACAAGATTGCGAAGTCGATTTGTCAGGTTTTGCTCTAAGTTATTCACACGTTTCCCACTTTAGTAATTTCATGCCTGAAGAAAAACAGCTATTTTATGCCAACGCACATTTTAATGACTTAACTATGGACGAAAAGTTTCCTCAACTGGGACTATCGCTAGATAGAAATACATAAGAAGCTCTTAAAGCGCGTATTTTCTCACTAAAGTTTAAAGTATAACTGATCCCCCGTCAAACCGTACTATTTCCTATGATTGAAATGAACCTATGAGATATATATTCAGGTATATGTATAATGATATTTAGATGCGTATTTGTAAGAATGCTATTAGATTGGACATTCACCACATACATCTACAATTATGTATACGAAATGAAAATAGCATGATAAGTGAAAATAACAATATGATTAGCGGGAGAAAATCTAATATGAAACGTAAGGAGAAAAGCAGCAAATTATTTGTATTTAAGGGATAAATTGTTTGTATTAAGTCGTAGTTTTTTTTTCATTGCTACGATGATATGAAGCTCACATCTAAGTTTACAATTTTGCGAGAGAATTAGAAAGTAATAGCTTGTAATTAATGTTTGTTATTTAGACATTTTCCTGTTTGTCATAGAGTGATTGCAGCTATCAAATGAAGGGGAAAATTCGAAAATCTCAATACTAGGTTGCAACTGCAGCTACAAATAAGCAACCGGCTGAATTTATCATTAAATCTTAGCTAAGTTACATGTAAGATCATAGTTATAATAGATACCGGACCATCTATACCCTACATGCATTTAGCAAAAACATCTAAAAACACACCACAGCTAAGTAATATGTAACGCTTATACATTAGTGGGAAGTTCTCTTCGTGAAGAAGTTTCGGCGATGTGATGAATTTATAATTAAGAAATGTAATTAGTCGTCTGTAAGGGGTTAACATTTAATATTAAGTTCTGATATATATCAATTTGTGCTATGTTTGAAGTGTAGAGGAACGCTGGCAAACGCTATTGATCGTCGTGGTTATTTAAATAAGTCCCTAATGAAGTTGGAATATGTCAATACACAAAGGATCTACATATTGTAATGTGTTTGTTTTTGATATAGCACAGTATGAAAATAAGAAAGGATATTCGTACTATTCTACATTTTTTGATGCTGTAGTAAGAATTGATATGTGTTTATTTTTAATATATTACATTTTTGAAAAGAATATAAATCTCGTAGTAGCCATAAAAGCCAAAAAAAAAATCATTTGTCATTACGCTAATACGTCAGCATATCCGGTCTTAATTTTCTATATGCACCAGAATAAGATCCACATGCGTGACATCATATCAATTTAACTATTGTACATCCACAAAGCCAAACATAAACGACGGCTATTTCATCGCAGAATATACATTAAATGTTTTTTTTTTAATTTTTGTATTGTCCGTGATCCTTTTTACATTGATAGTATTATTCTTAGTACTTTACTTATTTATGTACATACGCTTTTCAATACGCTGTTAAACTTTCTACATCATTGCGCATTCGTTATCTTGCTACTGACGCGTTGCTTTTACGCCTTCATGTTCGAACATATATATCTAATTCAGTCTAAATAAACGACTCTCAATGTAGAGCTCATGCCTCATTGTTTGTTTTTGTAAGGATCTAGTGGAACGCGTATAGGATTTATCTAAGATATGCGTAGAAAAAGAGGATAATTCGAGACTGAGTTTGTATAAATAAAGACGTAGTTACAAGTAAATTAATGGCAAATCTATTTCCAATATATTTTATCAACTTTAGCTTACGTCTTCGCTCAACCAACCAAGAAGGTTAATAAGATATTTCACGTCAACTAATACAATATGTTTTCCAGCAGCTCTCAATGCAACCTGGCGCGCTTCATCTACGCTTGGGTTAACAAGTTACGTGTACTGGACTAAGAAATGCGAAAAATGCATCAGTAGTCCAGCAAAAGTGCATCGTACTCAAAGTGTTTTCGTTGCATTAGATAATAAATCAACAACGCGTAGAAATATTAGACAGAGAAGAAGAAAAGAAAAACAGTCCATCGACTGCTACAGTTTATTTTACATTGAGTTCTTTTCTATTTTCTGAGTGGAAACATGTGTGTACTCATCTATACTATATATATATAAAGTAAAGTTGTTTGTATTTATGTATGTCTGTGTGACCGGTGTCAAAGTAAAACGGTCATTCTAAACAAACCGAAGATTTGAAATCAGTATCCTCGGAACGATGGACTTTTTCCCTATCCGAAGTACTTGAACCTGTTTAAATAACACATTATACGAAGTTAAAAAAATAATGTAAGACACACATATTAAGGCATTTTAGTTTGCGAATAATAAATAATCGTATTTATTTGACACTAGTAAGGAAACCCGTGGTTTTCGTATTTATTTGACACTAGTAAGGACACCCGTGTTTTTCGTATTTATTTGACACTAGTAAGGAAACCCGTGTTTTTCGTATTTATTTGACACTAGTAAGGAAACCCGTGTTTTTCGTATTTATTTGACACTAGTAAGGAAACCCGTGTTTTTCGTATTTATTTGACACTAGTAAGGAAACCCGTGTTTTTCGTATTTATTTGACACTAGTAAGGAAACCCGTGTTTTTCGTATTTATTTGACACTAGTAAGGACACCCGTGTTTTTCGTATTTATTTGACACTAGTAAGGACCCCCATGTTTTTCGTATTTATTTGACACTAGTAAGGAAACCCGTGTTTTTCGTATTTATTTGACACTAGTAAGGAAACCCGTGTTTTTCGTATTTATTTGACACTAGTAAGGAAACCCGTGTTTTTCGTATTTATTTGACACTAGTAAGGACACCTGTGTTTTCGTATTTATTTGACACTAGTAAGGAAACCCGTGTTTTTCGTATTTATTTGACACTAGTAAGGAAACCCGTGTTTTTCGTATTTATTTGACACTAGTAAGGAAACCCATGTTTTTCGTATTTATTTGACACTAGTAAGGAAACCCGTGGTTTTCGTATTTATTTGACACTAGTAAGGACACCCGTGTTTTTCGTATTTATTTGACACTAGTAAGGAAACCTGTGTTTTCGTATTTATTTGACACTAGTAAGGAAACCCGTGTTTTTCAGACTCAAAAGTAGATCAAGAAATGTTCCACCTCTCATACTTTAATCATCATCAAAATCGATGAAATTGCCCATTTTTAGTCAAATCAATTGACTCTCTGCTCCAGTTAGAGACCCCCTCAGCACTGTACCAGGAAGAAAATTTACAAGCCTACATGCAGAGATGTAGTCCGTATAACATTGTAGTATACATTGAACTGTACAGAATCTAATTTGTGTTTTATAAATGAATCTGCAATTAATAACTTTTTCTCAAGCTTTAAATGCAAAACGCAAGCACCATCGTGCAATTGTACTCTAAACAGAAGTATTCATTTTCAACGAACCCCTGTCTTATCAAGAAAACAATGGTTGATTTATGAAGCTATTTTTACGTAACCACTTTAATTAAAGCTAAAGTACATAAGTTAAGTATCATTGTTCAAATTTTCTCAAACAGAAACATTCATTTTCAAACCGCCCCTGTCATAAAAAAATCTACAGTTGATCCTTCCTTCTTGTGCGATGATAAAACTTCTCAAATACCCTCGTGATGTAAGGTTGTATAACCGAGTTATCTATGATCTCAATCACATTTTCTTCTTTAATGGGAGTTGCTTAGATTATCAATGTTCGATATTTATCAGACACATTCTAATACAAAACCTATGTAAAAAGACTCCTACATAAATCAAGGTATCGTCGTGTGAATATAAAAAAAAATATCGGCCTAGTCGTTTCCGAGTACATAGAAAACGAACACTCACGCACAATTCTTTTTCTTTTACATAATACTAGAAAAATAGACAAATAGATATATAGATAGATAGATATTGTTCACCTTTAAGTTACAACATTTATATATCTGCCGTAAGTATAGTTGAATATTTACTTAATGCTTATATTTTTTCATGTTAATAATGTTATTTATGGATATTAATTATGTAGCACTATATGCTGTATATTCCACTGTGTCGTCACCCCCTCCCATAGCCGGGAGGTTATTTGTTCACTCACGGAAGGATACGCGGAAGGGACAACAATGCAATTCGTCGACACTCATAACCTTTCTTCAGCACCAGCATGGGTTAACGACGCATATTTTTGTCTTTCCATAAAAAGAGGGGGTCACCGTCCTCTTCCCCAATGCAATAAGTTCGTTAAGCCTTTTTTAATTTTAATTGTTGTGAATTGTTTGTTGTAATTGTGATATATTGTGATCATTTTTGTAAAAAATAAATAGTTAAGGTTCCCTTTTATATTTCAATCTGTGTTGTGTGTTGTTTAATCTGTCTAAACGTCTGCCGCTGTCCTAGGCAGAACCCAATAAAATGAAGCCATCCTCGAGCAACGGAGAACCGCCCGGAGAAAGAAACCACATAACTCCATTTATGAATTCATTCTTTGAAAAAGACTTCCCAGTAAATCTACACATAGTGGTATAATTTGGTTGTCCTAACCACTAAACGATCACCCACATAGTGTTATATGGGTCAGTCATTCAAGTGACCGACGCATCGTGTTATATTTTGGTTGCCGTTCCCAGGGCGTTCCTTAGGTGGTTACACTAGAAGCCGAACCCCTCGTGTTATAAATGTGGGAAATTAATCTCTTTTAGATTTAGAGGGGCAGCGTTAAAATTAGTTCGACCGAACCTTTAATCAGGTTAAAAATGCATTTTGGTGAGACGGTGATTTTGTCAATTAAATCTGCGTAAAGTTTCAGTGTTTATGCCATCGTAAGTCTTTACCTCACGCGAACAAATAGTTTCTTCGTTATTATAGCGTTCTTATTGCCTTCTAGACGATATTTATCATCACAATAAAAGTGAATATTAATTTTAATTAAAAAAATAAATACAAACTATTTAATATATGTCTTTAACTTCAAATCCTTTCTATTAAATTCAGAAGAAGCTAAGTAACTTAGCACCGTGGTAGTCTCGCTAGAGAACTATTCCAAGTATTCCAATAATTGTAGTGTTGACTTATGCTACACCAAATAATCGAGAAGTGTCAAGGCGGATGGAAAGACCGAGGAGAGAAAGCACTGACAAGACCTCTATTAGGTGAGTACAAAGAGGACTGGGAACTTGGGGAGGGTTATTGCCACCAAAATTTCAGTGGAGACCAATAGTCGTTATCAATGACAAATCAACGGTAAGCGGCTTTTGCAATAATGTAAACTAATTTGAAAAAGTTATCGAAAGAGGTGGTGAGTACTCGAAATCTGTCACCCAGGCTCCAGGGAACACCATATGTTGTTCTTGACATGTGTGTCTTTCTAAAGAATAGAGTGGTGCAATCAATATTGCTACATGAGCCAATATTTTTCCAGCCAAACAACGCGTGTGGACTTTCAGTTTGATTCACAGTATGTTTCCACTTACATTTTTTCAATTATTACTATACGCGCTTAATCTCATTATTATATATTACATGGAGAATAAAATGTGATATATTTTCATGACCGCGTATCTCCAACAACACAGGAAAGTTTGATGCATATCTTTGAAACAGACAATATAATGTGGGCTAATCGGCGCAGATACACATACAATTTGATTCCCAATGTGTCGGCAGATTTACCAACAAAAGCATTATGGAGTCTAACATATGCCAAACTAATATTTTACTTTTCTAATAAAGTGATATATTTAAATTTGGCAAATCTATGGAAAGAAATGTTATTTATTTATTTGCATATCAATCAATTTATTACCTCGTTACACATATATTTATTGAAAATATGACCCAAATGAATCGCTTACATTTTTCAAACAATCAATTAATGTCTCTATAAAA
Organism: Euprymna scolopes; assembly: GCF_053919585.1. Taxonomy (NCBI): domain Eukaryota; kingdom Metazoa; phylum Mollusca; class Cephalopoda; order Sepiida; family Sepiolidae; genus Euprymna; species Euprymna scolopes. The sequence goes on from NC_136485.1 coordinate 111,010,557, forward strand.
TATGTCGACATATAAAACTGAATGTATAATGTCTTCTTTATGGTTAACATTTGGTGGTAGATGAACAGCTCATCGTATATATTTATGCAACGTTAGGTATGTTTATATGTTTATATATCTTTATTACGGTCCTACACCAGTAGACTAAACGATCATTATGAATTTTGAAACACATTTCTAGGCGTAAGGGGTTATAATATTGGTTATAGTCATTTTAATTTAGCTTAAAACAAAGCCTTTAGAAAAATATGGAGAAGCTATTTATGAAATATTACCAATAAGTATTAAGTATTAATTAATAAATATTGTCAAAATTTAAGTTTCTTTGGGCATATTTTTTATAGTGCATAATTAAAGAACAGCGTCTCATTTAAAAATTGAATTATATAACATTTTCCTTTTAATTTTATGACTTTTTTTGACACCAATGGACTAAATTTAATTTCATCCTCAATTTACCTTTAACAGTTATTGTTTAAATACAATAATTGTTTATAGAATCAAAACGATCTAACGAATCGAGATTAAAAGAATACGGATTCTAGGCATAAAGACTATTATTATTTCTGCTGTAATAATCTTACCCCACCTGGGATGGCTTTTTTTTAGTCTAATATGTGAGTAGGAATTTCGCCTTATTTCTTTTTATACAATTAAAATATAAATGTTCGTTTGGGCTCTATATTCCACACTGTCTAGCTACAAATTTTGTATATTTAAAATCGATATGATTTTAACTTTAAGTTCTGCTGGATATTGTATTTAAATTAATTATATTTAGGAGAATTTACATGGATTATCATTCTCATATTCTGAAGTCTTATGCTTTCCCTCATAGCTACTGGCAAATGAAAGACATAAGAGATAATAATTTGAAATCCCCAGTATCGATATTCGGCGGAAGATCCATTGTTTCATTTTCTTGCATAAAAGTGTTAATTGTTTTCAAAACGATTGTTATTTCTTAACTCTGTTTTTTATATCCTTTTTCGTTTTGCCTTTTTTTGTCAAGAAATAATCTTGTTTATGTTACATAAGGGAGGGAGAAGAAGAGGATTTGACTTGGACACTTTACTTGAGGGATACTGGTACCCTGGTGATGACGTGCCCATTTTACTAATGAAGAGAAGAAGTTTACGACGATGAGAGAGATATTACGAGTGTTAAGAGACGAGAGAACGGGACCCAAGATCCCTTAAACCGTTTGTCTAGTGGTTAGGACGTTTGTTGTGTATTTATGTGTTTGAATTATAGAAGTTCATACCTGGTTCCGCTGCTTTGGGAGAGTCTTCAACTGGGTGGAGCTCTCTTGCTGTTTTCGCCGGAATACACAAGATGAAGACAGATGTTGGGTTTTCAACCTTTTATTCTCCCAGGCATGATCTGCAGATGTCGCCATCGATGGTCTCCACTGTGGGTACCTACCACGTCCCACGTCTGGGGCGCGCATCTCCCCCCTTACTTAGGAGAGAACCATTTTAGACTTCTGCTCGGCTTGGCATTTTCTGAGAGACTCAATGTTTCACCAACCTTGCCACGTAGCATCACATGACATTCGGTTAGATGAAACGTCACTTCCTGCAACGTGGATTAACTACAAAAATATCTCTCTGACCTCCTCCCACCCTCTCCCTCTCTCTCGATCTACTATCTAATAGAGACACAGAGAGAGAAGATAGAGAGAGTATGAAAGAGCCAGAGAGAGAGAGAGAGAGAGAGAGGAGAGATGCTCTTTAACATTTATATTATGGTATACTTTACCTTCAAATTTACATTCGAAATCGGTATGATTTAACATAATTTTATTTAGTTAATTGAACAAATCAATGCTACAATTAAAATTAATTATTGCAGTTTGCAGTTAGTAAATACGTGTACATTACTGTTTTAAATACTGAGTTTCTCTAATAAAAAATACTGAAATTAAAATTCTAATATTATCCAAACACCACACACTTGCATTAAAATTAATGTTTCCTATGTCGTGCTAAACAGTATAGTTCGTTTTTAATATTAAATATAATAGTCATCAACTAGTTTTTAATTTAAGGAGTTGTGAGTATCCCGCACTTGAGAGTGGGATAGGTAGAGAGACTAGCAGGGTTTCAAGTTTATGAGGTGATTTTAAGGATCAGGGGGAATGTGATTGGATGTGATTTGCATATCGATGAGGCTAAACACTAAAATAAGACCGGCACACAAGATGGCGCCACTTGAGTTCTATAGAACTGAACTGAACGGTTCGGAACTAAGAATGTTTGAATACTGACAATAATCCATTTATTTTTACTTAGAAATTCTCAAAAATATGAATACAAATTATAATGCATCAGTGAAATAACTACGAACAGTGTAAACTCTTGCTTCATGCATATAGATAGACAATAGAATATACATTTAGTTTATATTTTTTTTATTTATTTATAACTAGCAGCTGTACCCAGTGTTGCTTGACATAATATGAATTTAAATAGAAATAGAATTATGGGTAATATTTTGTTATTAAAATTTCTATCTTTCTTTCCTCTTTCTATCACCAGCAGTTTCATTGTGTCTCTCAGTTTCCCACCTTATATTATCGTTCTTATATGTAAACGTTTTAGTATGTTTCGCCATACTCATTCCGATCTCTTGTTTTACTGTGTTCAAAAATGTAATTCAGATACAGAAGCAACCTTTTTTATCAAATGTAATACTGCATTTACATATTTATTTCTTCCAAGCAAGTCCAAAATAGAATAAACAATTACAATCTTGAATAAAAGTAATAACGTTCACTCCAACCGCTTTCTCGATAAAATGAAAAGAAATTAAAAAGACAAAATCATTAAAAAATATATGAAATTAAGTACTTTTCAAATCGTAAACTACTTCAGCAAATTCCGGGACTGATTCTATATACCCCCGTTTAAAAATATACACGAAATTAAGTAATTTTCAAATCGTAAACTACTTCAGCCATTTCGGTGGCATCTTCGTATATCTCCTTCTAAAATATATGTGCAATAAAATAATGTTCAGATTGAAAACTGCTTCAGTTATTATAAGGACTGACTCCATATTTCCACCTTCTTAAAAATATATATTTCTGGGTCTGCCTCGATATACATCCGACTTAAAAATATATGGGTGGGTGCCTCGCGTTGCCCGTACGCTGGAGCCCCCACTCCAAAATCCAAACAATTGTTATTTCAATCAAAATAGCAGGGAGTGCACGTGCGACCGAACGAAAATGAGGCGCGGTTGCATAGATCGGACATGAAACGTAGAAGATAGGGAAGAAAGCAGCGTTTTTGCCCACACGGTAATGAGTGCTTATGACGCCATAATATAAGTTTTTTAATCAGTTTTAGTTAATTACGCGTTCGAGTTTTGCGAAAAAAAGATACGCAAAAAATGGAACCCCTTTCCAAACACTGGTCGAGTTATCCGCCACAAAATTAATTATTTTCAAATTTTTACAGAGTATGCTTCCGAGGCCTTTGTCTTTAATATAGTACCAGTTTTCTGTCGGTCCGATGCAGATGAGAAATTTTTTTAGCAGACATACAAACACAAACTCGACCACACAGAATCTCTCTTTCATATAATAGATTATAGTTTATGTGATGTAGTCGTACCTGAGGGAGTTATTCAGTGTTGTATACTGTGTAACTCGGTCCTTAATGGAGTCGTATAACACGAGGATCGCAGACGTCAAGACTGGTTACTCTATATATCCTTTTCCGTGGACATTGTCTTGTAAAACCTTGATATTGTGGCAACTATACGAAGAATTTCATAAGTGGCTCATTCTCTAGGCGTAGCAAAATCAAGAAAAAGCACACCATGAATAATAACAAATATGTACTGAAAAGCAGCTGTCTTGCCATAATTACAACTTGCAGTTATCTTGCTTTTGTTCTGTGAAGAGACGAGTGAAAATCTCGTACTTTATGAGGGATTTGACATTTGTTTCGTGTTTTTATCCGTAGGAGGGTAAACTTTGGAAAACTGTTTGAATTAACTTTTCTCAGTCGCACATTGAGGCATTCCCTTAATATGGTCGCCTCACTAAGCTGGCCAGAATTACGATAAAAAGGAATGAAGGATGCACATTTAAAAAATCAAGAATACAATTTTACTGTAATCTTTGTAGAATATAATATTAAAGTATTGGAATAAAATTCATCTGGAATTTAAAAGAATGAATAAAATTATATAATTAGATAGAAAAATACACAAGTGAATAAATTAATAAAAGCCAATCATTTAATTCCGCGTTAAATCAGAAATCAGAATTTAAAGCATTGATAATTCTTAAAGGCATTTGAATGGAAACCAACCTTTAAAAAAAGAGAGAAAATAGAAGACGTTCGTGGAATAAAAGCGTCAAACAAAAAGACACAAAAGGCTGTACCGAGAATTACCCTGCGAATTATTCTGCTTAACGTTATAAATTATATACAACTTGAGAAAAGTGTACTATCTCCTTTTTAGCTCTTGCTCTTCATTCGCGATTATCAGCATATCTATTCGACAAATTCTTGGATTCTCTACAGAGAATACTATTTGCAGTTAGGATTTTCAATGCAAAGAAACTAAAACAAAGAGAAATTGATTGCAGCGTATCGGAACGTACGCATCGAAGCTACCATTTTAAAAACAGGCAGAATACTCTTTTCATGGGAAGTTTTTTTTTTCTTTCTTGCTGTGAGAGTGTTATCTTATTCAACACTACATTCACACAGATAATAGCGTGGAGGGAAAGACCAAATCCTTCGGGAGCTAAATCTATATTTCATATTCGATGCTAAAATTAATTATTGATATGTTGGCGAGTATAGAAAATAGAAAACGACCAAAAAGATATCGGCTGTTTAGTTTTCGAAGTTAATTCAGAGAATATTTATTTTAATATTATTGATTCGGTCTCAGTATAAAGAAAGGATGTATCTTTCATGAACGCCTAATGAATTCTGTCGGCTGTACTTTGTTTAATTCTCAGACAAACATATTCGAAACTGTCATCCAATTTTTAATAAGTTGGACTGAGTTGCAGTATTCTCTTCAGTCAGAAAATAAGAAAATGTGTTTCATACAGGAAGTTGTGCAATTCTGTTCTTCAGCGCATGTGAAAATTATAGTTTTATAATGGTTCAGCATTTATTTCTCTAAAGTTCAATTTCTGGATTTTCATAGTCATATCGTTCTAATACAATTCCCTGTATATATAAGTTATTTTGCATTGGTCAGATACTACATGACAGCAAATGCAATCCGATATCACATTGATGAATAGATCTTGCAATAAATGTATTTATTACAGCGTACGATATGTCCATTTCTATTCTTGCGCTTTTCTATGTATTCCAATGGATCCAGGTCCTTTCTCCATGTAAGATTCAGACAGATGCCCACATACTGTTAATAGTGAATCATTTTCTTGCGTTCTGGCAAGAGGGTACTTACCGTGTTAAATCCTCGTATGAGTTATTTATTGTAATTAGAACACAGTAAAGATTCAACGCCATCGGTATACACGAAATAAGAATGATTACTAGCAACTAATAAAGATATATTTTCAAATGCGAATTAATGATAAAAACATAATAGAGATCAAATTGTACATTCAATTATAAACGATAAGCACACACGCGCACACACGTACGTACGCACGCACGCACGCGGGCACACACAGGCACACACATATAAGCGGATCAAAAGTATATAATGATTTTGTAAGTAGAGACGTTTCGTTATAATAAATAGCTCAACATTTTGGTAAACCTCATCGATATTATGTTACCAAGCACCTCTCCTATTTTGATGGGAAGTATTACGCTTAGAAATGGCTGTTAAAAAGAGTTCTCATAAGTCTCTTACTGTATTACATTCTCTTGTTTATAATTGATCAGTAAATCTATATTCATCCATCTATATTTTTCAATTATCATCATTTTTCCTCATATATATATATACATATATATATATATATATACATATATATATATATATATATATGTGTGTGTGTGTTTGTATGTGTGTGTGGGTGTGTATATTTCATTAAAAAATATTGAAAATTTCATTATATTTATTATGAACTTTGCAAGTTGAGAGACACATTACCTTACCTCAACATAAAGCAGTTTATTAAAAAATTAAAGCAGGTCTTTCAGCGGAAAGCTGATGAATAAATAATCGAGAACAGTAGAAAGAACAGTCTAAAGGAAAAACAACGTAAATAAAATTAACTCAATACGTCAGAAATTCCACAAAACCTTGTGTACACAAGTGTTGTATTGCAGGTTTTAATACATGGCGCAAATATGACATTCACAGGAGATTACTAGTGCGTTCTTTGATACGAATTGTTTTGGGTCGTTGATTCCTGCTTGGTTACAAACTTATCCATCAAAATATGTCATCTATCTCAGACAGAAATATCTATCGACTTAATATGCATTATCCTAATAAGATCTCGTACATATTAGAAAACATGAAATTTCATGTATTTTACTCTTAGCTTTATTACTGCGTGTTTATTTTACACGTGTTTTCTTGTAATAGTTTCGAAGTAGAGAAAGTGGCTTGAAGATCCAATCTTACGTACAAAGTAATGACTAACACCATAAACAACACATTCTTGGACGACAGACGTGATTTATGCGAGTTAATCGTCGTTCGTAATATCTAGTACGTAGGGAAAAATGACAGATTTATCATATTTTAGTAGCGAATATAAAGTTCAAATTCACACAAAGAATTTTTTTAAAGGAACTGAAATGTTTCTCCCCCTTAACTTTTTTGAGTTATGTAACATCGCATATTTTATTTCAGTTTCATTGTTATGATTCTAATTTAAGAACCACATTCAATAATACTTACGCTATTTTGAATTAGAAACGAAAAGTAAGTACATTTCTTATCAGGGAACATTTTGCAATAATCCGTTCATTTTGTGCGATACGTTTTGAATGTTTCCTATTAATTCTACTAATTATGTAAAATATATTCAGACAAGTTCTACATTACCTTAATCCCTGGTTCGTATTTGAATACACTTACCTAAAAGAATAGAAAGAAAGAAAACAATTAAAAAATAATACTGGAGCTAGAATATTAAAACAAAATAGTTAGGTCACACACACACACACACACCCACACACACACACACACACACACACACACACACATATATATATATATAAATAAAATATATATAGAAATAAAATATTTATCATTTCACAAACACAGGACAAAATAAATTGTATTAATAGCAACAAGTAGTGTATTTTAATTGTTATATATATATATATATATATATATATGTGTGTGTGTGTATGCATGTGTGTGTGTGCGTGTGTGTGTGTAATTCCTAAAGTAAAACATAATATAGTATGTAATTAAGATATTAGTACATCAAGGTGAGAGAAAGTTACATTCTAAGACACAATAAATGAATTTAATGGTGAAAATAAAAATTTACAAATACACAGATGTGAAAAAGAAGGCAGCCGATCAGTCTTCGTCTAAATCACTGGCTATGTGGATTATAAAACACACGAAAATAATAACAAAGAATCTGATTGGTTAGCTAGAAAACAGTATCACATTTATATATATATCTCTCTCTATATATACATTATATATACATATATTATATATATACATTATATATATACCTTATATATACATTATATATATAACTTATATATATATAAATATATATATATGTGTGTGTGTGTGTATTTAATTTAATGCAATAGCTTGACGAAATGCGAATCTTTCATGTAGATTAATTTCCATGGATATTTTTATGATTAATTACTACACACATTAATACATACATATATATATATATATATATATATATATATATATATATATATACATATATATACATATATATATATATATAAACTGCGTCAATCGCTTTATTGCAGATTAGTAAAATATCAATATTTCCCTACGTTTACGTCACAAAAAATGAACATTATATCATCAAACGACTGCTTTACGATTAGTTATTTCCCAAAATGTGGTCGATATTCATGAAGTTATGGCATTTTATTCTTTATCGTGGACTTTCCACTGCCCATTGCCTTATTGCAGGTCTCTTAAAATGTTGGATTAGGGCAAAAATACAATGTTTTATCATGCAGACTTTATTTTTTATTATATTGTTTTGTCAAAGAATAATGAGAAAAAGCACATCTTAGGTGCTAAGCCTCAAATAAATGAATTATCTATTGCCATGTCCACAATTTTCCAAATAACCTGAAACAATCTTTTGTCCCCAGGGAAATCAATTGCTTGACTTCAAAAAGGAGTTAGGGTCTAGCAATATCAACTATGTTCACCACAAGCCATCCTCTGAAGTAAATTGCTTTCCTCCCTTTTGTAAATTGATCCTACTCTTTTTGATATTAGTCAGAGATACTCAATGGGGTTAAGGTATAGGAAACACGGGTGTCAGGTCATGAGAGTTTCTCTAAAGAAGCCCATAGATTCAAGAAAGGCTGCAGTCGCCCTAACAGAATGGGATGGTGCATTGTCATGCATAAAAATCATTTGAAATGAACGTTACAATGGTAGATCATCTAGCCATGATGACAAATCTTTATCTAAAAAGGCCGTGTACGCATTGCTGGAAAGATTTACACCTTCCGGAACTCGGAATAGTCGAACCAGCTTATCCCTAATGATTCCCGCCGAAAACGTAAGCGATACACTCTGTAGGGGTTTGAGCTCCGTCCGAGTTCCAAACTTTTGCCCATCCATCCGGACCGTCAAGAGAAACACGCGTCTCATCTGTAAATAGGACATATTGGACATCCATTTTCATGTATTTCTATGGCCAAGCATTTCGTTTTCCTCTATGTTGTTTTCTCAATGGAGACCTTGAAATAGTTTTGATGTTCCCTGCCATCCCATTCAACTCATTACATCGGGCCTCTCCGGATCTTGGAGCGATTCTAGCTCTTGCAAAAAATGGAAGCGCTGATGTTGTTTGGGTTTCAGTTGACTTCCGTACGTATTTTTCACGGTGTGAAATGGTTCTCCTAGTGCCCTTATCCTTTCTGGATTTAGAGTTGGGGTTGATAACGAATGAAGCCGAATTCTTGGATCCCTTTTGAAGCTCCATAGCTAAATCTTTGATGAACAATCCTTCTGCGAGTTCAGCAACAATCCTTTCCTTTTCGATAACCGTTAATCGCCCATTTCCTGGCATTCTAAAAGACCTGCAATAAAGCGATGGACAGCATAAATTACTTGATAATAAATCAAATGTCATAACTTCGTAAATATCGCTTGGATTTGAATAATATTTTATAAAATAACTAACCTTGAAAAAATTTTTGTATGGCGTATATTTAGTGAAATATTGATATAATAATTATATAAGTGGATTGACAGAGTTAATATATATATATATATTAAGTTGATTGACAGAGTTAATATATATATATATATATATATATATATATATATATATATATATATGTATGTATATATATATATGCGCATGAATATATCGCCCCTTACTTTTACGGACGTATTTTTAATTAATCTCTCTGATTAAATATTATTACGTGCATAAAATTACGTACTAATGCATTCAAGAAGTGAGTCATCGTATCTCATTGGAAAAACGGAATACTGCGGATGCTAGTTACATAAATTTCCTATGATGCTTCAGAGCAAGAAACCTGTATGTTTATTGTATACCTATTATGCGCGTAATAATATCTTATAATACATGTATGTATTATGAAAGTACGATGGGTTATGAAAAGGAAGGGTTGTAAAGAGATAGCTTCGAATTTGGGGATATCAAAACCAAAGCAAAATATGATGAAAGTAAAAATAAAATAGATAAACCCCATAATTTATTATAACATACCTGTTCACACTGAAACATTATCACAATTTTCTGTGGATCTATATTAAAAAACCTTGTTAAACTTTATGATGTTTTCATTATATGGAAGTCATGCGCGAACGAACACCCTGTAATTTTATTATACCATATTTCTTCAAACTGTAATTATCAAAGTATACTTACGCAGATAGGCATGCAAAGTATTTATTAAAGTTTGTGCCTATTTCAATTCCATGGGGGTCAGTCCATCCCTATTTAAGTTAAACATACTTATCAAAGTATAATTATATATATCTATATCAAAACCACTTGGGAACGTTTTTTTTTATTTTTTATTTTTTTTATTTCTATACCTTGTGGACTAGGCGCGTACGCAGAGCCCACAATTTTAATGAATCATCATTATGCCAGATACCCATTCCTGTGTCTCGATACATCTTCTATTATTATATGTGATCAGCTTTCTATAATAATCAACCATATAGGAGCCTATTCCTGACCACACACAAACACAGACGTTCAGCTATATATATATATATATATATATATATATATATATATATATATATATATATATATATATAACTCACTTTCTGTGTTTATGAGGGTGCAGTATCTGCGTGGTTTTGATAGAAAGAAATGCAAATTAATCTAAATTAAATCTAAAAGTTAATTTCTATGTAAAATTTAACAGCTAAAGCATGGATGTGTTTTACAATCTCAAGGTATTCTTCTCAAGAAAATTGCCAGAACCTATACTTTATAAAACTTCAAACACATCTGTTTAAGCAATTGAAATCGTGTGTATATATTTATATACATTTATTTTCTGCGGAAATTAAATGTAAGTTAGTTCGAATCACCGTGTCTCATACGAACTTAAAAGTGAATTGGTGACCGAACCTTTTTAAAACTTCAAATATATCTTATTTTTATGAAATGTATATCATACGCATAATGGTAGCGAAGAATACTGGGAAGGAAATCGCGAATTTCTTCATTGTTATCTTTGTGCTGAATATCTATATGCTACTAGTTTTAAGAGATCCACCGGAAGAACGCCATTAAAACCTAAAATATCTATGTCCAATTTTAGTAAAAGTTTGTGCTTATAAAACACTAATGCAGATAGTTTTCTTAAATATCTGTTTTGTTCGAACTGGACGAAAGGGATGTAGGGGAGATAAATGAAGTAATATGTTGCTATGAACATAGTAAACAATTCATAGTAATAAAAACATAACAAACATCACATAATAAACAGCACATAATAATAAACAATACACAGTAAACCATGCATGAGAAGCAATGCGTAGTAAACAATGCATGATAAACAATACATAGTAAACAATGAGTAGTAAAAAATGCATGGTAAACAATGCGTAGTAAAAATATATAGTAAACAATGCGTAGTTAACAGTACGCAGTAAAGAATGCATGAGAAAAATGCGTAGTAAACAATGCATAGTAAATAATGCATAGTAAACAATGCATAGTAAACAATGCGTAGTAGCAATGCATGGTAAATAACACATAGTAAACCATACATTGTAACACCATACATAGTAAACAATGCGTAGTAAACAATACATAGTAACCAATGCATATTAAACACTGCATAGTAACCCAATACATAGTAAACAATGCGTAGTAAATAATTAATAGCAACCAATACATAGTAAACAATAAATAGTAAACAATGCATAGTAACACAATACATAGTAAACAATACATATTAACAAATGCGTAGTGAACAATACATAGCGAACAATACATAGTAAATAATACATAATAAACAATACATAGTGAACGATATATAGTATACAATACATAGTAAACAATTCATAGTAAATAATAAATACTAAACAATGCATTGTAACTTATACATAGTAAATGATATATCGTAAACAATACACAGTAAACAATTCATAGTAGATAATAAATACTAAACAATGCATAGTAACTAATACATATTAACAATTCATGGTTAACAATTCATATTAAGCAACACAGTAAGCAACACATAGTAAGCAATTCATAGTAAGCAACACATAGTAAGCAATTCATAGTAGATGTCCTCAATAAATTACGAAAAATGTTACATCTTCCTGCGAATTATTCTATGAAGTCTTTCCAGTATTTACAGTTTTCTAATAACATTAGTAAAGAATAGCGAATGAACAATATATACGTCGATTTTAGGTTTAAAAACTGAACAACAAAATCGACATAAAATCGTTTCATTTTTGTATTTTCGTAATTAACTAAGTTTGCATTAAATTAAGATATTTTACAAATCTTGATACTGACGATAATGTACATAATTTATAAACCAATGAAGACAGAAAGTTAATTAACGACAGAACATGTAACCTAGTTAATTGAACACACGATATTATAACAGTAATTACAAAATTTCTCTACTCATCAATATAGATATTTTTTTTTATTAGAATGAGTGACAACATTGCTTGCCGTTTTTATACTTATTAGACACTGCCCCTGAGTGTCTAAGGTCTCTTATTATACGGGTTTGTCAGGACAGGGCAACCGTACATAAGGATAACTTTTCTGACTAAATCTCAAATATTAAACATCACATAGTATCCGCGGTCCAAATAAGACCTGTTTCGCTCTGGCTAATACAGAATGCGTTTTACGACGAATCGTGCACCTTTTCCAAGTGATGCTACCTTAGACTACATATATTCTTGTTTCAGTAACCCAAAAGACCATAAGACAGATTAACTGTAACATATGTTTAACTGGACAAGTGGGGAGAGAAAAATGATATTGTTTAGTAACTCATTGTTTGAGAGGAAACTTTTATAAAATATTCGAATATACATGTATCTCATACAGAGATCAAATGTAAGCTCTTAGGAAGGAACCTCATAATTATTGATACGTCCATGTGGAGTAAAATGAAACACGCAGAACTTGAATGTATATTGGAATTAACTTGAATGTGTACTGGAGAGAATGCTTACTAGACACTATCTTCGATTGCCTGAGCTCTAGGTGTACAGGAGGATGTCAGAAGCATCTGGCACGCGGTATTTTGCTGTTTAAGTAAATCCTGATCGAACATTCAAAATAACAATATTCGTGGTCTAAATAAGATTTCCTCTGTGTGGTTGGCTTACAAGAAATCATGCACTAAGTGATGTTTCCTTAAGTAATATCTACGGAGCAGGATACTTCACAAGATTATAAGAAAATTAAAATAAATAAAAGTATTTGTATAACTGTGTTTTTAGTTTGTTATCAGTTTTTACTACAACTGTACACAATAGCATCGTCTGATCAACTAATATAAAATGCAAAACCAATTAGTTCAGATCAGCTGCTGTCGCTTTTGTCAATATTTAAAATCTTATCAATTTTGGAATGAATTGTTTGCAATCAAATATAAATAAACGGCATTCTGTGTTGAAGTGCACATCGGTTTTATTTTATTGAACGTTTTTAATCTGACAATTATTTCCAGGAATTTAAAACACTTATTTATTCTCAACTTTTTATCGTCGCAATGAATATTGATCCGTATGACAGTTTAAAATATTTTAGAAAAGCGGTGGAACCACGTGGCGTTGCAATATCATATAACACGTATAATTATCGTTGATGCATGCACATTTCCTATTTATTCTTTAAGAGACAATTCTCTATTGAATAGTATATTGTAACTAATATGTAGTACTGATTAAAAAAGTAAAAAAAAAATACTTTATTGTCATCAGTTAGAATCGAAATCAAATCATTTAACGCCCCAGCCGCGTTACCTCTATATGTAGATGTTGAGGTATAGATGAGAAAGATGTAATGTTAAACGAATTTCTGAAATTAATTAAATTTGAGCATGCACAGTAACAAATATGTCAGCAAGTTGAACTCGACATTTTTTGTATCAACTTGCCGACATATGTTTGTGTTTCATATTCCTCCATCCAAACAAAGATTTTACTCGTTATAAACGGTCCTTGGTGTATGGTCACGTTTTCTGTATTTATCAGGGCTATGTGATTTAAGAGTTTATCAGCTAAATATTTACACATAGACAAGCAGACAGATATGGATATATATCTACTGTTTTATCTATATAGACTGAAAATATATCAATACTATTTTTGTGTTATAAAGTGCGACTATATTAATACTATTCTATAAGTGCAACTATATCAATACTATTCTTGTATTATAAGTGCGACCCATACATGACAACAACGTAATAAAACTAAATAAATCTTCTAATTTTTCCTCAATTTTACTTTCTATGTACATACCGAAGGTTTTTGAAGAGTAACCTTTATAAGAAAGTGTACCGTTGTCCTTACATGTCTACAGTTGGGACGCACACGTTGTATAAGTACAGTCGCAAGAAAACAAAAACAAGGAAAGGATTTCACTGTATTTTTTATCCAGTGAAACAACATTCATGTATTTACAAGTACTGTCCAGAATAATGTCCTTTGCTATTGTTCAAATTTTTCTCGTACTCCAATGTGCTGAACAACACTCTGTTGTGTTGAACACATGGCATATTGTCTTTCTGCCGCCATGTTTAAGTCGTGTATTTTCTTGTCACTCTCGGTCCACATGTGTAACACGTCGATGGCTGCCCTCTTTCCGCTTACATTCTTCTTTTGTCATGATCTTTTCTTCTTTCCTTCATCCTCACCGTAATGTCATCTTTCACACGGCTCTGTCATTTGCATGAAGCTATTTCTGCTGTAATATGCGCGACGTGCACTGTTATAAAATAATTTTAAAAAATTGAGCTTCCTAATCAGCAATTTATAATAACCCAGAACATATTATTAAATCATACGTTTTATATAACGAAAACAGGAAATTGTAATCCGGAGATATTTGCAATGTTACCAAAAAATGGTAAACAAAACCAAATCGTACGAATCGTTAGGCTTTAAGAGATACTTTAGCTATGGAATGGCAGAGTCTTGGAATGTCTTTTGTGGCAAATGCCCCCGGTTGAACTCTTTTAAATCAAGATTAGATAAAGTATGGGTTATTCGTAGATGGAAGCTGGCAGGCTAATTGGAGGATGACCCTTTTATAGGCGGCGTATTTCTACCTTCTGTAGGTTCCTGTCAGATAATAAATCGTTTCTAAAACTGTTACCGTATATTCTGCCGCATAGGACAATCAGGCCGAAAGGCGATGTCTATCATAAACAAAACCTAAAAAAAAGAAAAGAAAAAAAAAAGGAAAGATATTCACGGCACAATGCACGCAGGTAAACCTTCCATTTAAAGTTGTGCAAACTCCTGTCGAAACGTACTTTCCTGTAATGATGATTGCTTCCACATTATTTTCATTTTCGAACACAGATACTTGTCAGAATTCATGAATATTACACTTTAAATAATCTTTTCACCCCAACCAAAGCATATTTGCACTTGGACGTAGTGACAACTCGACGAGTAGTTATGATCATGTTTAAGAAAGGATAGTGAGATGTTGGGTAGGAGATGTGTATTTATGTTACAGTTAACTTTCTGCGTAATAATGAAGACGAGAAAGCAGTAAGCAGGAACGAAATTCCGAAGTCTACCAGTAGATTATCAGAGTAGAAAAAATCCGGTATATATAGAATTCAAAGTGTAGCAGTCCGATGGTAAAAACAATTAGAGTGGAAATGTTTTGCCCCATTTAGTGACCTTAAATGTGAACGGGTTGGATTCTGATGCTTGTTAGGTTGATCTAGAGTTAGTACGTCGAGATATCACAAGTGCCATAGTTTTAGCAAAGCACATTCGAGTAAAATACGTGTAATACCGATATAAGAATGCAACATGGCGACTATGGAACTGAAGTTGGAGCTTGAATGATAGGGCCAGACATATTAGATTCGAAACACTTTTGGGCTTTGTCTAAGACAAAAGCAACAGGATCCAAAAAAAAGATAGAGTCAATACAGCTTGTCTCTAACTGCGCCGCAAGAGTTGTCTATGATTATAAAATAGTCAGTCCTGTTTAATAACTCGTTCTACTGATTTTCTGTCGGGGCTTACAACATAGCCTTTACTCTGACAGGATAATCTCGTAAAGAAGCTAATGTTTTGCAGAGATGGAGAAACTTTTTTATGAGCAAGAGCTAACCTCCCATATCACCCTTTCCAGCCTATGTAGCTCTGGTGAACTGGAGCTAGATCATCGTCTCCCGAGACAGAAGGCTGCCGACAATTAAAAAAAAAACTCAAATACGGTTAAACAATAAAATATATCCAGAAAATAAGGAGTGTGTGAAATAGAAGCTTACATTATGAGATGATTTTCAACAAACCGCAACAAATTAAATATTTCTCGACTTCTGTATGAAATTATTCTTTGATTGTAATAAAATATCACGATGACATTTTTCTGAAGCTGTAGAAAAAGTGTCTATATAGATAAGAAAGATAAAGCCGAGGGATATTTTCTCTATATTTTCAATTTGGGGAAACGGAAAAGAAGAGGTATGCTAAATACAATCATATAACACACAGCATTTATGTTTACGTGATTTAAATAATGTTGCTGGAGGAAACATGTACAGATTCAAGTAGACGCGGTTTTGTTTTATGGCTCGAAGGATCGACATTTCAGAGTATGACTAATGATAAATTGCTAAAAACACTCCGAAAATTATTGTCTTTCAGCAATTTGTTGTAGAAAAGCCCCGGAGATATTGAAATTTTAAAAATATATTCTTATCTCACAAATAGTAGATATACACGTTGTCATGGAAAATTCGAAGGAAGAAAACAACTTTTATGTATATGCGTATTTACTTACTGATTACGGAAGTGAAATATAAGGATGGGATGGAAATTATAATGTACCGAAGAAGGGGGAAACTATGAGCAAATATTTATTTCTGGTTCGAATCTAAAGAGTTTCTTACTAACTCGACTGAACATTATAATTTCAGGAAAATGCATCTTGGGTTTACATTCGGGAGCCGTGTACGACTCAGTTTACTTTATTTTGTCATTTAGTCCTCAGATTCCAGGAGCAATAGAGGGAAGAATTGCTGTTTTTCGCATCAGAAATCTACCGTTGGCAAGTTTTTCACCTCCAAGTACACTTTTTACCAACTTATATCAAGTGGCTTCATGCTTTGTCTGGAGCTATTTCAATTTTAAAAAATTAGGGCAAGGTAGTAAGTTAGTGGACTTTGTATGATATAAATTTACAAAAAAAATGTTTCTGTGTTTTATCCTCTTGTAGATTCGTCAGGAGATTGGATGGGCTCGATTTTACAGCCTGCTTTTACGTATTCCAGTAGGGCTTTATTTGCTACTTAGGCAAACCACAGTATTCGACACATGTCATCTGTCACCGCCGAGTGTTTCGGCATTTTCGGTGTTTACTTCTCGTCGCCATCCACAACACACAGCTTGCCTGCTAGGCGTTTGTCTAGGCGAGGAAAGACGAGCACCTTAATAGAGGCACAGTTACTCCCGCCTTTGATTAAAAGGCGGCCGCGAAGCCGACAAGCCGGTGATAGGACATACTCATTTATCGTAGCAAATTGCCACACGTTTAGAAGGCCGATATGTACTTGACCTCTAATTCATATTTGTCTTTGTTCGTTGTTATCGGATATAGATCATTTTTTTTCTTAGATTACTTATATTAATTTAACTAGCTGTGTATTTATTTCAGTATATTTTTTGAGGATATATTTAGTGAATTCATTAGCGACACGGAGTGTAAACTTTGCGTCTCGTGTTCAAATCATGTATGATTCATAGAATCATGTTTGCAGTGGATTTATTAGTATGATTGACGACCAAGACGCCAGCGAACGCCAAGGTAATATTTCTTCAGAGCAGATAGCTCAGATTCACAGGTCTACAATGTTCGCTGCTTTACGCTGGAATGTTTGCACATCGCTATCTCAGACATTACGGACTGTTGTACATGATCTACATTGAACTGGAACGCTCTTTGTTATAGGAGAGCCCCAGCTCAAGCCATACTGTGTGAATGTAACCAAGTATAGGTAAAATAATATATACAATAATATATACAATTACTATTAGAAATATTGCAAATTTCAACCTGCAACTCATATGTGTACCTCAAATGTTGTTTCATGTAAGGAATGAAATAATCCCGGCAACCAGCAATAAAATCAAAGCGTCTAAAAATACTTAAAATCCTTGTTCATACGAATGGGATAAGAATATTGCCTATAGCTTTGTGTATTTCATAGAAGCAGAAACAATAACCTGTCTAATTTTAGTATATACCTATTTTATATATATATATATATATATATATATATATATATTTATCGATATTATATTTATACAAATTTAACTGTGAAAAACTGACGATAATTGTATTAAAATACCAGCAGAAAAGATTGATGCTGTTCGGGATAAGATGAGGATCACTACTTTGTTTTACAATTAGCACAATATTATATTAATTTCACTGTTTTAAATGGCCCATCCTCTCGTTTCGCCCACTAATATTGTTAGAAGAAGCTGAACTGTTGGAAAACATTCTGGATATATATATATATATATATATATATATATATATATATATATATATATATATATATATATATATATATATATATATATATATATATATATATATATATATATATATATATATATATATATATATATATACATACATACATACACACATTTATATATATATATATAAATTAAAAATGTTTAAAATTCAACGCTATTTCACACGGTTAATGGTAGCCGAATGGATACGGCCTCCGCTAATCGAGCCAGAGATGTCTCGTGTCGCGGGTTTCGAATCGTTCGACTGGTAGTAATCGTGACACCCTGCACTGAAGAATCCCGAAAGGATGAAACACTAGTGTCTGTAGGTATTTAATTATTATAGTAAAAAAATAATTATGACAGCCCCTTTAAGAAATTCGTTTGTTATCGTTGAGCACTTTCAGTTGAATTAAAAGTCGGTCAATTTAGCTCTTATGCGTAGATCATCGTATAACGATTTGATCACTGTCTGTCTGACGTAATGAACATTTAAATTAAAATGTTTAAAATTCAACGCTGTTTCACACGGTTAATGGTAGCCGAATGGATACGGCCTCCGCTAATCGAGCCAGAGATGTCTCGTGTCGCGGGGTTCGAATCGTTTGACTGGTAGTAATCGTGACACCCTGCACTGAAGAATCCCGAAAGGATGAAACACTAGTGTCTGTAGGTATTTAATTATTATAGTAAAAAAATAATTATAAATATATATATATATATATATATATATAAATTTATATGAATATATATATAAATCTCTCTCTCTATATATATATATATATATGATTCACAGTTAGTCAAACTTGGGCATAAGTACATAAAGTTTTAACGAATTTTACACTGTGCATCAATTTGATGTTTGAACACGTCCATATTCTGAACACAGAGTGTACACACTTTCATTGTCTCGCCAAATTCTGTATATATATATATATATATATATATATATATATATATATATATATATATATATTGAAGACAATTTTCCTCTGTGGAAAACAATCATTTGTTAAGTCGCCTGAGGAGAACATTTGGATTTATCCGACCATTTGTTTGAAACATTATCATATCCTGTGCTGCGGCCTTGTAAATTTGTTTATATTAATAAAATATATATTGCCCTTCTTTTATTGAGTAAATCATCGCATAATTCATTAGTTATCCCACTTTGATGACCTTTTATCTGATATATATATATATATATATATATATATATATATGCCTATTTTATTTAATCACATAAATTAATACACGAAGATATAATTTTATGTGTAAATATTCAGTATATACTTCAACAGTGTTCAATAAATAGGTAGAACTAGATAGTAAGTTATGAAAATATATGCCAATTAAGCTACACAGAATATTCTGCGTTTCATCCTTAGGCTTACGTGAAAAGCTTTGGTTACTGTGCATTCTTATATACGCACATGGTATTGAAGATTCCATTTATCCATTCTTTGTTGTAGCCGCACTCACATTAATTAGCCAATGAGCGGAAACTTACAGAACAAAGACACAGTTTACCTCAAGTTCACCGTTTTCCTTTATGTGTTTTCTGAGAGCAGTAGATGTCCTGGTATGTTCCTTGCCTTGTTACAGAAATTGGGGTTCGACGTTTCGAGGATTGCCAGCTCTCGGAACGAAATGAGGGAGTTAAAATGTAATCCAGAGATTCTGCAATCGGTCATGAATATGTTTGAAAGAGCACAAATATGCGAAGCTGAAAATGGCTAATATTTAAAAAAACATTATTTTTCACATATATGAGGATTGTTTGAATGTTGCCTGTATTTTATATAAAATTCTCAATGCCTTTGTCAGATTGTGTTAAAATTGCAGAGAGTTATCCTAAAAATAAATAAATATTTAAGTTTACAATACTTTAGTAATTTTTTGAACACGTTGTGTAAACAAAAATATTAATGAAGGAAGTTTGTTATTGATATTTTGAGTGTTAAAAATATAGCAATGTGTTAACAGAGAGGAACTACCTGGGATGAATCTTTGGTCATGGAAATTCCGTTTGATGTAAGTTCAATGCGGCTTCAAATAAAAGTTATTTGTTATCATGGTAGAAGGCGAGTTTTCACTTCAAGTGATTTACAAGTGGAAATACAAAAAAAAAAAAAACTCCGTAGAGCATTTTTAATGAAGATTACGATAGATTTGAAAACGATAAGTAATCTTCATGCGAAAACAAGGGTTAATATTAATAAAGGGATACTTCATTCGATTTAGTTAAATATTTTTCTATGTTTAGACACAAAAGAGGTCTACTAGCACATCCTGCAGATATCATAGGAATATTTTTAAGACGATTGTTTATAAGTAAATTCAAGAGCGCACGAAACTGCATAAAAAAAACATAAGAAGCCTAGGTTTGAAAAATGAACATATCTAGCATTACTTATTCTAAAAACGAATACACGCTTAGAAAAGCAACTAAATCATGTTCAATTTATGCATACACCAACCAAATATTCTAAAAAAAAAAATTCGCTAAGGTGAAACTTTATATACGCTAACATTTGTATTGTATATTGCATTGCATAATTTAATAGCTTTAAGAGACTTCAGTAACTTTCTGTGAAATTCAATCAACTGTCTCTCACATACTATACAAAACGCATGACTCATGATATTTATGCTTCAAATAAATTCTATAGATTTTTCGACGTCCATCGTTATCATAAATATATCGTTTTTCTATTCTCAAAACTCATCTTTATCATTCGTATTGTGTAACGCAAACAATATTTTATAAAGATTCGAGGATTAAGAAATATATACATAAATAAAAAAAGACCTTTACGGATTTTATTTAATACTAGCTGCATATAACCGGCGTTGCGAGGTAGATACGCTTTAGCGGGCAGGAGATTTAATCACATATTATATAAGTTACACCAAATATCCTATTTGGATTTTATTGAAAGTAGAACGCATGTTGGATTTATGTGAGCCGAAAACAGACTCGCTTTCGTTTAGTAAATAAAACGAGACATAATTGTCATAGTTTAAAAGGGAAATTACTCTCACAGTTTAAATAAAGAAGCTTACTTCCGTTTTAAAAGATAACTATTGTCGGCTGACAAAAATTGAAAATAATATAATCACATGTAAATTAAATTAAAAATAATTTAAATAAATCAACTTTAAGTAGTACTTCTAAAGGAAAGGATTAAAACAATTACTCTTACAACAATCTACAACTTGCAATATGCGAAATAGGGTACATTTTGAATGTAAATTTATTTTATGTAAAAATAGTATATATATAGAAATCACACTAGAATTAAAGTGTCTAAACGTACGTTTACACGATGAAAATAAATTAGTTCAAAAGCGTACCTTTTGTACATATTCATCAAATTGTGAAAAAAACAACAACAAATATACAGAAATACTACTGTAGTATGAATTATTATAATTGTAAAACACATTCTAACTATGAATAAAACTATTTTGCTTAGGAGACGAGTCCGGCACATGAAACTGTTTTTTTTTTTTTTTTTTTGCTGTTTTTAAATACATATATGTTTTTAAATGAAAATATGGTTTTCATAGATTTACCAAATTAAACTATTTAGAAACCCACTCTACCTTTTAGAACTGAGTTTTCGACATATAAATACTTAAAATACTATCAATAGAAAATATACTTTTTCATCATTTGCTGTGATATTAATAATGTAGGATATTTGACTGTGTCGGGGGAATCATTTCGTTGTATCTGCATTATTAAATGTACCAAAAGGTAACTTTTTCTTACCGTGAATTCGAAGATTGCTTTGACATAAGCTGGTCCCTAGCTTGCAACAGTGATAATGTATAAGGACGTGGTTTAAATAAAAATTATAAACTTGACAGACACCTGCGCATAAAACACACACTTAGAATTGTCAGAAAGAAAAAAAGAAAAAGATAATATGCATTAAATAGGTGTATGAAAGAGAGTGAAAAGGGTATTAAAAAAACACCTCATCATTGCAGTAGAGTAAATAGATTTTTTCCGAAATCATGAAAATATATAATAAAGGAAGCGTTGGACGTGCTTTATAAAAATGGTATTATTGATAGACTGATTGTTACATACATGAATGGGCTGTGATCGTCAAGTTCTCTTGGCCGTATAAACGAAAAGTGTTTCGTGTTAAAATGAATACGAGACACTTTTAATGTTTTTAATACAGAGTTGTTTATTTATAATTTACACTTCAAAATAACAGTGATAATTAACATCATAGTGTAGTGGAGGTTAGTGGAGAAGGTGTTTATTGTTACAAACTCTCTGAGTCATTGTTCCTGTTGATTGACCTGTTTATCTTATTTTCGCCAGCTTTTGTTTATTATACTTTTTACTGGTTTAGGTCTAACCCATTTATTATTGGTTAGCTTTCCTTGCAGATTGGCGTAATATTGACGAATTCCCAGGCATCATGAATAAAGGTTGTTTTAATTCCTAGAGTTTAGATTGTGTTCATTTTATTGCCCAGGCACACCTCTGTAACACTATTGCAGGTACTGGGATTAACCTATTGTGTTCTTTGATTGACCGGAAACCCCTCCATAACATAATAAGAATGCTCGTCCCCTTTTTTTCTTGCTACTTCTAACAGGGATAATATAGAAACAAAGATATTTTGTCGGAATTATCCAAGAAATATGCCATTAAATGGACCACAGTTGAAGATTATTCCAATAAAAACAGTATAAATACGCCTGATAGTCAGAATAATTCAATAAAAAGGTAAGTCTGCTATATATAGAAATTAACGAGGCAATTAAATAATAATTAAGATAATGAATGATGGAAAGAAAACACTTTTGATGGCGAAATCTCCCGCTTTACTATACTTTCTAATAACGGTCTAGAAAACTGTCTCTTCCATCAACATGTCCATGGACCATTTTGCTAGAGTTTAATCGGTAATGTAAATGAAAACTGAAAATGCAAATTGAGTTTTCACACAATATACTGTTTTACTTCTTTTGAAATAATCAATTATATATACTAGCAGTTCAGCATTCTATGTGCATATATATATATATATATATATATATATATATATATATATATATATATATATATATATATTAAAACGTTTGCTTCATGTCCCGGTAACCTACATATAAAATGTCAAGTGTTTAGATCGAAAATTGGCGGAGTAGTTTGCTAGAGTTGGAAAAGGTCAACTCTTTCGACTGTGACCTTTTGGCAGCCAACTGGATTTAAAAGCTTGCTGCATGTCTAAATATTTTTTAGTAAAATTTCAAATATTTAGACTCCAAATTGGCTAAATAGTTAGCAAGCCACCGCAAATGTAGAATTATTAAAACTTTTACCACTTGGCAGGAAAATTTTCGTCCAAAAACCGTTTAAAAGGCGTGCATTATGTCTGCGTTCACTTTTTGTAAAATTCCAAATGTTTAAACCAAACATTGACTGAGTAATTTGGTAGGGACCGCAGAAGTCAATTTTTTGTAATTTTTTATCTCTATTTTGACCCGTCAAAATTTATTGGTTTGGGATCAAATCAAATTAAAAGTTTGATCCATGTCTAAGTAACAGACATCTAAAATTTCAAGAGTTAGACCCAAAATTGGCGGAGGAGTTTGTTAGAGTTTTCAAAATTCCAATCGTTGGACTTTGTTCCTTGGATAGCCACATTTTTTTTCCGCAAAACTGATTAAAAGATTTTCCCAAATCTCAATACCCTCATGCTTAATCTCGAGTTTGTAGACTGAAAATTGAGTAGTTTGGAAAAGAAATGTATACACAGACAAACACAGACATACACACACAGACAGTTAATTTACAATATATATATATATGTATATATATGTATATATATATATATATATATATATATATATATATATATATATATATATATATATACATATATCAGGAGAAGTGTAGTTGTAGATTGCGCAACTTATGTATATATATATATATATATATATATATATATATATATATATATATATATATATATTTGTTGCGCAATCTCCAACTACATTTCTCCTGATTCGGCACTATTTGTGTCCAGTGGCAAAGAGAAGTCCCAGACAACTGGAAACAATGCCGAGATAAGCGGTGAGTATATACACCACCGGAAAGTCTTAAAGTGCTGACCAGGTATAACGTTGCTTAACTTCGGTTGTCCAGCGGGATACGGAATGTCAACAAGTCCGTCCAAGTTATTTTAAATGTTAGCCAAGCTCAATCATTAGAGCGCAGGCTTTTTCTGCTTCCATCCTTCGACCGTTAACAAGTTATTTTTTAGTGGAATTATGTAAGTACCAAGTTACTGAAGTTATACTTCCGATCATAATTAAATTTTGTCACAAAAAGGGTCACTTCATGAGTGAAATCAGTGCAAAAAGTATGATAATAGAGGGGTTATTTTGGAATCAAAATCCGATTGCTGGAACTTATGAACTATCATTGCTCAAATCAACGGAAAGTATTGTATTCGATAACAAAAAATATTCGAATCTTTTTCTAAATTACCATTTCGAGTACATTTTCTAAAATTAAATTTATTCATATTAATTCATAGAGGAATCGCATCGTGGATAATCGCATGAGTTTCCGTAATACGTTCCGAGCAGGCTATAAAAAAGAAAATATTGTGCCTGAGACACATAAAAACGGTGTTAATTTTTTTTAACACACTGGCTTTTTAGACATATTTACATATCTTACTTTCTTTTATATTTATTGAATGCAGATTATTTCTTTTAATAGGATATGCGTTGCGTCTATTGGTTCTTACGTTTGTAGATGTAATACCTTAGCCTACTTTACTTGAGCTGCTTTGTGCGATATTGTCTGCCTTATTATATAAGTGTTTTGATTAAATTAAGCAAAAAACGCGTAAGGAATTGCACAGTGTAACATCCGCACGGTTCTAAAACTCGGACATCGAAATCTTTTTGAATAAAAACAAAGATTAAAAAAAAATACAACCCAACAAATAAAAGTGAATAAAGGCAATAAATAGGTCAGGTATTATGCAGACTAAGATTTATTTGTATACACAGAACCGTAGCTATGCGTTATATTCTCTTTTTCTATGAAAACACACAGAAAAAGGTTGTTTTTTTCGTTGTAAACATTTTATCGGTTAACTAAATAGGTCACTTCCCTTATATAAAATTGAATTGTATTTGCAAGATTGGTGTATATATATATATATATATATATATATATATATATATATATATATATGCATATATATACATATATATATGTGTGTGTGTGTGTGTGTGAGTGTGTAAGAGAAAACAATGTGTATAAAAGAAAAAAAGCTGATAACACTACAAAATGTTATCACTAACCTAACTTAAACCATACAACCACCTATCGGTCAATAACCGATGCTAATATACCGCAAATCCTACTATTTTCCCCTTCTTTGTTTAGCTTATCATTTTCTCACAGTATTTCTATGTTGATGTGTAAAAAGAATCTACTTCTGAATCAACGGCACATAACTTTTGCAGCTTTGACCAGGCTAAAAATCTTATTTTTTTCTTCTTCATTTTGTAGTGTTGAAAAATCAATTTTCTTACAATGGAAACTTGTTATTCAAATTCAGTATGCATTTTTATTTTGTCTTTAAAGCAGGGCCGTTTGATTTCAACGTTGGCTTTTTCTTATGTCGAAGAAAAATAGTCCGATTCATTTTTTCCTCATCATACCGCATAGGCGAATAGTGCAACATTTGTTCATGTTTATCTTTTTGGTGAAAGTCATTGTACTTTTCTGATATAAATGTGCGTGTTAATTTCATTATGCAAACTACTGTTCTTATCTTAAGTTGTATTTACATGCCATTCCGACCGATGTAACTTTTAAATTTCTTCAGACTTATCTTATGGAGCTCGGGACTCTTTACATCGAGCTGGGGAATTTGCACGGAATTTCGAACTGAAAAACTTTTTTAAATCATTAGTGTTGCATGATTGCGTTCCTTCACCCATGATCAGGTAGAAATCGCAAGTAATTCGCAAATATATTGTTAGTATACTCGCACTAAATGTTGAACCTTTAACTTTCAGAAGAGTGTCAAAACTGAATTTTACCAAATGTTTAAATAGTTATTCCACGGGTCCTTGCGCAAGGCGCCCATTTGAAGTTCCGTGCAGATTCACGAGTTCCAAAAGATACACCTGAAGTCGGAGGTTACCTCGGACAAAACGTGGGTAGATTCACGAGTTCTAAAAGATACACCTGAAGTCGGAGGTTACCTCGGACAAAACTTGGGTAGATTCATGAGTTCCAAAAGATACACCTGAAGCCGGATGTTACTTCGGACAAAACGTGGGTAGATTCACGAGTTCCAAAAGATACACCTGAAGTCGGAGGTTACCTCGGACAAAACGTGGGTAGATTCACGAGTTCCAAAAGATACACCTGAAGTCGGAGGTTACCTCGGACAAAACGTGGGTAGATTCACGAGTTCCAAAAGATACACCTGAAGTCGGAGGTTACCTCGGACAAAACGTGGGTAGATTCACGAGTTCCAAAAGATACACCTGAAGTCGGAGGTTACCTCGGACAAAACGTGGGTAGATTCACGAGTTCCAAAAGATACACCTGAAGTCGGAGGTTACCTCGGACAAAACGTGGGTAGATTCACGAGTTCCAAAAGATACACCTGAAGTCGGAGGTTACCTCGGACAAAACGTGGGTAGATTCACGAGTTCCAAAAGATACACCTGAAGTCGGAGGTTACCTCGGACAAAACGTGGGTAGATTCACGAGTTCCAAAAGATACACCTGAAGTCGGAGGTTACCTCGGACAAAACGTGGGTAGATTCACGAGTTCCAAAAGATACACCTGAAGTCGGAGGTTACCTCGGACAAAACGTGGGTAGATTCACGAGTTCCAAAAGATACACCTGAAGTCGGAGGTTACTTCGGACAAAACGTGGGTAGAATTACATTGACAATGAGAACAGTAGTCTGCATTAATAAAATAAAAAGATTTATCAATCCTTATTTGAAAAATCTATAAATCTAGGTATCCCATTTTGACGGTCAATACATATTGTTTTCGCTTTTATCTGCACCATCCCGATACAATGCTAATTACCACAAGTAATTTTATTATGTCCAGTAAATTCATAAAACTTATATCCCCCCCCCATGTGAATTTACGACATTGGGTATAAATAAGTGAATTTACGACATTGGGTATAAATAATTGAATTTACGACATTGGGTATAAATAAGTGAATTTACGACGTCGGCTAAATCCAAACGATGTGAAGTGAGGCAGTTGGGAATATTGATTATTTCAGACAAACTAATTAAAAAGACCATGTTCAGACAATTATATATCACTGTCAGGATTCCCGTCACATATACGTTAAATTGTGATTTTTCTTTTCTATATGTCAACCTTTAACATCATCAAAGAATACCAATCCTACAAACTAGTGCTATGAACTGGTTTCCAGTGGCTCCACTTGTCTTAAAAAGGTTTCTTTTATTAATGACTAATTAAACTTTCACCCGAGGTTTTTATGAACGTAAAGGTTAGACCATGAAGGATTTTAACCGCTGAAATTTGATACTGTGCGTCTACGAGTCGTTGTACGGATTATTTATCTGCCTTAATAGAGGATCATATTTATTCGAGACAATCCGTATTCCTCAAGAAAATCGATTGAATAAGATACGTACATTTACTCCAATTAAATATATTTGCATATTTATTGCTTGTATTTTAACTTCTAGATATCTGGCAATCAAGGAGAGAGGTTTCTATGCCTTTTCTAATAGTAATGGCGACTTTTAGCAAATCTATAAGATTAATTGTAAGAAGTTTTGTGTCTAGTGTGATTAAAGTATTAGTGTTTTAAAATTGGCAGAGAACAAAATATGCAAATAGATTCGCAACTGATTAAATGTGAAGTCCTTAGCCGCTATCATCCGTTTATGATGTTTGCTGACACGTGAAAGCTTCTTCCTGAAGATAAATATAGTATATGAAATGAATTGAGACTTTGTCTATATTTTATTCTACCTAAACAATGGACCCTGTGCGGTAATGATGTTCGATCTGTACATGTTTATCCCGCAGAACCTAATGTGTATTTATTGAGGCATTAAAAGAAAGAGAGAAACTATACTCTTTCACATAGTGTTAACAGATTAGGCTCTCTCGAGTTATGCGATTCTTGACTAACATTAACAAAACACTGATACTATTTTTCCCCTTACTGTTGCAAATCTTAATCATGTTCTTATAATTAATAATTACAATCTCGATTATTATCAAATATTGATATGCCAGTAATCCTAAAAATGAATGAGCCAAAAATATCATTGGGGATGTCTTTGAGAATATTATTCTGAACAAAGTACATCCACGTAAAATTACAAATGGCCTTTATTTAAATGTGTTTGTACTATTAAAATGGTGTATTGAATATCTTTTTCGAATAGTGTGCTCGAATGTTTCTACATTATAATTAATGTTTTGATTTTCCAGAATCTACATTATTGATATACGAGCACTTTGAGAGATATAAATTATTAATTGTTGAGTTATTGTTCATCTGGTATATGTTATAGTAATATTTTTACCAAAAGTATTTTTGGATCTGTCTTTTCTACATTAATATAGGCATTGTTTGAATTCAACAGCTCCACTTTTTTTTCTACACAAAACGTATGTTAGGTAGCAAGAAAAAGGGAATTGACTAAAGGTAATCGGAATATGAAAGGGGAGGGGCGTGAAGCGTATTCTAACTATCTGCTCTCGGTTTACATTGCAAAGAATACATCTGTTCTAAACGCTTGTTCGCTTAGCTTCGCGTTAGATCAGTTGATCAAAAAAGGTTCAGTTTTAAATACAAATAAGGATTTAATTGCCAAAGTCACCAGAAAAGGTATCGAGTCGCAGAAACTAAGAACTCGCGAATTCAAGAATATTTATAAAAGTGTAATAAATAATGGGCAATCGACGATGAATCGACTATCTGACAACCTTGCGAAATAGCAAATCTGCTAGGACATTTTGCCTCCAACTTCACTTTAGACCCAGTAGGCATCCCTCCCAAGTTTCCCTTTGTTGACATTAGCCACACTCGATGATCTGAAAATCACCCCTCTCATATTCTTTTTAATGGTGCCATAACTATGAGTAGCCTACAGTTCTA
>NC_136485.1:111042648-111087648 GCF_053919585.1 Euprymna scolopes
AAACAACTTAAAAGAAAGGAAAACACATCGCAGAGGATGAAGAAAGCCGTGTAGATAGCCCGCTACGATAATAATATGGCAACAGGGTGTGCACATCAATAATGGCTTGCGTGTCACGGTGAAACGTTTAGGCTAAGCTATCTTATTGATTTTCCTAGCTCGAAGCTGTTGATTTCCATGTTTGTTCATTTGCCACTAGAAGACTTTAATGGCAAAAATAATCCAGCGATGCTCTTTTGGTTAACAGCTAGAGATAACGACTACATTAGTGGGTTCGGGGAGGATTAGTTACTAAGACGATTCGCGCATATGGAAGCCCATTGGCCAATTTAAATGCACATGGGTCACGTGATTGAATATCTCTAAGATAAGCGCACAGGAAAATGAATGGAGGAATAAAAAACAAAAACATTTAGTATGATTAGAGGGAAAGGGTGTGAAGATTTCGATGGAGCAGAGGAAATGCGATCATGTAAATAAACTAACATACATGAATAAACAAGCAGAGATATTTTAAATATCCGTTCGTTTTATCCGAGCGTTTACTGATAAAAATATGTTTCAAATGAAAATTGAGGAGATGATGGACAGAACGTCCTATAAATATACTTAGTCACATCTTATAATAAGGGAAAATAACATTAAATGCGCGTAGCGATAGCATTTTAGGTTAGATTTGTTTTCATTGCTTTATTCAACCTTTCTAGAAGCAGATACATAAAGAGGCTATTGGCATTCAAATTAATGCGTTCATATTAAACCGGCAGGATTCGAACTTCACATTCCTATGTCACCATTCAACGCCATTAATCACCCCATTTCGGCCACGTACGTTCATGTATGCAGCCATTTGCATAAGCGATATTTTTTTTACAAAATAACATTTACAATATTTCGACGTTGCTCTGACTTTATTTAATTAAAACTAATTTATCTTTTCATCGGACATAAATCCTTTACGACAAATAATATATTAAATATGAGTCAATATTACATTCACTTTGACGATACAACTATGGGTATATGATACTTCTGCACCGCTGAATATGTAAAATATCTTAGTTATTTAATATCGCTAACTCTTTATCTACATAAAATACAACGTAATAATTTAAAAACATAGAGATATCCATAAACCCATACGTAAAACTATGTAGTTGACTATTCTTTTGTAAACGACAGATCCAACAAGTTAATTTCATAAGTGTTTTTCACATGGTGCGGTACCTGCTCTTCAGTGGGGGAAACATTATCAATAGTGACTCTGATGCACATTGACCATGGTTTTTCATAACAGTCACCATTCATCAAGTCTTTATGGCAACTTGAGGGTGGACTTTATTAGAGCAAGGTGGGCAGTGAGACAATAGCATAGTGACGGTAGTGGTGACAGTTGGGTAGAATTTGAGTTATTTAAGGGGAGCTTTCAACAAGAACCTTTTAAAATTGGACTTGAAGACGACCATGTAGACAGCTTTAAAGCAGGGCCAATGTTCGATTAAAATCTTTTCTTTGAAATATAAGCAGTTTTTTATAGAAATTTTGTTGCAATTCATAACGATTTGGTGCATACTAATTCCGAGGTATACATCCAAGTTATTCATCTTGCGAAGAAAATGACGGCGACAGAGAAGCGATCTAACTACCAATACTTTCTTTAAAGTCTAGAATCATCAACTCTTATCGGGTTTTCCACAATCTACATTCACGCTTTGTTTCGAACCTTGATTATCGTTTCTGCTAAACAGTCAGCATGAAAGAGTAAACTACTGATATGCAACATTAAACATATACTACGCCGTTATCTTCAATGACCAGTTATCTATTAACATGTGCTTTGCCGCACCACAACTTATCTGTACTAAGGCTCGAGCCTAAAACTACAGACACTATGATCGAGTTGGAATACTGTTACACCACAACGCACCAGTTGAAATTAGGTGCTATTTTATTGCTTTTAAAATTGTATCGATTTATTGATGTTTTAACAATGAATTTCGGCATGGAATGGTTCCTCCTACTCGGCCATTATACCTATATGTCGAGCACTTGTACAATTATCTGGAGCCTATGAGCTGTGGTGCGGCGGGACTCGTGTTCGTAGATAATTATTTTATCTTCTCTATATAAATAAAATGAACTCATTTTTTCCCGCTGATTTTGACATTAATAGGATTAAAAATCAAGATATTTCATGCAAATATAATATGCACAAACGGCAGAACAATATCTGAGGTGTGTTATAGGCTTATTATTTCTCAAATTCCTCGATAATCTTAGATTTCTATACTTTTTCTGCTAAGAAGTCACGGCCAAAATCGGTTAAGATCAATGGAAGTGGTAAATATTTTCTCTCTAATAAATTCCTCCTCCCCCTGCCACCACTTAACACCGTTTGGGGATCGTTCACAAGGAACAGTTGAGAAGAGAACACCGGTTTGGCTTCGTAGTTCTTTCATGTGAAGTTATTTAAAATCACTAAACTAAGCTGCAGTGCTCTGTGGCGTAGTGGTTAGCGTGCTGGACAATTCACATTATATTTTCACGTTCGCGCCAACCTACCGTAGTCGTTTTTTTTTTTTTTCCTAAACAACTGGAATGGACTTTTCTTGGTGGCCGAACTGTTAACGTTGCAGATGTTTTTTTTTTTTGTTTTTTTTTTTCACACTTTAATTTCCTACTTTTACTCATGACTTCGGGTTTGATCCTTCCTACTTACCTACCATAACATTTTTTAACCCCCCCCCCGTCCCGGAAATAAAACTCGGGCAACGCCGGGTACCCTCGCTAGTAATAAAATAAATAAATATTTACTTCTTTAAAACTAAAACGTATGGGCAATCCCTCGGATCTAAGGAAACTACTTTCTCGATTTCAGGAGTGGTCAGTCTATTCCTAATCCGATTATTGTTAAAAAATAAACAATAAAAAAATCGCCGTAATCGTTAGGGTATACAGGTGTAGCTCAAAGAAAGCTGTGCGATACGTAGCGAATTACTATGAACTATAAAAAGATGGTGTATTTTATATTTAATAGTTTTTGGATGAAGAGTGATAATTACTTTTGGTTGGATTATTCATAATCTTGTCATGATACATGTTAATTTTACAACATTAGAATTGATGTAACTTTTTACATTTCTATAAATTTAACCTGCCTGTTTAAATGTATGTATGTATATTTGTATGTGCTTTAAACTTTCGATAGAGACGACGGATTTTCACACGATCCCGATCGGTGTAAAGCCCGACCCTTCGGACGACAAATATTGAAAAATTAACTAAAAACATTAATTCTTTCATCGTCAACTGAATACATTTCTATATACAGAGTTCGCTTTTTTTCGCCCACATTTTCGAAAGTCATCTTCTCTTTTCGATTGACTAGCCTTAATTTAAACCTTCACCACTCCCGGTTAGACAATGGACGCAACGGCAAAGATGGCACTTTTTTTTACATTCGTTTCCGTTTCCTCCTTCCTGGTACGGGTTCGAGCCTGCGTGCTTACTGCCACTTCATTTTTTTCTTTTTTTTTTTTTTTTGCTTTTTGCTCCGCATACACCTCCTAATATTCGGGTAACGCCGGACACCCAGGCTAGTTAAAAATAACATTCAAAATTTAAACAAAACTGGGCATCATCTAAATATTCCATACAGTATAGATATTCAACAGTTGTTACCATTAACTAAAAAAAATACTCTATACATGATTTTATATTGGATCAAAATGTAATCGTCACATACAAAAATTTATTATTATTATTAAGGAATCTCTGGATGTAGTTGGTACACCAAAAGTATTTCAAGTCTATTATGTGTTTTCAAAAACGATCATCTTATGTATGTATAGTGCCAGCACTCCTTAATTCAAATTGCTTCTTATTCACAAATTTGAAACGAATTCATCACAAATTATGTTTCTAATTAGACCGACAGTAATTATTATCCACTCCCTCGAGTTTAAAGAACACGCAGATCATAATTTACATTGAACAATTCCCACACTCGTTTTCTCTACATAGTTTTATAATGTTTTCTGTCTGAAAAAATGTATATTCCTACAATTATCTGTATATTAGTACAGATTATTAGCCAAAAGTGATAGTTAAAATTTACCGAGTGAACTTACATATTACAAAAGCAGTTAGTAATTAATATTTATAAAAAAAATCTCCAATATCGTTAGGGAAACAAAATTTAGTCATATTTTTAAGCACATCCAGTTTCATTTGTAGACGTTTTACTTTAGACCATTTTGCTCTTTTTTATCTTTTCGCTTGCATATTTCATCTTTCTTGTACGTTGGTGAACTTTGGTTTGTGTCGAATTGGGGTAAGCATATGAAACTGAAAAAAAGAGTTTAAATCAGATTTTTCCCGGCAAGTTTCACGATTATTCATAATAAGAGAGAATATCAGAATTATTTTTTTTATCCAGAACTCTCCAAAAAACTCAGAACATAATAAAATATTGTTTGGTTTAGGCAAACAATTTTATTACTCTTTATTTTTACAGGTGTTCTGTATATCAAATATATTGGCTCATAAGTCTACAATATGATATTTTATATATATTTCAAGCTCTATATGACTGGATAACACACACACACACCCACAAACTAAACACATACACACACACACACATATATATATATATATATATATACATATATATATATCAATGTACATATCTTATAATATTGTACTAATTAATCCCTTAATAGCAAAACATATTTTGCACTAATGATTTCATACATCTACTGACGCCTCGACAAATGAAGCATGAATTTAAGTTTGAAATAGAAACATATTCCATTGCTACAATCACACTTAGATTATTCCCAGACTCAACTAATTTGTATTTAAAAGTGCATTTTCTAGTTTTGTAATAAAACAACCAAATACTAGTACACTGTCTCCTTATAATACTGTTTACTCCTGTACTTGAAACATTAGAAAATATAACTAATATGTAAATAATTTTAGATATTGCTATATATTTGTAACTACATCTTTCCCATATTTCAAATAAGTGTGGCGTCATATTATGAAATATGTAAACCACCCTAATATATTCATAATTGCTGATCTATGGTATTAATTATATACTCTGATTTGACTGGCACGTAAGTATTTTCAATTTTACTGGCACCCGTAAGTATTTTCAATTTGACTGTCACCCGTAATGTTTTCAATTTCCCTGGCATCCGTAATTACTTCTAATAATTTACCTCTTCACCAATGTAAGGTATATGACACTCTATTTTTTATAAATGTGAATGAATTGGTCAGAGGATCACGTTGTATGCTTGGCATTAAATAAACTCCCGATTAGCATTTCTTTTATACGAGATTGGCTAACATTTTTTCTATGAGTGAGGTACGGACTTGATCTTATGACTTCTTTGATAATGTGTTTTTTTACATCAAATCCCTGAGGCGTTATGGCCTTAAAATAACACAGGATATCTATTAGGTAAACTACAAAATTTATAAGCAAATATATATTTTGTAATCAAACCTCAAATATATCGATTTATTCGCTGTTCTATTGACAGAGGGACAGTACAACTATAAAACATTGAGTAAAAAATGCAATAAAATCGAAAAATCGCACTTGTCTTTCCTATAAGGCTTTACCTTTATGGTTGTATATACACAAGATATATATATATATATATATATATATATATATATACACACATTTTCCTAATAGAAAATTGATTCCCTATTTAAATGTCTAGTTTGAAAATATACTCATAGATCTAGTATATATATATATATATATATATATATATATATATATATATATATATATATATATATATATATAAAGCTTTAACACATTTCGTATCAAATGGCATTTCCTTTTTCAAAAGTGTTTCGATGAATTAAGAAAAAAAGATATTTAAAGACAAAATAGAATTCACGCATTTGTGTCAAGCTGCGCATTTTATTCTTTCTTCCTCTTTGAGAAATCACAATCCTGTTGCCCTAACTGTTATGACTGGGGGCTCCCGGGCTGCACGGTAATTTAAGGATTTGTACGTGCCACATCCATGATTTGTGCGTTCCATCAAACTTGCTGACAACGATTTCGTGACTGTAAGATCCTTTCATCTCATAAATTTCGCTCACCTCTTTTCACATGCCATACCACTGGTATATTTGCAGTAATATTTGCAGTAAACGAACTCCACGAACCCGTCGAATTCACTTTCTATTAGCAAGTCAGTCAAGGCGGCTTATCGTTATATGCTTTAAAATATCGTTGAAGTAATTTCCGTACAATTTGAGGAAAATCTTATTAATAACAAACGGTGATTGATAGCTAACCTGCAATTTTATAGTATTTTCTAATATTATACTAAATATAAGTCAATAAGCATATACAGGAAGACATTTTCATGAGAATTTTCCTCATACAAATTTGTTGTCTGAAAATAAATCTGTTTCAATTCGTCTAATTATCAGTAATTTAAATTTAAAAAATAACACACTAATTTCTATTTTAGCAATCTGTTCGACTCCTAAATTCGGTGTATAATGAACCACTCTTAAACATTTCTTTAAGCCTCCGCGAGCATTCAACTAATTAATATGCCTGCGTCTGTAGACGCTACAAACACGAAGAGAAAATAATGATTGAATAATAAGTATCTGTTACTTGCTTAATAGAATAATGAAGAATGTCCGTAATTCTATAAAATATGATAATAATGATAATGATTGTAATAAAACAATGAAAAAAAAAACATGACGATAGTATATGAGCAAACATATTTATTAAATTTACTTATGTAAAAAGTCCTTAAATGTTATATCCCATTTACATATTTTGGAATACAACAAGTAGTTGTACAGGTTATACTCTAATGAATTAGAGGTTCGTTTAAATAATAAAGGATACATGCATATATATATATATATACATATATATATATATATATATATATATATGAACAAATTATGAATAAAACATGTTAAAAGACATCTTGAAAAATGATTTGCAATAATGATTGCATCCATAAAGACGTAATATATTCATGCACAATTACAGAGCTCCCACACAATTCTCCCATAATAGACAATAACATTTTGCCACCAAATTATCCTTCCTCCGACCCTCCCTCTGATATAATTATTAATTCAACAAACGAATCAACCAGCCCCTCTTTTTTCAATCATACAACCATCTATAATAATAATAATAATAATAATAATAATAATAATAATATTTTTCATAGCAGCCATCACTGACAACACTAATTATCCCCTCCAAACCAATCCTGCTACAATTACTGTCCTACCCTCTTTTTATCAAAATGAACAAAATTTAAATTCTCTTCCCAGTATAAATCAACAAATTAATATTAATTCTCGACCCCGAGCTATTAATAAAACATATACATATATAGGTGCTACTTCAACTTTAATAAAGAAAAGAATTTCAAACCACACTTCTTCTTTCAATAACCAAAATTCAAATAATAACCAGGGAACTTCTCTAACTAAACTGGTTAAAAAGCTAAATTCTGCCAATACCCACTTTTCAATAAAATGGACCATCCTAAAAAAAAGTTAAGTCTTATACTCCAGGATCTAAGTCTTGTCACCTCTGTACATCTGAAGCTATAACTATTATAACCTCTCCTCAAAGTAGTAATATAATAAACTCTAAAAACGAACTGATCTCCTATTGCAAACACATGTCCAGGTTTAAATATGGTAAATTTGAAATTACATAGTTATTAAGTTAACCCTTCAAATATATATCTTTTCCCATATTTTTTTTTCTTCTAAGCTTTTTATAATTTTAATTTTATTTGTTTTTCTTTATTTCTTTGGCCGGTTTTCCATCTGCTGTCTCCGTTTTATGGTATAAGTATACCTATTAATTGAATATATACATCAACCTACTCATTTTTATTCTATGTATTTGTTTACTTATATTTTACTATATGCATTTACATACACATTAATTTTCCTTATTCCGGAGTTTGTAGATACCGGCCAGTCCCTCCCCTTAAATTGTATGCAAGTATGCATGTATATTTGTGGTTAAGTTTATATGTTTTTGGATATGTTTTTGGATATGTGTATATATTTATGCATGCGTGTGTGTGTTTGTATATATATATATGTGTGTGTGCGTGTGTGTGTTATTGTATATGTATACATGTATGTATATATATATGTATATGCGTGTGTGTATGTACATGTACGTATGCATTTGTGTGTCTTTATGTATGTATATGTATGTGCATGTGAGTATATATATATATATATATATATATATATATATATATATATATATATATGTATATGTATATGTTTGTATATATAGGTTTTTAAAATATTTTTTAACTTTTTAATTTTTAATTTTCATTTTTTATTTTATTTACTTTCATTTTTTTTAATATAATAGACGCTCCATTTCATGAACTTGGCCATTTATTTTTCTTCTGACTCGTGTTTCTTAATTACATTCTGTGACTTTCACGTGCACATCTAAGTCGACCTAATTATTAACGCTAACTTTCGCGCTTTTTGTCCGGGTCAGTTTAACCTTGCTTTTCAAATTTAAACTCTCACCGCTTTTCCGTTTTTTTTTTGTTTTTTTCCCTTAATTTACTTGATTCCTCCAGCCTTGACAGACGTGTTTTAAATATTCTCTCCAGTGCTTTTTCTTTTAATGATTTGGAATTCATTCCATTTGCTATTTTTTCCAAGGAACTCTGCATTTTAGATAATTTTGGACCAATTGGAACTTACCCATTGGATTGGAAAATTTTAATTCGACCGTTTTGAATTTTACCATTCTTGCATTTTTTACCCTTCACCGGACTATCCATTCATGTGAAATCTTTTTTATCATTTTGCTTTTACCTTCTATTCCCCTTACCTCGCCCTTTTTTAACCACGTAAGATCTGTGACTTACTTGTAGTTTCATTAAAAACTTTTACATGCAAAATTCCTGCCCTTTGATGAGAAGGAGTGTATTTCTTCGAAACTCCGTGGATTAAGGACTATCCACTTATCTTGTGCTTCCTTTTTTAAAATTAAATATGTCTTTAACTCTTTTTCAAGATGTTTTTTAACATGTTTTATTAATCATTTGTTCATATTATAAGCTCTATTTCCTTTTCGGTTTTATTGAGCTTTTACATCTGATTGAGATTACTTTACTTGTAAATATTAACTCTTTAATATTTATAATATATTTTAAGTTTAAGTTTATATTTAAAGTATATATATATATATATATATATATATATATATATATATATATATATATATATATATATATATATATATATATGGTGGCCTAGGGATACTTTTTTCAGGTTACGCTCTGGAATACAATGTTTTTCCGGCTCATGGGTACGGTATTTGCATCGCTTTACGGTGGTTTTTATTATGTTATTTGATTACACACATGTGTATTATATGTTGTGATGTATTTTGTTTCTAAATTTTAATAGGTACTATACAAAATTTTGCTTAGGCCCCGTCATACGGAAAATTTATCTTACGATCCCAACCTAGGAACGAATTAATGCCGTAGACCGGGGTTATGCTGTGCATGTACAGAGATATGCTTACATATATACAAGGATACGTTTTTATTTATATATATATATATATATATATATATATATATATATATATATATATAGAAGGAGAGAGAGAGAGAGAGAAAGAGAGAGAAGCTTTTAACAAATCAATAATTATTTCACAATAATGAATGATTAATAGAAATAAGTAAATAATAAAAATAAAATAATAATTGCGATATAAAAATAATTGCCTGCTGTCGTCATTTCCCGAAATACCAGATATAAATAGGGGCTTACGAGAATCTAATATTTTTCGACAATAAACTAGTTTCCTCTCATCGGATATGATAATATATATATATATATATATATATATATATCTATATATATATATATATATATATATATAGAGAGAGAGAGAGAGAGAGAGAGAGAGAGAGAGTGGCGCAAATCTAAGCTGAATTGAATGTATTGTTTACACGACCTATAGTTATTATAATCGCCTTTTGTTCCTCTATTATTTTAACTGTCTTATATTTGAGTTTAAATTAAATCATCCTAGTGTTCACGTCCAATAAAAAATAATTTAAAATCGAGAATATATAAAGAAAACTGAACAATGAAAATTGTCATGTAAATGTAATTTTAGAACATTAATGCAACACAAATGCAAGAAAATCACAATGAACTTATTAATATTTAGATTATAGACCTTCCGCAATTGTACAGCCTGCAATCTTATGGGTATTCGTTGAATTAGTTTATGAAAATACTCCGGTGAAAGAGCATTCCACTTCTTTTTAATTTTTGTCTACATTTCTTCCGGATTTGAAAA
This sequence comes from Euprymna scolopes, assembly GCF_053919585.1. NCBI lineage: Eukaryota > Metazoa > Mollusca > Cephalopoda > Sepiida > Sepiolidae > Euprymna > Euprymna scolopes. The sequence continues at coordinate 111,053,045 of NC_136485.1, forward strand.
TTTATCATTATGTAGCTGTTGCTTGATGTAATGCCATACCTTTTCGATAGGACTGATGCCTAGAGATTTTGAAGCCCCATCTAAACACGGAATATTATGATCTTCTAGGAACTTATTGCCATTGCCAGCTGTATGAATAGGGCATTATCCTACATGAAGATGGATGATGATCTAACCTACGTAGAAAAATTTCAGTCAACATGTTAATGTACTTAGTCCAATTAATTCGACTTGAGAACTGGACCATTGACAGTCATACCTCCTCACACCAAAACGAAACCTTCACCACCTTGTAGCATTGAATCTGTGCACCTAAAATTCATTTCTTCGTCCTTCTATCGACGGACGTACTGCCTTCCATAATACCATAACCTATTGAACTTGCTTTTGTTGCTTAAAGTCACTTTGGACCAAAAAGAAGAATCATTACTTTCATTGCATCTGACGAAGTGAACACGGCACCCTCTGTTCTTCACAGAAATCATTGGCCTTCGTGTTGCAACACATCCTCGTGAATTAAAATCCTTCAATATGGTCTAAACTCTAGAAAGAGAGCACTTTTTAATAAGATTACACTGTTGTTAGATTTGGAGAGCAGTTTCAAATCTGGATCTGAGGCTGCGAGTATTGATGTCATTTCCTTACCGGAAAAATAACTCTAAGACGATCAGATTTCGTGGGATTACGAACATTGTCAGTGTAATTGAGTTTGCACAGTAATTCGTACCGTTTTCTCATCATATTTCAATATGCGGCTGATTTCCTGATTGGGTAAATCAGAAAGGTGGGGATTAATGAGCTTCTAGCGATCATGAAGATAATTAACTTGTGAATATTTAGTAGCATCTCTCAAACAACACCTTCTTATTCTAAGTCGAGTCGTATGGACCAAATTTTTCGTTGTATAACTTCTGAAGTTATAGGGAAATAAAAGTCGAGTCAAATGAAGTATGGGTTGGCTAAACAGTTATTTTAATTTAGCTTAAATTTACGGTTTTTATAAATATGACAAGTGCGGATTTTTTTGGCGCCACTCTCTCTCTCCCTGTCGCTTAGTCTGTATGTCTCTCTCTCTCTCTCTCTCTCTCTATATATATATATATATATATATATATATATATATACGTGTGTGTGTATGTGTGTGTCTGGGTGTGTGTGAGTGTGTACAAACGCGTATATATTCACATTATATATACATTACACATATATATACATTATTTACATACATTTTAATATGCTTTATATATACAAATATACATATACACATATATCCACATTATATATATATATATATATATATATATATATATGAAATATAAAATACATATAAAAGTTAAATCTTATAGTCCAGGCTCTAAGTCATGTCGCCTCTGACCAACCGAAGCTATAACTAGAATTACTTCCTCTCAAAGTAACAAAATAATAAATTCTAAAAATGAACTGATCTCTTTCTGTAAACATAAGTCCAAATTTAATTAATTAATGGCAATTTTGAAATTACATAGTTATTACTTCATCCTTTTATATAGATATATCATTTTTTCTTTAACTTTATCGTTTGTTCTACATACTTCTTAATACTTTATAATTTAATAATCCTTTATTTTAATTCTTTATTTCTTCTTTGCATGGCCGGTTTTTTTATCCGCGTTTTCTGCTTTGTTCTTTAAACTTTCCTATCTTTCTAATATATCAATCTACCCACACTTTCATATCTTGTATGTATATTTACTTATATTTCACTATATGCGTTTACTTACTTTCTTTCTTGCTCTTTCCTGACTTTGCAGATACCGTCCATCTTCTCCCCTTAAATAATTTTTATTTTATTTTATTTTTTTATTTTATATTTTATATTTAATTTTTTATTTTTTATTTATTGTTTATTTATTTTCGATTTATTTATTAATTAATGTATTTATTTTCCATTTAGTATCTTCTAACAACTCTTGATGACATTTTTAAGTGATAACGTGTACATTTCAGTTGACCTATATTATTTTGCCCTATATATTTTTTCGCGCCTTTTAAGATTTCCTGTCCGGGTCATTTTGAGATTTGTTTTTCTATTTTATATTTAATTCTATCACCATTTAATTTTTCTCCTCTTCTTCTTCCCTGATCTTTTGTATGTATATTTATGTCTCGGCAGTAGAGTGAAAATCATATCTAAGGTTTCTTTTATTTGCATTATTGGAATTTTTTACTTTTTTCTCTTGTAAACATTTTTGTGAATTTTTCCATGGATTTCTGCCTTTGGGTTATTTTGGACCATCTTCCAATTACGGGATTTCCTTGGATTTTACTTGTGTAAATGGAAATTCAATTCACTTTCTTGAAGTTATATATTTGGATTTTACCGTCACTGGATTATTTATCTTCTTTATTGTTATTATTATTAATTTTTCCTGTTGACATGTATTAGGTGGGATGACTTTGTGTATCTAAGTCACGTAAGTCGAAAGTAGGTTGTGCTCGGTTAGGTTTTGAAGGATAAAAGTAGGAGTGGGATGTGAGAGAGGAGGGAAGGGAGTGCGGGATGGTTCGCTCCCAGTCGGTGCTGGGTGTTTAGGTTGGTATTATGGTTGTCAGGAGTAGGAAGATAGGTGGGAGGGGCACTGGGGTGACATTCCTTGGGGGTTGTTAATTTATTTATTTTCATAAACTATAAGTGGTGATAGATGGGACATTTTTTCCATTTACTTTTTATTGTTATTGTTTATTAATTTATTTGTGTTGGTTGTTAGTGTTATTACGGTATGAATATGTGGGGTAGCTTAAATCAAAGTTTTTTTAATTGGTTTATGTTACTTCAGTAAACTATTTTTTATTGTTTTTGTTTCATATATATATATATATGTATATATATTGGTGTTTTTTACTTATTTATTAAATTTCCTTTTATTTTATATATATATACATATAATTTATATGGGAGGGTGCTTGTAGTAGGGTCCTGTCTGGACTGTGAGTTGATATATGAGCGGTGTGCAGTGGTGTATCTGTTCTAATGGGTTAGGGTCGCGGTACACCACTGACCACCTCTCATACACCAACTCACAGTCAAGAGATTACCTTACATAAAGCCCCCTCCCATATAAATTATATATATAAAACATAATAAAATAAAAAGAGATTTAATAAATAAGTAAAAAAAAAACAGCAATATATATAAAAAACAAAAATAATAAAAAATAGTTAACTGAAGTAACATAAACCAATTAAAAAAAACAACAACTTTGATTTAAGCTAGCCCACCTAATGTCATTTATTTATAGTGTATTTGTCAGAACCCAACCCACATTAGTGGCTGCTTGTCATTTCTGGATTTCTAATGCAGCACCATCTTTCTGAACCCAGCGTGGATGGTTGTACCAGCTACTAATTAAAAAAATAAGAAACATGCATTCCATTATCAAACAAGACCCCGGATTATTGCGTTACACAGCAGTTTTACGTTTATTTGACCACGCCTTATTTCTTATCACTTGATAAGATATTAGGCGTGGTAAAATAAACTCTCTTTTCTGATTTCGAATTTTTCTATTGTGATAATAATCGAAACCTTTACAAATATTTACATCCGCAAAAAAAAAAAAAAAAAAAAAAAAACATCGACCGATATGTACTTATAAGTGTTTTGCCTGGGTTTTGCGTGGATTGGATTTATGTCTTAAGCCTAGCATTTGGAAATAGATTTCAGCACAAGAAACAATTGAAATAAGTACGAAGACCATTGATCGAATATTTCTCTTCTTTATCATATATGATTTGAGTTAGGTTTCGTTTTAACAAATATTTTCTGGATGTATGCCATTATCTCACCGGGACACCCCGGTACACGGGTCCTACTAGTATGAAATAAATTTATCATGATAATCGCTGAACATTTTGTATTCAAATGATTACTAGTTTATCCTTGCGTTGAAGAATTCCATTTGTGTTTACTCATCTTGAAAAAGTTACACCTGTGGTGTTTATCTTTAAAATCACATTTGCATGAAATGGATTTTTTTTTTGCTAATTATCGTTTTAAAATTCATTACTGCTGTAATAGTTATTCATTATTTTTTTATATTATTACAATAATGATATGCACTATACGAAATTAAAATTAAATGTGTTTATATAAACCGCGACCACACATTACACTAGTTCCTCAAAATATTGGAAGTAATTCCTAGAAGAATAATAACCTGACGGACGGCGATATATTACATTGCACACAACGTAATATGTAATGCATGGGAAGATGATCACATGACGACCAGGCATGTTATAATTTATTAGTCAAAGGGAGGGATAATTTATGGGAAGAGGGTCACGTGACAATAAAAATACAACTCTTCTCTGTGTCCCTAAAAATCTAATACTTACGAGTATAATTTTATAACAGAAAGTCAACTAGCCTACTCTAATTAAAGCATTACTTCTGGAGATAACGATACTATCATAGAAGAACAGAAAATACACTTCCAAGTTTTCAAACCTTCGTCCTAAAAAGTTAGATTGCCAGTGGATTCTAAAGAGTTACTGTGATAGGGATTGGCCAATTTATTTTGTATCAGATTCACCAGAAAGTTCTTACGTTTTTTAATTTTTAAACTAAGATGCACCTATCTCGCTTCAATCAAAAATGTGTTGATCAAAATAAGCACAATTTAAACTCTTTAAAATTAGATAAAAAGTAAAGGTATTATGAGGAAAATATTTTTGACAATACATTATTTAAAATCAAAATTATTAATTCCGCAAAATATTTTTGCTCAAGCTAATAGAAATCAGCCTTGGTAAAGTTATATGTAATAAACTGTTTTTATTATTATATTAAAAGGAAACGACAGACTAGTGTAATTTTCAGCTAAACAGATATTAAAACATTATTAGTAAAATAATATGGTAATTTTGGCTGCTTATATAGAAGTTCTAGTAGATGTTTGTTCTAGAAATAAATCCACATGCATAAGTCTGATGGACAAATAAATAAATATCAACACACACACACATACACACACACACACACACACACACATATATATATATATATATATATATATATATATATATATACATATATATATAAGCATAAATGCTTCGTCTTTTTACTAAACATTTTCGTAACGTATACTTTTTTATTATATCGCCCATTAGTTATCTTGAGAATTTCTTAAAATAAAGACGAAACGTTCAGGAAAAAAACTGTTAAATATCATAGAAGGATCTGCGGGTGTGACCTTTTGCATTTTCATTTTTCCTAATAAAAACTTATGTACAATCAAGCGGTGAAATCTTATAATTTACATGTTTTTCTTAAGTAAAAGCATGCTTCCGAAATATTGCCATCTATTTTATCTCTAGCAGGCGAGTGTAAATTGATTTATACTTGTTCGAAGCGCACTAATCAAAGTAATTCTCTAGTCTCTTCTGAAACTTAATCATAACAAAACTCAAAGTCAGTACATTTTACACCAATACGTATCGGCCCCTCTTTTCGGGTAAACAAATTTTGTACCCAACCACTATGTAAACTATTTCCACGCATCGGTTTGATTAAAAAATCATGCACTTTGAGAATTTCAATTCTACAATGAGGATCAGCTGACATATGTATATGCTGGTTATATCACTATTTTCCAAAAAGAGTCACCAGCTCTTTAAAGCAGAACACGGTGAATGGCTGTGGTGAAATATCTGTCAACGTAGACTGACAACAGGACAAGAAGAGTTTTAATTCTGTTTGTTTAATAGAACTATTTTTAAATCCAATATTGACAACCATCATGTCGTCACCCTTATTATAAAAGAAATGGAAAGAACTTACGCTGACACGGAAACTGAGTTTTGCAGAAATACTGTAATATGATAATTTATGCGCATATATTTTTATAAAGAAACGAAACATGATGCTAAGAATCTAACTAGAAAGCCCCAAGTGGGTAGCAATGATGATAGAGCGAAAAAGCTAGCAATAGGTTTATTATTAGGCATGTTGTAATGGTGTCTTCAGAGAACACTTCCAGTTGATTACCAGTAAGAGATCATTAGTAATGATAGCCGGCGTAGCGAGTAAAGAATAGTCAAGTTATTAGTTGGGGAGAATGGGATCTTGAGACTTAGCATTTGTCTACATACAATTTTTTGCCGCGATTCATGAATCAGTAAAAAAGCCAAGTTAATTGCAAGAAAGAAAACATATGCTTCCCTGTTTACATGAAAGTCTATTAAATATTCTCTACAGAGCAGGCTTTTAGCAACTACACCGACTTTCGTAATTCCTTTTATTTTCTCTCTTCGCCAATGAAAATATATGCATGTTATCCTTGGAATACGACATCTTATGTTTCATGCTGTCTTTTATTTGCATTTGATGTTTTTGAGTTCTCTATTTTATTTTCAAATTTCGTTTCTATTTTTTGTTTGTTCGTTTAATTTCATAAAGATTGGAAAAGGAAAAGGAAAACAGCGAAGATCAAAGTCGCATGCTTTGACTTCCGAACGCGTTATTGCGTTTTCTTTTTAGCGGGGACAAATACAAAAAATCAAACGTCTTCTTCCGCCCACTCTAAAAGACGTGGGCAAAACGGAATTCACGAGAGTCTAGAATATGTCAATCAGAAACAGGAAAAGAAGAACAAGTTTTTGTTCGCTTTCAAATTCTACTATATTTGTTACCTTATAATAAATACATAGGCATATTTATGCATTTTCAATGCCAAATTTCAACTGCACAGGAATATACACTATTAATCCGTGCATATTATAATGACAAGTAAGCTGCGAAAAATGTGTAAAAATTCATCACCTTAAATACTACAGAACACAACTATATAATGTTTATACCTAATCGCTTATTGAGCACTATTGAAGTAATTTTTAAAACAAGATCTAACATATATAGTATCTTATATGTTAAATATATATGAAACTGTATATATATAATTATATATATAATTATATACATATATATGTATATATATATGTATACATATGCAGGTGTAAATATATATATATATATATATATATATATATATAGTCATCTGCATACAGTACTATTTCCTTGTTTCACAGCTCATCAGTGGGGCTAGACACGCAACTACCTCAAGCCATGATCGAAACCCAAAACGACAAACGGAGCTTCTAACATTTGCGCTTTATGGCTGCTGCTATGCGGGCAGTAAACTATCAATGTTTTGACATTGTACAAAGTACCTAAGCACGATTTGATTACACTAAAAGCATTGCATTATGCACTAATGGTAACTTGTATATCACTTCCCAAATACTCAACCTAAGATAGGAAGTATTATATATATATATATATATATATATATATATATATATATATATATATATTTCTATATGATGTATCTACATAAACTTTTATGTGTTTATTTTTAGTATTTACTTTGAATGTGCTTAATACATAAGTAAAGCTAGATAGTAAGTTTAGAAAATATGTATAGCAATTATTTTACAAAGATTTTTCCGCGTTTAATCATATTAAGTATTCGTCGAATAATTGCAGAGAATCAGTGCTGCTACGTATTATATATATGTGTGTGAATTTGTGTGGTCTTGCATATGTATATATGCACACACACACCCACACAGACACACGCACACACACACATATATATATATGTAGATATATTATTATGTGTGTATATATATAGGTATGTTTATATATATATATATATATATATATATATATATATATATATATACATACACGAGGTACTTCGTTTGTTCTCAGTCAGTTAGATTATTTGTTAGTTGCACATCTGTATATCGTAGCACATGGGCGCGTGTTAATCAGGCAAAGATAATTTGACCACTAGTTCACGTGTCTTTCTGTCCTGTGGGGAATCGGTTTCCTCTCTTCCTTGTTTTGGGAGCTGGCCTACTTAAAAGTAAGTTTACCCCTGGGTGTATTTCACTAACATTTTATTTCATACTATTATATTTTTTATACATCATATATATATATATATATATATATATATACAAACATATGTAAATATATATATATATATATATTAATATTCTAATTATGATTAGCACGTTTTGTTACCGTTATTGCTATGATTAGTTATTCATGTTTTTTTTGTGTATTGTTACCTTAACATAACGTTTATTGTGTGTATATATCCGTTTGCAATTCTGTGCATCAGTATGATAAATCCTCACAAAGAGGAAACGCGAAAAATTCTGTGTAGCCTCATTCCCGTATATATTTTCAAAACTGACGACTATAGATATAGATACTAGCATGGATACCCAGCGTTGCCAGGATCGACATGAAGTTCGATATGGCTACACCTGTTATACTAATAATATTGTGCAGTTTTTCATTATTATATGTCAAGTCCATCGTCACCCCAACAAAAATGTCAAAAGTCAAAGAACGAATGAAAACACGAAAAGGGAATCGCCCCCCCCCCCTCCCTCCCTGAAAAAAAAAATACATGAGACACTCTCCACCACGACAGAACGGATACGAAGAGAAGCTATTCTCCGGATACTGAGCAACTTTTTATTACTATAATCCAGTTTAAGCTGATGTCTTTTATGTTATCTCTGTCTAGAAAGATTTGTCTTTACGGTCTGTTGCAACGAAAACAAACTGTAAGTAATTCAGTAGAATTTGTTTTAACCAAAATACACGATTTTATGTTATGATAATGATGTTATTTATTGTGTTATTAAAAGAAAAAAGAATAGCAGTTACGATGTCAAAAAACATGCGGAGAAAAAAAATGGTAAAAAAACTGTAAATATATTTTTGTTTTTGTTTTTGTTTTAAATAAAGAATTGTAGTTGAATTGGATTGTTTGTTTATTTTAAGATAAAAATCCACTGGACCACAACATTAATTGCAAAATCAGGGAAATTATTTTATTTAAACTAATTCCAAAAATAATGCTAGAATTTTTTTAGTTTTATTATCCCCCGAACAGGAAAAAAAAAGAACAAAGTTGGCGTTAAGAGGAAATAACTCAAGCCGGTTTATAAATAAATCCATGTCGATAAAAATAAATTACATATGTTATCAATATAAATCGAATTTTAATCAAAAACTTTAATAACAAACTTTAATCAAACACTTACAACAATTCTCTCACTATAAACAATAATTAACACACAGCTATTTAATAAAATGGGGGTTCCTTAATATAATATACAAAGGATGTCACCTCCTTATCGTATATTTTGCAAGAATCATAATAAATGATGAACCATTTGTATATATTAATCAAATTGTGAACAAACAAACAAATAAACAAACAAACAGACAGGATTACGAATTTGTATATATATATATATATATATATATATATATATATATATATATATATAATTTGAGGTTGCTATTTTTGAGAAGTAGGGTTATGAATCCGCGCCGGTACGTCGCGTCACCCAGTACGCCCTTCTTCAGTGCGTTGGTGGAATCGTCTTTGCTGCAATGTCCACAAGGCCGGATCTTCTGTGATCGTCTAGAGATTTCGTCTTCGGAGATACCGGGTGCTTGTTGACGGAAGCAGTTTCACAAGTAAAAAAAATAATAATGAAAACATCAACACATCAAAGAATTTTGAATAACAAAAACTCCGGAGATTGGGTTATATAGAATGTATTAAAAGAAAACCATAAAAGCAATATATACAAGCGTATGTACAGTTTGGAGTATGAATTTGTAAGCAAGCATTTAAACTTCTAAGTGGGGGCTTCCACTTGCTGGAATTCACAAGTCTATTAACTTAACCCTTTTTAGTTATTGGGCAATAGGCGAGGGGGGGAGAGAGGAGAGGTGAGGTGGCTTGACTCTTGGACTCGCTCTGTTTTGCTCCGACTTCTGTTCTCAATCTGAATCTGTTTTAATTCTGACTTTCTTGGTCTTTATATAGTAGAGCACTGGGCGGGGCAACGATTACCAATTCCTTCCCAACCAATCAGAATGTTCAATAACCAAATCGGCTGATTCTCTCTCATTGGATAATTTGACTGATGACCAAAAATTGGCCACCTCCCACAATCCAAGAATAATTCTAACTCCTCCCCGATCAACCAAAAACGCCCGATGGAAAATAACCAGTTTTCTCTCATTGGATAATTCGGAAACTGCGTAATACGCGATAACCGTGTAAGTAAGAAAACTGCGTCCAGAAAAAAAATGCCTTGTGAATTATGCCCTTAGATGTGACACTTGTCATTATCAAAGGGAATTAACGAATTATTATTCTGTTAACATCTCGACAAAATATGTTATTGAAAATTGTCGGGTGGCAAAAAAAAAATCTCTTGATCTAAATTTCAAAACTGCGATTCGGCCTGAGAATTAAAACATTAGGAATATTATTTTGGGCTCAATTAATATTTTGGATTCAAATGGTTTTATCAGAGTCACACCAAATCATTTAATATTTGATTCAACAAACATTCTCTGAAGCCGACAAATGCGTGTGTGGAATTTTAACTCCAAAGAAATTATTTATCTTTGTTTAGACTTGTCACAAATATATTTTGTGACGCCAACATATACGCGCGCGCGCGCGTGTGTGTGTGTGTGTGTGTGTGTGTGTGTGTAGTTTTTAGTTCAAAGACATGACATAATCTATCTGTTGTTTCTTTCAGCTGACACATTAATTGTCCTTGAATTTGTAAACGGTCGGCGCGTTCTTTGAACCCGATTAATGCGTCTAGATCAGAGAAAAAATATCAATAATCGAATCATGCTTTGAAGAAGAAAGGGAGAAAAAATACTTTGGCAGAATTGAAATTATTTATTTTTTCGATGTCGGCCCGGGACAAAAATATTAACATATATCTTTTAGTTAACCGGTGTTGCCCGGAATAAGATCTTAACATCTATCTTTCAATTACCCGATATTGCCCGGGATAAAATACTAACGTTAAATAAAAGCGTCACATCGACCCTAATGGTTTGATGCTGCCTTTCTTTGGTGTTACAGGGTAACAAGTGAAATATAACGAGGTTAATACGAGAGTGCTCAATACAGAAGTAGAGAAAGTTACATTTTAAATTTTTCTTTACATAAGCAGTAGTTTGTTCTACACAGTTATGAGCATGTTCCGGTCTCCTAATATTTATTAACTAGAGACCTCTTCAGCCAACAACCCTTAAATTATTTGAAAATAACTCCAGATAACACGTATATACATCTACCCCGGGGTGGTTATATAATACATCAACATATAGATATGTGTGCATACATAGTCTTCTACGTGCGCGAGATCCGTGGGTACTACTATTTACAAATAATTAATATAACCCCCAGTATAGTTATATCAGGGCTAATTAGTAGCAATTAACTGGAAGGAATTCCTAATCACTCCCCTAGCTAAATAATCATTATCGCTGCAAAAAGAAAAATGACTGAATTTAACCATCATAAGTTTAATAATGATATATATTCTGAGTTTTTCAATTACTATTATCATGAAAAAGTTTTAATAAATTTGCAAATACACCAATTAATAAATCAACATTTAATATTGGGGTGGTCTAATAAAAAACGATTTTGTTTAAGTAAGAAAAAACAAAGCTACCACTATTAAATGCTGCTACCTTTTCTTTCCCGTTCCTTCTCTTTTCCTTCGTCTTCCCCTTTTCCTTCTTCTCCATTCCATATACCCCTACCCTTCCTTTTCTTTTCTTTCTTACACCTCTAACTCCCTTCCTTCCCATTCAACACTTCACGTGAAGCCAGAGCAATGGTCAACAGACACGCATAAATTCCTAACCTCTTCGCAGATATAAATAAGTATTTAAATTAAAATAAACATTAAAATAAGGAATTTAAGACACACTGGACCTAATAAGTCTCAGACAGACAACTGGCAACATACAAACGAACCTCATGCATGTTGAAGATAACATCTGCATAGCTCTAGCCTTAGAACCCCATCCTCTCAACCCACTAACCCTACAAACTCTATTCTCTAACACCAACAGAAAAAGACGCCGATAAATAAGTTCATAAATAAATACGAAAATAAATAAACCAACAAATTCGCACCCAATTCAACGCTGTTTTTCGCGCAGCTGAATCTTCCCCCTCACGACCCGTTTACAAAAAAAAACCTTCTTTTGCTGAAAGTTAATTTTCGCTCTTCATTTAGAATTCTGCTTTCGAAAATAAGGGTTGTTGTCTGAAGAGGTCTCTTGTTAATAAATACTACTACTACTACTAGTAGTAGTAGTAGCAGCAGTATTATATATATATATATATATATAACATGGATTATTTGATTATAAGAAGGCACAATATAATATTTTATCGTTGTTTAAGGGTAGACTTATTTGTTATTACTGTAGTCCTGTATTTTTCTCATGCACAATTGTATACATTTTAATGTTATCTTAAACAAGTCACAATACAATTCTAAGGCAAAATATAATATGCTTTTTAAGAATGATGGTCGCTTAAAAGTTTGTTTTTTAACTTATGGCCTGAGGATGTAGTCCTGCATAGACCGTTTGAAAATGATTTCCAGTATTTCAGTGTAAAACCTTTTACTCAATTACGAAATGGCCTGTGAAATATTCAGCAATGAATCTTCTTGTGTTATTTCACAAATACACTTTTATTACTTAATGGAAATCAATGATCCCCCGCACGCCCCATTTGATTAAACTCTTTTAAAACTAGATAAAACAATGTTCCCATCGCTAAGATCATACTATGTTTTTTTAAGTATTCTCTTGTAGAGTTTTTAGCGCATTTCTATTTACTAATTGTCAGGATGCCGCACTGTGTGTCTATAATAATGTGCAGTACTTTAAATGTCAATAATTAAAAAGGGTAAAAACAGGAACTACTGCAAATCAATCAGAATCGTTTTAACATTTTCGAAAGTGAAAATAAAGACCTTGTAGTTAGACAAGAAATACATGCTCACTAAATTCTAATCTACTGTATGTAATCGTGTAAGCATTAGAGTGACTTCAGAAGAGCCAGGCACCGGGAGACATAAGGAAGTCTATTAAGTGAATAAACAATGCCAACGAATGAGGTGACTCGTGCATTACTTACGGCGAAACGGCTATAATAAATGACCACATCTAATTTTGGCATTAACCCATAATAACAAGACAATCAGTTTGGAATAAAAAGGATATTCCTACTAAATTCCAGCTTTCTATATCGGTCAGTTTCGGTAATCAGTGAACATCAAATGCATGGATAAACACGAAAGACATAAATAGTCATCGCAGTTTCGTAGATCAGCATTGTAACACACTATTTTGTACTTTTTTACTTCATCAGATTCAAATAAAGAACTAAAACCCTATGAATGTTATTGTACGAGTTCTTTGCTTGTATTGCTATTTGCGTTAGGTATTTCCGAAGAGAGTACTAGGCTTAATAAATTACAGAACGTTTACCATTTTTTTATAAGAAGAGCTTGTCCATATCATTTTGCACAAATCATTATTGGTGCTTATAGAAGATAGAATGTATATAGTGTGCTAACCGATATTGTTCAGTGTGTAACGACTGATTGAGAATCTGCAAAAAAGTTTTATAGACAAACAGCCATCAAAAAATACGTTCTTCTTAGAAATGCATAGTTTACACTCACTATGGAAGGTTGTGTTAGTGGGTGGAAATACTCGACTTATTAATTCCTGGTGTAAATAGAAATAAAACGAAAAATCAGATAACGTCCACCCCAATAACCTGCACATTTACATTTAACTTTACGAGGTGAACAGTAGCTCTCATTCGACACCAATGCTATTTGAAACAGGACAGATAGAGCGAATGCGAAAAGCTTCATCTGATAACATGCAATGATTCATGTTGAAATGGAAAATGTTTAAATAATAACTAAGGATAAAAATGGACGTGCCGACAAAAACCAATACGTATATATATATATATATATATATATATATATATATATATATATATATATATATATATATATATACACATATTAATATATATATGCATATACATATATAAATACATATATATATATATACATAAGTATATAGCAATATATATATATATCTATATGTATATAAATACATATATATATATATATGTATGCATGCATGCATGCATGTATATATGTATGTACATGATTGATGCATAAAATATTATCAGATTCCGATCTAATACTATAAAGGTAAAATGTGAAGGCAATAGATATTGAAAACGAAATTAAAAAAAATATATCGAACGTATCTAAAGATGATATCCACATTATTTGCAAAATTTTATTTTCTAATATAGCTTACTATCATATAAATCGAAATAAAAGCACTGAGTAATATATCGTTACCATCAAATGTCAAAGTCTTGTTTATTTTTTAAACATTGTCAACCCCCTCCCCTCTGCACTTAGTGATAGGTTACAACTTTCAACTACATATAACATCCCAAGAATATATTGACAACTGATGCATATTTCCGACCATTTTGTAATATATATGTATATATATATATATATATAAATATATATATGTGTGTGTGTGTGTGTGCATGTGTATGGGTGTGCGTCGATCGTATTCAATAAAGACTTTATGTGTGTGTGTGTGTGTGTGTGTGTGTGCATGTGTATGGGTGTGCGTCGATCGTATTCAATAAAGACTTTACTCAGTAATAATAAATAAGAAATCTACATTCATTAAAATATATTTAAGTGTATTTAACGACCGAGCCAGGACAAGCGCCCTCCCACACCCTCTGTTAATAAAGAGAAAGAAAAAAAACTTAAGAGGTTCATCAAGTTCGTCGTCCACACATTAATCGATAAATGCGCACATTATAAAGACACGTAATACGAATGTTTATTCTCATATAATCTAACAACTAGTATTGTATGCTGTTATTTATCTGTTCTGCCGTCACTAATCAAATGTGTGTCTCCTGTCAGATGCATCGTCGGGCCCTTTATAAGAAAACCCAGCCTCGTTGGATTCGTACTCAGGAGTATTTGTTTACGTACCGAAATCTTATACAGAAAACCACAAAATAAATAAATAAAACTTTTTCCTGTATTATCAGTAAGTCGTTTAGATAACTTGGATAATCCATTTGGGAAATGGTTGCATTATCTTGCTTGGTTTCCGTAATGTCCGTTTCAGCGTTTATCTTATCCGAGATATACCGGATATGTTATTCAAGGTAAGATGGAGTCACGCTGTACTATGCATTAAAACGGCTTCCCTTTTAATATGTTGTATAATATTTCATGTTTTTCATTTATTTTTCCATCTATCATAGGATTTGTTATGAGTGAAGCTTACATTTATAATATATACTAGTAAAAACTTTGTCTTGAAGTTGCCACAAAAAAAAAATTAAGAAGCGATTGTTCGTAAAACTCTGGCTATGATCGGAAACATTTTTAATATATAGTCATTTATTTATTATGGAAATCGAGTAGTATCTGTTATCTTACAATAATTGAATAAGGTAAACACAAATAGATAATTAATTAAATGCCCTATAGAACTATACAAACTTTTTTTAACTTTGCATCGCGATCGCATCCTTATGATAAATATGTTTAAAAAGTATTGTTTCCTTAATTTGAGTATGGATTTGGCGTTTGATTTGGCGTTTGATTATTATTATTATTATTGGCGTGATAATTTGACCAACATTGTAACCCACTTTATAAATATATACATTAAGGAAAGAGTGCAGCATTACTTGAGAGACGAATAAATTGGAATAATAAATTAAATGTAAATAAGAAACTCTACAATTAATAAAAACACAACGGAACAAAAATTACACCACATTACATTACAGGAACCTTTTTTACAGAAAATTTTACTGTCAATTTATAAACAATACAGTCGGGGTTAGATAATTAGAAGTAAGTAGTAAGTATTAAATACTATGAAACAAAAATAGTTATAACGATTACATGCGCTCTACAACTTGTTTATGACGAAATGTTTTGATCCTCCTATAGGGTCTTATTTAAACATAAAGTACATAATAACAGTAAAACTTATATTCATTTAACACAAGTCAAGCTAAAACTCCGCGTACACTTTCTCGATATAACTCATTGGTTTTATCGCATCTCGAAAATTGGCAATCTATTCGTTGAAAGCCACGACCACAAATATACATCATTTAAATACGTCTCCGTTATTTACTATTCGGTTTTGTTATTTCCTATATCGAGAGTGTGTTTTAGCTTAATGGGGAAAATTGGTTTTACGCAAAAGGGGTCTCTGCGGCCTTTTCCGGTCAATTTAATTTTGGGTTTTCCGGTATAGTTATACAGACTAAATTAAATCAACTTCCTTTAAAAAAAAACTTCCTTCAAATACAACCTCAAAAAGCGGTCAAACCTCCAAGACAACGTGTATCCTATCAAATAATCTCTTTACAAAAATGTTCATTTTTTTTAATAAGAAACAACAGTTTGTTTGAAAAGTGTATTCCAGTCAATTTCGGTTAAATATACTTATATGATTTCAATCAAATTCTACATTCGAAATGTAAGAAACCCTCCGCAAAACACGCACACATTCTAGCCAATCACGTCACTGATCCCCCTAAAATAACAAATATTTACATATTGTCTCCAACAACAAAGATTCGAGGTGTTTGTTTTTTTCGGACACAGGCAGTCGTCTAAAAGACATACAAAAATTAAATCATCCAATGACTAGATTTATCGACAAACGAACGTACGTAAAATAGTCCTAATCTATTTCTCCGTTGAATACCGAGCTGTATTTTTATGAAATGAAATGTCTCAGCCGACGCAGCATAAAAAACTGACTTAAGTAAACAAAAGTATCTAAATTTTAAATCCATTACTTAGATTTTAAAAGACTTGTTACAAAGTACACAATAAAGACTGACACATATACTGGCATATATTTCCGAAAAACAAACGATACAAAATATTGTAAAAACAACTATCAAACTGAAAAGAAACGAAAAAGTCATGCACTGAAGAATATTAAATAGATCATGCGTATTTACACTAGCCATATTTCTTGAGAGAAACATCAACACGTTTGTATACCATGGAAACCACCGCTCGCGATTAAACAACTTCTCTTTGATTGCATTAATTTGGAAACAATAATAACTATTTTAAATGAAAAAAAATATTTAAAGATCTAGTTGAAAGAAATAACACTCGGACAGCGTAGTTTAATACATACATAACACAATCGATTTACACACAAAAAAATAAATATTGGGGAAAAAACAAAAACAAATAATTTTATGAAAAATTTTATTAAATGATGAACATAATTTTCTATTGACACTTTATGTGCAGACACTTGTTTTAAAAGAAGGCTGTTAATGTTTTTTTCTTTCTTTATATTATTTTTGTCCAATTTTAAATTGCAAAAAAGACAATTTTTTTCTTTTCTTGTTTCGATGTTCGTAGAAAATCCGTCTTTTTTTTCTTTCCACAGACACGTGCATTCACCGTACATTCAAACGAATCTTGATAAAAAAAAAGTTTTCGCCAGTGACGAGATACCAGCTATTTATATGCCCAAATTTGACTGCATCTTAATTTGCATATGTCATATTTTCGTTTCCTATCGGTCGGGTTTCGAGTTTTAATATCGGCGACTATTTACAATATGCACACATCTTTCTTAATGTGATGATTTCCAAGACCGTTATTATACTCTTTCCTGATCTCATGATCACACAGTCAAGGCCTGCTTGAAATATTGTAGTTCTATTGAAGAATTTTTAATGACAATTGAAGTGCCGAACTTTGAATTTTTTGTCCTCATGAAACGATTGAATTACGAATCGCATCTGACTTTGGAGGCGTGCGTTGTTAAGTTATAGGAATGATTTAACTTACAATTCTAGCCCAACTGGAAACCTGACCGATAGAAAAGGAAAAGGAGACATATGCAAATTATGACGCGGCCACATTCGGGCATATAGATTGTTCTTCATAGCCCAAAATTTTAAACAAAGAAAACTTTAACGGAAACACTTCAATGTTGTTTCACAGTTTATATTATTTGAAATTTCGGGCAATGAAGAACTTTTTATATGTCCAAATTCGACCGCGTCATAAATTGCATATGCCACATTTTCGTTTCCTATCGGTCGCGTTTCGAATTCAAGTGTCGGTGATTTTAACAATATGCAGACGTCCCCTTGGACGCTTGTTTCAATGACCATTGTCACATTGGGCTTCCAATATTTTCAAATTAATCTTATGGAATAATGTTAGTAAATATGTGATAAACCTCTTGTTTGGATCTGTGCCACCAACGCACGCGTTCACTTCAAACTGACAACAATATTTTATAATAACAGACGGATCCTATTCGCTCTGTGTAACGTAGTCGGTAAATGTCAACGCTCAGGACCCACACGTTGTTTGCAGACAATTCTCGTACTCCTATGTACTTAAAACTCTGCCGTGTCGAACACGTTATATTCTTTGTCCAGCAAAGTTTAGGAGGCGTTTTTTCCTGTCGCTCATGCACCCGTGTGTAACATGTCTTTCTATGCCTTTCTCGACCACGTTTTTTCATAATCTTTTCTTCCTTTCTTG
This sequence comes from Euprymna scolopes, assembly GCF_053919585.1. Taxonomy (NCBI): domain Eukaryota; kingdom Metazoa; phylum Mollusca; class Cephalopoda; order Sepiida; family Sepiolidae; genus Euprymna; species Euprymna scolopes. The sequence goes on from NC_136485.1 coordinate 111,071,594, forward strand.
TCATGGTGAAACATCGCACACGGCTTGGTTAGTTGCATACATCTGCTGCTGTCAGAGACGCCTCTGCGCTCTGTTAACCGCGCCGGATTAAACCCACGAGGAATAAGAAAGAACATAAGTAAAAACCTAAGTCTTATTTGAAAAGAAGTCTAAAATGGTTTTAATAATTTCCAACATTATCAAATATACTTTATAAAAAATGATTTTGAAAGCCGTGAAAAATGTTTAAAAATAAATATATTACGTCTATATTGACAAAAGCATAAGGGAAACTTCTAAACGTACGAGTACTTGAAATAAAACAAAGTTGATATGGCGTAAAACTCAACAAAAACCAACAATATAAGCAAGGAACAAACAACTGAATTAAAGGAGTATTCTGATCTACTCTGATAATTTTACTCCTCTAAATTAAGATTCTTTTTCATTTTCGATTTTCCCGGACAACGCTGAGGGGTAAATCCCGTAACTAATGCCTGATATAAGGTCAGCATTAATTATCTGCTCGTTTATCAGCATGATCATTCTTATTTTATTAGTCATTTTAGAAACCCCTTCGTCCTTTTATTTTCTTTGTGATCATCAACAAAGCAGAAGTCGGTTGTTTATATAACAGCATGTTAACAAGAACGCCATGGCACAAAACTGGGCATATAAATGCTGTGTACACGGAAAGGAATCATTTCAGTATCCACCCTTCCGGTGTTTAACGAGGTGGATTTCTTTACTACAATGACACAACACAGGCTTTTAAATTATTTCTCTGTATTTGATTTGCTATGTGCAACACCAACCCCCTTTGCTTCGAAAACGATGCAAATTGGATGAATCTCTTAATTTTGTATGTAACATTTAAATGAATCTAAAATGTTACATGTCTTAAAAAGAATATAACGCAGTATGATGATGAGATTTCTTTTCCTACTTTAGTCGTAAGTTATTTACATTTTCAGCATCCTCTGTCTTGTACATATTATCAGATTAGTAGGCATTTTAGCTGCTTACCCGAGATAAATATCATGACATATGGACAGAGATCCTACATATAGTGTTCGTTAAACACGTTGAAATTTATTTCTAAAATGAAAATAAAACAATTATTTCTTAATATATTTAAACAATTTCAGACATGCACACACGATGAAAACACAATATGTATATATATATATATATATATATATATATATGATGATTGCAACGTCTTGTCAGACGAGTGCCACTCCCTCAGATATTTAAAATCCATGAGCCCAAATACCTGAGGGAGTATCTATACAAACATGATGTTACAGAGTCTTAGCTTTGTACGGCAGCTAAGTCTCTCTCTCGGTTCAAAATGTTTAGATCCAGCAACAAGCAAGAGCAAGATAGCCAGCAACAAATTAAACCGCAAACCAGCTTAATGCGGGTAATGGTCTTCCGCTTTATGGTTTTTTAAATCAGAGATTTGCTTCTCCTAGAAAGGTTGCCTTCACCACGGCTTACGGGAGCCCTCTCCACCCCAATACACATACACACACACACACACACACACACACACACACACACACAAATATACACGGTGCTAGTTGGCCGTTGACCCAGAAAAAGAGTTCATTCGCCCTTTGAAAGATTTTGTTTTTAATCCTTCAAGGAGACTAGCCGCCCTCCTCACCAAACAAGTCTGGTGGGGGAACCAGTTTAGTCGCCGGTGACCCGACCATGAGGCAGGTAGTACTGGGTTACATGGTACCAGTAGCACGTGACATGACCTGACACAAATATATATATATATATATATATATATAATTATATTATGAAGTCGTATTCCTCCTTGTTTGTTTGCTCACAATTTACTTAATATGTACAAACGGAAAATTAATAAATTAATGTCATGCTCTAAACGGACGCTTAATTTAAGCAATATTTCTCTATATATAGATATCGAAAGAGAATCCACAATCATAGAGTAAGCTTATTTTTATATTACATTAGATACATCTATTTTGATACTGAGCTCCATATTATTATTTTTACAGACAATTCTCTCTATTGTTCTATTTAGAAATATTATTAAAAGTTGATTTTAAAAATTTATTTGTAATTAAATTTATATTAGTTTTAAATTATTTTTAATTATTATTAGCCATTTTGTTTACGATTTGCTTTAAAAATATTAGTAAGTTTATTTATTGTAACCGTGAGAGTTATTTTGAATTTAAGCTATTTCCCGTTTGATTTTAATACATCAAAAACGTGATCCACTTTAAGGAAAATCGTAAGTTTGGATAATCAGTGTAACTTTAATAGTTTGTGACTATACCTTCTGCCCGCCAAAATTTTTAATTCTGACAATACCAAGTATATACAGCTAGTAACATTGTGTTATAATCCTTAGATCACCATGGACGGACGTCTGAACATTTAAAATAAAATGTTTAAATTCCTACTGTATTTCTCGCGATTAAAATTGGCCGTGGTTTTGTTCCTTACTAATGGTATCAGAGATGGTTTCGTGGCGGGGTTGAAATCTCTAGCAGTAACCGTGACATTCAGCAATGATGATTCCCGAAAAGACGAAATACGAATGTCTGTAGGTATTTAAAAATTATAATAGTAATAATCATATACACACACATATGTGCGTGTTCGTGTGTGTATTTAAAATATGCAATACAATGCAACAATAACAGTTTTATCTGCTATCCACTGAAAGTACCGCTAATAACGGTCACCAACGTTATTTTCTTTAGTTTTACTTATTGGAGTGGTACTACTATAACACTAATAGATGCCAATGATACGTTTTAATATTAAGGATTTGCATACCTACAGGTGCTAATGTTTAACGCTACGGGAGTTATCCGTGTTGTGATATTTGAATGGTGTAAATCGAACCATGTCAGTAAAGATATTATTGGCTTCGCAGGCCACTGTCTTGCTGCACGGTAATATGTATAGAATAACATTAAGTACTTATGAATGGCATTTTTGCGAGCGTTCATAGTTTATAGTGAGACAGAGTACTTAACAGTAAGAAGTAATAATGCTGTATTTTTCTCTAAACTTGGTCGCTTTTTCTTAGGCCCCTTAATTGGGCCCAACTTAGATCTTCTTAAACGGCTTTCGAACTATAATATTTGTGTAGTCGTGCATAATTTAACCCTAATTCTCGTGAATTCTCGTCAAGCATGGATCGGCCGAGACCGGTAATCATCGTTGTCAGCCGAGCTTCGTAACAGACGCAGACTAATGAAAAAAAAAAAAAAACCGGAAAAATACAAATGCCAATAACCAAAAAGAATAAAAACCTACATTGAAAAATGAAAATATGTTAATTTATTTTATTTTAGTATTTAATTTTTTTTTTGCAAAATATTTATAAACAGAAAGTTTTTTTTTTCATTTTTTCTTCAAGAAATATTTTTTAACCGTTAGTGTAATTACAAGTTTTTTTTTTTCTTTATTTTTGTAACAGTATTTTTTTCTTGTTTTTTTTTTATTTTCAAGACATTTTGTTCAGTCAATTTATTGGGGGAGGGGCACAGAAATTTAAAAAGATTTTTTTTTTTCAAGAAAATTTAAGATTTCTATTTTTTCGGTTGTTAATTGACGGCGGAAAGAATGTCTTGAGGTGGGGATATTTTCTTAGGAATCTTTTACTTCGGTCGACTGTTGAAGAGCAAAAAGGGAGGAGATGGGGTAGAGGAAATGGAAGGACGCTCCCCAAGAACCGGGTAGATTTCGTAAATGTGATTTATGATGGAGACAAAAGTATCGTTTCCGAAGTTTTGTCTCCACATAAATTCAATTAAATATGTACACAGAAGCTCCCGGCTGGTCCCGCATTCCTGCTTATTACGCTTTTTTGCTTCCTTCCACATCCTCTCCACTTGCCTTCGAGGTCTACAAAATGCATACTATGATTCACTGTCAGGTGATGAAATCCTCCTCCTCTTCCTCCTCCTACTTTGTTATAGGTCTTCCAACATTCGCATACGACTGTTGCATCCTGAAGAATACATATTTTTTATTATCGGAAGAAGGGGTTCAGCGTTGCGATTTGGCACGGTCACCAAAAAAACTCCTTGTCGGTGATTTCATAGCCGCCGAAGACCCAGAGCGGTTCGAGGATTTTCTCTACGTTGTGTTTCCTTCGGTTGAATAGACGCATCAATTTCAACTGTGAGCCCTGGGCCTCCGATCTGCCGGGGATTCCTCAGGAAATATTACTAGCAAATTTATATCAGAAAGTTCTTTCAATCAGTGTAAGTGTGCTCGGATATAATACGGCATTCTCTTCTCCTATTTTTACGGTTGCCATTTCGAACGCCCATAAATAAATAATGTTTTAATATTGTTGAAATCCCAAACTTGGATCGCGCAAAAAAACGCAAGGATATCCAGTGTCTGCACTATCCATTTGCACATCTCCAAGAGAAACCATCCTTTTCACACGGTCTTTTTTTAAGCAAACATTTGTGTTTACAATTGTTGCGCCTCATTTTAAAATTAAAAATATATATAAAAAAACATAACAGAATTTTTTTTTTTTTAAATATAAGAAAAAGTCGATTTAGCGTTTCAACATTTGAGCAACGATCGTCTGACACTGATGGTTGCCGGTTTCGCCAGATCCCTGCTTGACAGGAATTCACGAGAATTTTGGTCAAATTATGCAAGAATACTTATATTTGTCAACGAATATAACACTTTTTATACCTACTGAGATGAACATTATAAAATCCTCAGCAATAGATTCACACACACATACACATACATACATATGTGTGTGTGTGTGTTTATGTGTGTTTATGTGTGTTTGTGTGCGCGTGTGTGTGTGTGCGTGTGTTTTAGTGGAAGTGAACCCGAGCAGATTTCTTCATTATTAATAAAATCCTAAAATAAATTAGCGTTTTCGCCAGAAGATATGTAACATTTGCTATGGAGACGCTCACAAAGACATGGAAGGGTCCATCTACCGATGATAATTAAAAAGAATAAATACCCGCCGCGTCCATTTTTAGAAGTAAATTTCTAATATCCTCTAACACATTCCAATATATAAGAAAATCGTTAACCCGTCGCAATGTGTATACTGTTAAGTGTAAGAAAAAGAGACTGATATATTTAATCAAAGAACTTCACTTATTCGCTGAGATTAAGCAAACGATTGGGAAACTTTAAAACGGAATGAAATTGGGCTTGTTAAATTTGCTGGAAGGGTTTAACGTTCAAATTAAATTTAAAAGATTCTTATCAGCGCTAACGCAATTCGGAATGTTTTTCTACTTCTTTTAGAGGCAAACGCCAGAATATATAATTGTCTTACCGCTCGTTTCGATCAAGTTTTATCATTAAAAGAAACCTTACGATAAATGAAAAGCTGTTGTTATATCCGTCAGATATGTTACGATTTAATCTCGGCGTTTATTTTTTTTAATTTCATTATAACTGTGCCAACAAAGGGGTTGGCTATTGTTAGACAACCTACCCAAAATAATAGTGGTAGGCGTGTTAACCTCAGCAACTTGTTTTACGGCTTGTAAAACGGTTAGGATTATAGTTTAAGATGTTACCCTCTAGTCACATTAGGAAAATCGTATACTAAGGCATGAGTTAGCACCAAAAATAACAGACAAATAAGCGCTGTACCATCAAAGATATTTAATGATAATGACAAATTACATTCACTCTAGGCAGGTTGAATCAGATTTCCCCGAAGGATAAAGTTTCATGTGAATATCAAGTCTAAAAGCTGTCTCCAGTATACCTGGGTGAATAAGGGATAATGACGTAATATTTTTGAAGTTCTTTCTAGGAGGTGTTTAGTTTCGCACACATACAGCAGGGAAGAAGTTCATCGTTATTTCGGAAATCTTCTCTCGATAGCCAGCAGGGAAGAACCGGTTGGGTCCTTTGATTGTTTTCGTAGTAAATGAATACAACAAAAATATGCACGTATATAAAACACGACAAATCTTAAATCGAAGACAGGCATAAAAACAGTAATCACAATGAAAATAAGACTAGTAATTGTGTATTATTACAAACGTAAAATAAAAACAATAATACATATATAGCGAAGATTTTATAAACAACGTTTACTGAGTAGTTAAATATAAGATCATATGTTAGGTAATTCGACGTTTTTCTTTCTCTCCATTATAATAAGAACATCATTAAAAATCCGAAAATAAAATTTCTATATATAAAATATCTTTTTTGATAAATGCTTAAGCGTCAGAAACACAAAAAAAACATCATTATATACTATCAAAGTAGAAACAAAGTCACTAAGCATGTCTTTTATCAATCGAATTACTAGAAAACAGACACAAAAAAAGCACTTTGAAGAAGTCGCGTTTGTTTTAAGCGGCCAAATCTTACGAAATTTTTTGGCAAGGAAAACTCACTGACTTTCGAGATCAGGTGTTTTCTTTACGAAATGCATCATGAATAACAATTCTTTTCTTTGATCCATATAACAAGGTTTATGGAACTCTCTCCCTCTTTCTCTCTCTCTCTCTCATATATATATATATATATATATATATATATATATATATATATATATATTGTGTGTGTACAAAAAGTTGTTAGTTGAGACAGATCATTGGTACCGTCGGTTTCAAGTCGGATAATAAGCCCCGTTTAAGGTATCCTTATCAATCTCTCTTCAGCCAATATTCGTCTGGGAGAGACGTATATTGGCTGAAGAGAGCTTGATAATGATACCTTAAACGGGCCTTATTATCGGGCTTGAAACCGACGGTACCAATGATCTGTCTCAACTAACAACTTTCTGTACACAAAATATAAATACGCTCTTACATTTTGGATTTTCCTTTTAATTGAGCACTCTGCTGGAATTCTTTTTCCAAAAAAAACTAATCATATATATATATATATATATATATATATATATATATATATATATGAGGAACTTTGTCTTGGCGTGTGTTATTTCATTCCTTATAGACTCGGAAATGGATTAACCTAATTTTATAAAAATTTACATGAAAATATTTTTATGTGCCTGGCAGTCTTCTTAATAGGTTTTGCATCGGAGTGTCTTCGATAAATATCGATAATCGATAGGCGAAGAATCCAATGAAAGAGGGAAAAGGTGATTTTGATAACATGTTAAAACTTTACACAGTCAAACGCTACGGTTTGAGCATTTGAACAGTTTTATTACCACAATAGCCGAAAAACTAGGTATATAAACTCAATAGTAATTCTTGGATATGACAGAAGCGACTTCGAGATGGATGTTTCTATTTTAAGCACAATTGCTAATGAGCTTATGGACAGGTGGTGCTTATCAACAACAAATGTCTGACAAACTTCACAACCCTATTAAGTTCGTTATTGAAATACGTGTAGTTAGTTGGTTTGAAAAAAAAAAAAAAACCAAAACTGTATATGTTAAGTAGGATAAATAGAATCAAGAAACATCCACCAAAAATTCAACACATTACTTTTGAAAAATTTACAGGATCACATTTATGACTTTTTGCCTGAAAGTGTATTACATGCGATTCCAAAATCAGATGAGCTAACAGTGAGGGAAGAAACAATAAAAAATTGTTTATTAGATGATTAACGATTTATGCATATAATACTGATTAAATTTGTTACATCGATGTATTGAGTCGTTTGAAGGTTTTCTTCAAATTTTATTATAAACATTAAAATATATAAACTTATATGATTAATTTAGCTCAATAAAATAACTATATATATTAATTCAGGAACGAGCAGTCAATCAAACTGTTTTAAATATAATACAAAACAACTATAATCCAATTATAAGTTCGAGAATTAATCTTTAACATAATGTAACGTTGTACGCTTACACACGGGGCTCACACATTGTATGTAGTCTACGTTGCAACGAACATAAGACAAGTAATAACCTGACCCATTTTCTTTGTCTTTGTAACAACGATATTTTATTCCTCATTCATTATATCGCAACTCGTGACGTCACGTATATACATATATATATATATATGTATATATATATATATATATATATATATATATATATATATATTATCGTGATACCCTGCGTTATTCGGGCGTCAAATACGTATAAATATTGTATATTGGTTAATGCCACATTCAAATTTATTATAACAAAAAATACCATAAATATTTAACGTAACGTAAAAATCCCTTAAAAAATTAAAATAAATTATTTAATTATATTTTTTTTCAAAAAGGAGAAAGACAAACGGAAATACACTGAGATATGTGCATGCATATATCATGTATTTTACTAAACAGTTCACTATTGTAAGTAAAAAATAATACTCGAGCTGAGATCGAAACCAAAACATAAAGACAGTAAGTCAAGTCCGATGACCATTAGGCTGCTTGACACATATTTAAAAAGTAATTCTGAACCTAGTTATCTTAACAGAATTAATCTCGTATGTGATCGATTCACGCTTGCGCATTCGTGAAAGAGTTCACACACACACACACACGCATACATATATAAATCCGATGACTCTCACGTGCCAATTTCTTTTCAATTTTTGGCAGTCCAGCCCGATTTTCACGGGCACTATGTACTGTTCATAACTTTATTTTCATATGTATGTATATATTTAAAAGTTTGACTTATGTCCAGGTAACCTAAATCTAAAATTTCAAGTGTTTTGATCCCAAATTCGCGGAGGAGTTTGATAGAGTCTTTATCGGTTAACTCTTTCAACTTTGACGTCTTGGCAGTCAAACTTTTGCCCCAAAACTGATATAAAAACTTGTTGCATGTTTGAGTACCCTTTCAAATGTTTAGACTCAAAATTAGCTGAATAGTTTGTTAGAGACCGCAAACCTCAAATCTTTTGAACTTTGATAACCAAATTGTCGGCCATAAACCAATAAAACGCTTAGGCTTTGTCTAGACACACTTTATATAAAAGTTCAAATGTTTAGACCAACAATTAGCTGAGTAATTTGGTAGAGACTTGAGAGGTCAAATTCTTGTAATTTTGACCCCAATTCTGACCCTTCATATTAATTGGTTTTAACTCAAATCATATTAAAAAGTTTGATCCATGCCAAGAACCTTACATCTTAAATTTCAGATGTTTAGACTCAATATTGCGGAGGAGTTTGGTAAAGTTTTCAAGGGTTAACTCGTTGATGCTTGACCCCTTGACTAGCAATTTTCTGGCCGCTTAAAAAGATTTTCCCAAATCTCAATACTCCTTACGTCAAATCACAAGACTGTAGACTGAAAATTTCTAAAAGTAGTTCGATAGATAATGGTAGACAAACACACACACACACACACACACAAGACAGACAATTTCACTTTTATATATATATATATATATATATATATATATATATATATATATATATATATATATATATATATATAGATTAGCAGCCCTTATTCCGTATGAAATCCGTAAAAATGTATCTGGGTACTAAATTTCAAGTCTGTAAATCAAAACTTCGACAAGTATATAGGTTGAGAAGTATCTTCATACACACTAATCTTCGCTTTTTATAGCTGAAACCCCCATGAATAATTTCCCCCACTCTTTATCTGTGCCTAAATCTAAACCTATATTCCATGAGCAAAGCTGCTTTCTTAGAACTGCATGTCTGAAATTCTCTTCCTGCTTTCCAAGTTACTACAATATGGTCGTCTTCAAGTCCAACCTGTGCAGGTTCTTGATGAGCCATCACCTCAATTTACCAAATTTCTACTATTAAAGACTACTGATTGAATTTTTTTATGTGAATACATATCATCTATTCATAATTCTAGCAAATTCTATTTTGCATTTGAGGTTTGGCATTCCTGGGGCGGTTTATGTTCACTGTTGCGAAGGGAGGCATTTCATCCTGGTTGTGATGTTTGGACTATAACATAAACGTAATGGTTTAGGGCTGCATGGCTTCTCCATGCACTGGGTTGTTGCACATATGTAAGTGTAGAATGAACTCAACAATTAATGCTAGCATGCTTGACCAGGTTTACCAAGTCTCTTTGAATAAAATATTTAATAATAACATTCCAAGTGGTGTAATCCTCCAACAAGGAAATGTCCCACGCAATGGGTTGATTTGAGAAAGAAGGATAACAGTGAAGTTCTCCCCCTCAATCACAAGACCTCAATCCCATTGAAACTTTGCGATCCCATCTAGAAGAAAAGTGATTATGCACAAATGTTTATAAAAAAAAAAGAAAAAGAATTAGGAGGTCAAACTTTATTAAGAGTGACAGAATATAGATCATACAACCTGCAACAATTTGCTTCAATAACGAACACACTCTTTTATTAAAGCAAAAGAAGGAAATGACAAATATATATTTTTGTTAAGAGATTTATATATTTTTACATGGCACTTTGGAAATTTTACATATATCAGTTTAAAGTGTAATGTCGATTGATCATTGGTGGTCCATAATTTTGATTATGTCTTCTCATATATTATATAATAATAACATTATTCTTTATATTATTAACAACAAAAATAATAATAATAATAATTAGTAGTAGTATTTCGCTCCAAATGTATTTATCGCTAAAAGTCGTATCCCTCATATGTTACCTCGAATCTTCTATGCTCTTCTGATGTGAAGCATTAGACTTCAAAATACCATGGTTTAAAAAGGGGTCTCTTTACCTTACATCTCTAATTGATGTGTCATCTTAATTGAATGAACCAATAACTCTAGATAAATTAGTATATATTTTTTATATTGTCCTTTTCTTATATTCTGTATATTTCATATAAGCTCCAAAACAATTTGTGCAGATTTTCATTATCTCCACCAGTCTCCTCGTAAAAGAATCTATCTTATTCTTTTAATTTCACTATATATATATATATATATATATATATATATATATATATATATATATATATATATATATATATATATATATATGTGTGTGTGTGTGTGTGTGTGTGTGTGTGTGTGCGTGTGTAGTCATCACCAACCCTATTCAGGGTTTAAACGGCTTCCTCCGAAGGAGGAAGTTTCATGGAAGTATGAAATTCACAAGCGGTCCCTAGTCGCATGTATATCCCCGTTAGGGGAGATGACGACGTTGGTTTTTGCAACTTTTTGCAGGGAGGTGTCGACGTCCTCCCACATACACAACCTGGACTTCCCAAATTCGTCACTCATTTTAGTAATGTCCAGGTTCAACGTTGCTTAACTTCGGTGATCTGATGGGAACCGGTGTGTCACCGTGATTATGCTATACACACACACACATATATATATATATATATATATATATATATATATATATATATATATATATGCAACTGTGTGAACATATATTATTCGTATATTTGTTCACGAGTAATTTACAAGTATGTATGACATGAAAGAAAACCAAAAACAATACATTTACAAACAATGCATAAATATCTCTGAATAGTTTTTCGCAGTCTTGTATATTCGTGTTATTTAGTTTGAATATGAATTTTCTTTCTTTTTATTTGTATGCATGTCCTTAGCGGCATTCTATATCCGCGCAATAATAATATGCCTGCTTGTTCCTCTTGGCTTTTATCAATGTTTGCACACTTTCCTAACAAGTGCAGTCGCATAATAACATTGTTGCATAATTAACAAAGAGTGTTTCCGCATCGAATAAAACACGATAATCCTATTTATTTCGACTCGCTTGTGTATTTTCCGCCCAGGGCACCGAAAGCATACGCGAAATCAAATGCGGGATTCTCTTGTTCCTGCGTTTGAAATATTCTTGTTTTATGAACAATAGAAAAATATGATAGACTCTAATGATTAATGTGATTAGATGAAACAGTCGCTTAAATATAATCCAAGCAAACAGAATTATATTATGCAAAAATAATCATAATAATAATAACAAGAAGAATAAAAAGAATTAAAAAATAATAATGTAAGAGATGGTAATAAATATATAAATGATGCTGAAAATCATGATAATTATAAAGATTATAATAATTGCAATATTAATAATATGATAATTTTGATATTTACAATATACATAATAATGATGGTTACGTTGAAGATGATTATATTATCATATCTTTTTAAATATTATTCTTGCTATTTTTAATGGTAATAATAATAATAATAATAATAATAAAAATAATAATAATAATAATAATAAAATAATAATAATAATAATAATAATAAAATAATAATAATAATAAAATAATAATAATAATAATAAAAATAATAATAAAATAATAATAATAATAATAATATTAATAAAATAATAATAATAATAATAATAAAATAATAATAATAAAATAATAATAATAATAAAAATAATAATAATAATAAAAATAATAATAAAATAATAATAATAATAATAATAATAATAAAATAATAATAATAAAATAATAATAATAATAATAAAATAATAATAATAATAATAATAAAACATTAATAATAATAAAATAATAATAATAATAATAATAATAAAAATAATAATAAAATAATAATAATAATAAAATAATAATAATAATAATAAAATAATAATAATAATAATAAAATAATAATAATAATAATAATAATAATAATAAAATAATAATAATAATAATAATAATAAAATAATAATAATAATAATAATAATAATAATAATAATCACAGAAAGAAACATGCAATGGAATAACTCTCAGAAAGCGTAAGTTTAAAAACGTATACAAAATTCATGAAAACAAATATCAAGCATAAGGTAAACATATAAGGGTCATATAATAGCAGGAAACATTGTTTCACTACTGGTGAGAATATCTTAGTTTGCACGCATATTTTTACCATCCTGCTCATGGCAAACATTTTTCAAAATGTTAATCAAGATAAATAATTAAGCACATTCTCTTCAGTTCGAAGCGCTCATATGTCGTCGTCTGCAACTTTTGATGTTTTTTTTCAGGTTCTCTTTCGACGTCATTAATAGCAGGGTTATATAAAATAAGCGACAAGACATCAAAAATAAAATGTTATTTAAACAATCAAGAATATTTTCATATAAAGCCGAGAACTATTTCAGGCAAATTAAACTTTTTGCGATCTGGTTGCGACGGCGTTGACGTTTATGGTCTTGTTCATTCCTCTCTTAAAATAAACGATAGAGATGAAAAGGAATAAGAGATATAGAGATATGTTATTAAATTACAACAAATCGTTCGCAATTAAATCTTTACAAACGTCCGTGCCATTAACATTGATCTGAACATTTTTCACCCTGGCTATTTTTTGTCAACCAATTATCAGTTTGAGTTAAGTGCACGGTTATTGTATTTGTCAAGTTTTTAATCTCAAATATACTTTTCAACTTGAATGTATCTACTCTCCGCAAAAAAGACAAAAAAAAAATAAACGAAAAGACTTTTAAATATATCGAGCGCTTTTTCTATATAATAACATAATACAATTTCTAACACAGGGAAAATTACAGATGATAACTGATAATAAAATAAATGTTAATTAGGACTTATATAAAAATATATTATAATTCCATTTACTAGATGTGAAAGAATCAATGACGTTTTTCACAAGGTTAATGCAAGTGTGCTCAATACGGAAGTAACGTAAGCTATACTTTTTTATTTGTTTTACATTTACACTAATATGTCGCTACATATTCATGGGCACGTTTCGTTCAGCAAGCTACAAGTAAATTAAGACAAATTCAGACGATATTACTGTTACAAAAATTAAGTTCGTAATAAAAATTGTATAGGAATTTAACCACACAATGTATCAGTAATCACATTACGCAGTATTTAAGATATAAAAAAAAGTTAACGGCATTTATTATATATGTAAAGAAAAAGACGAAAACAATTGGATAATAAAAAATGTTTACGAAAATAGAGAGGGGAACACATTTTCATCGTGATGTATTTTCTATTTTCAGATTACCTTGAAAATATCCCGCATCGTTTTAAGTGTCTGCTTTTTTAAATTTTTATGTTATACAAAACAGGATATTATTTTAAAATATTTAAATTACTCGTTTGCATGCGAAAACATGATTTTTTATTAGCCAAAGGATCGATGAGAAAAATAATAATACTAATCATAGCCATAAAAGTTATCATTATTTGTAGTAACACCATTATTATTATTATTATTATTATTATTATTATTATTATTATTATTATTATTATTATAAATATTTTTATTATTGTTATTATTATTGTTATTGTTATTATTATTATTATTATTATTATTATTACCTGCTTATTATTATTATTGTTATTATTGTTGTTGCTGTTGTAGTTATAGTCATTATTGGATTATTTCAAACGAATTCCCATTGCGGCAATTATACTCAAGTCTCACTAATGGAAGCTGTTAGGATACACAAATTATCATGCCATAGTTCAAGGTCAGTGAGTTAGAAATATAATCGATTCTCGAAGGGTTTGCAAAAATTATATTTTGGTACCACGTTTATCTTTGTACAATTTTATATATTAAACCATATGACATTTTTCGATGGCTAATAAGTTTGTCAGATGTATCCACACGAGTATAGTGTCCAGTTTCTACACGGTCACGCACATGCCAGAGTTGCAGCAACTTTATGACGGTCATGTTAGACTGAAGGTTCGAAATATGAACGAGTATATTCAAGAATTATTATATATTATTACCCTTTTGAGAATAGACCGAATTAAATGTGAACGAAAATATACGTCTATTCATAGTTTACTTTCTGAACAGTTAACAGAGAAGCATACTTGGAGTAAGATATTATCCTACTAGCAGGGTGAACCGACGTTGTCCGGTATTGAATGATGATGATCAACGAATGTTTAACTCTCCCATATTTATATTGTCATCGAAATCGGTGAAATCTCATATTTTTCAATCAACTCGATTGATTAACAGTACTTTTTGTGATCCATCACGGGGAATCAAGAGAAAGCTAACATGCCTCTCGCAGTGACTTAGAAGACTAGGCATTGTAGGCTCCATTGCACTGAAGAGAACCAACTGTTTATTTCATAAAAGTTAAATATCATATTCGAATTGAGCTCTAAACAGAAACTTTTATTTCAAATGCCGCCCTCTCATATGAAAGAAACTACTGTTGATTTTATACGTATTGCCTTACTGATTGTGTGGTGATACTAGCTTGATTTTTAGTTTAAAATTAAATAAAACCAAGCATCATGATGCAGTTGTGCTTTACACAGGTACACTCATTTCGAACGCGCCCCTATGATTTTATATGCCGTCTTTCGGCTTGCGTGATAATAAAACTTTCCAGATGGATTTGTAATATTAGTCGGGGAAAGGCATTAACTGTAATCCAAATCGCTTGTTCCCAAATTATTTCGATTATCGATTACCGATATTTTTCGAAGACATTTCGGTTCAAAACCTGTCTAGGAAGACTGCAAGACGCGTGACGCACCTTTGTGTGAAATTACATAAAATCGCTGAAATTACATAAAATTGATTTCCAACGTGTCCTATTTAAAGATGAGACCCGTGCTACTCTTGACGGTCTCGATGGATGGGCCAAAGTTGGAACTCTGACCCCTTACAGAGTTCATAACCAACAAGGATGGGGAGGCATCGTGTTTTGGACGGGAATCATTTGGGATAAATTGTTGGACCATTATGAGTCCCAAAGGGGGTTTAACTTACCAGCAATGCGTACAGGGCCTTTTTGGATAAACATTTGCCACCATGGCTAGATGACCTACCATTGTCACATAACTTTCACAATATTTTTATGCATAACAATAAATCATCCCATTCTGATTGGGCGACTGCAGCCTTCCGTGAATCTATGGGCTTGTTTAGAGAAACCCTCATGAGCTGGCCACCGTGTTCTACGGATCTTAACCCCATTGATCATCTCTGGTCAATAGTGAAAAGAGCTGTTCATGAGAGAGGAAATCAATTTACTTCAAAAGATGCCCTGTGGAGGAAATTAGTTGATGTCGCCAGAACAAGAATTCCTTTTTAGATCAAGCAATTGAATTCTTCGGTGGACAAAATGTTGTTTAAATTTATTTCAAAAAATGGTGGATATGACAATAAAACAATCATTTATTTGAGGCTTAGC
>NC_136485.1:111092648-111150148 GCF_053919585.1 Euprymna scolopes
ATCTTGCAAAAATTAAAATATTGACGTAGCATAAACACCATCAATTACAAAATATAATACAAAAAATTCAGAAACAATGTGGGCGAACAGCACTGTCTTGATCACGCGTTCAACGGAGCAATCCGTATTGAAATATTATAAAAAATATTTTACATCTAGCTAGCTATTATTCGATGTCATCAATATACGGAATTAAACAATGCTAATAACATGCAGATACTAATGAATGCGACAAGTGACGTGAAACGAGGCGGTTTTAGAAAATCAATATTTCGTTATATATTTTAAAAAATGAGGATTATAATTTATGTGCATATGTAAAATATTTATATCAATACGGAGATTTTCGAATGCAATTTTGTTTTTTATATCAATATTCTTTTTCTGTTTCTTCTTGCAATTATTAATTATACATAATTAGTTTTTTTTCAATTATATATAGATCATTATATATAATATTTCATAAAATGATTGATAATATATAATTAAAATTAAAAATTAAAAATCGGTGTCATCAGAAGGAACACAACAAAGTAAATAAATTGTACGATCGCTTCGGAAACGATGTTTTTATTGAGACATTAAGTCATGGACAGTAATTTTAACATATATTTTTTGAAACAAAGTCTCCTCCTCATCAAAAATAGTGGGTGTTTTTTAAAGCCACCAAAAAGAAACCTAGCATTTTGTTTAAGTAAGACAGATGTATCTGGAAAATATTTAAATATAAAGGAAAATAGTTATTTCATGGTGTTGATAAACAAAGTAAGATCAATTGATAAGAAAAATTAGAATAAAATCATAAAGTTAAATTGGGTTTAAATGTAAGGTTAAAATAAGATGTTTTAAGCAAAATTAACGGATATATATATATATATATATATATATATATATATATATATATATATATATTTACCTTATAATGGTTCACTTCTAAAAATTGTAAGTATCATCGTCAGATCATTCTGCAGTTTTTACGAAATTACACAGACACATTTTGGTTTCAACTTTTGAAATCTTACATAAAGTGTATAACACGTAGGGCAAGTTTTGGACAGTACATGGGGCCCAAACAAAGCCGGACTAAGCTGCTAAGGTTATATAGAAATGAGATTACTCATTGAATTTAAATTTCTCTTCCATACATAGCATGCATGGAAATCATGCTGGAAAAGTTAACAACGACTGTTTTCAGTATGAAATTAAGCTGTGAAACAATGTATTTAACAGACAGTAGTAATATTTCATTATGTCTGTATATATATATATATATATATATATATATATATATATATATATATATATGTGTGTATATATATATATATATCAGCCAGAGCACTGTTACGCAAACTCCCTTAATACATTTTACCAAAATCCCATGACACCTAATTTCGAAATCTGAGAAAATGTGATTAAAAATATCGTTTGTAGATATTTGAAACCTATTGATAGCAACTTTTTAATTAAATTTATTATTTACTACAAGAAGTTTTGAACACTTAACCTAATGGTTAGAAACAACTCATCATCGGCTATAAAAACGTAACAACAAACCACTGTGGTGTATAATTTCAAATGCTTGCTAGGAGAATGTAACTCCGAAAAAATATGAGAATAATACATACATTGGGCATGCAACGACAACGTTGCCTCAGCTAATCACTATGCATTGGAACAACAGGAGTGCTACATATCAAAATTTAATTTTAAAAAAACACAACTCCCCTCTTCCAATCTTTAAAAAATCCTCGTCGACAACTCAAACATTATACAACGTGAAAATAACCTTAAAAAATTAAACATTCTTTAAGCGTCATACATTAGAACTCATCACCCTACTGTAAATAATATTGCATTCTGAAAACCAAAAATCTTTAAAATACCTTGAGTAGCGCGTAATGGCTGGACTTTGCCAATAAAGCTCACGAACTTGCTGATTTTAATATTCTAATTTTTAATCGACCTATGTTTTCATCGACGTCTAATCGACTTTATATATTTTAATTTTCCATCTCCTTTATGGCGTTGCTCTCTTGGTAAAAGCTGTTATTTAACTGATATTCACTCTGATTAAACACACTTGTTAGGACAATCTTGGCAGACAAAAAGATCGACGGTTAACATTAGCTCGGAATATATAGATGGAAAGGCAAAAAAGAATCAGGAAAATAGGGGTAAATCGCCGAGATAATGTTACAACATATGTTTCTGGACTTCCCGATGAGGTATAGCAACCAGTAAGTTAGTTTAGTAGTATACGTAGCAAATTTTTGATGAAACACACACACATACACACACACACACACGCACACACACATTTGGATTTTACTAGCATGTGGGAGCATCTGACTTTCTCAATATACGTTTAAATATAATTTCATTCATGCAAATTTCGTATTCATTATTACAGAGACAATTCCGTAATGAATAATACATTGTCGTGATAAAGATTTCAAAAGTAAACACACTTACATTTCGTCATCAGCTAGAATTGAAACTAACGCATTTAGCGCTCGAGCCGCGTTCGCTGTCGTTTGAGCTAACTGGGCAAGTATATTAGAAAATTATAAGATTGAATCAGTTTTACCTACGATTAGTTTATGCATACGCAAATTAATATCAGCAAATGAACGAATTTTGACTCGCTGATTTCTGTACTCGTTATTCATCCAGACAAACAAAGATTTTACTCGTGAAAAACTGTCCTTTGTTTATGATTAATGTTTCCTGATAATTTTAATGTCATGTGACAAGTAGTTTAAAAGGTTAGCGGTTAAATATGTAAACTTAAAACAACACACATGCATACATGTACTGTTTTATTCATATAGATAAAGGAATGAAGGATCACGAAATACTAATGTATTATGTATGACAGGGAAGGAGGCTGACATATTAAAAAAGAACTTAATCATTGCAGTAATTATTTCTAATAATTTGTAATAATTCAGTAATTATCTATCAATCTATCTCTCTCTCGCTCTCTCTCTCTCTATATATATATATAAATATATATATATATATATATATATATATATATATATACTAGCAAAAGTACCCGTCGTTGACTGGGTTCAAAATCAGCCAACAGAAAATGGACTCTGATTTATGAAAGTATGATAATTTATGAAAAGGAAGTGTTGTAAAGAGATAGCTTCGAATTTGGGGTATCAACACCAAAGCAAAATATTATGAAAGTAAAAATAAAATGGATAAACCCCATAATATATTATACCATACCTGTTCAACCTGAAAAACTTATCACAATATTCTGTGGATCTATATTTAAAAAAAAAAAAAAAACTTGTTAAACTTTGTGACATATTTCCATTCTATGGAGGTCAGCCGCGAACGAACACCCCATAATTTTATTATAACATATTTCTTAAATGTGAAGCATAATTATCAAAGTACACTTACACAGATATATATCAAAAGTCTTTATTAAAGTTTGTGCCTATTTCCATTCTATGGAGGCCAGGCGCGAATGCAGACCCACAGTTTTATTATACCATCCCTATTTAAGTTATAACATACTTATCAAAGTGTCTTTATGTACATCTATATCAAAAACACTTGTAAACGTTTTTTTTTTAATTTTTAAATTCTTTTTTTCCAGAATTTGTTGACCAGGCGCGACCGCAGACCCCGCAATTTTAATGAACCACCGTTCTGCCAGATCAAACATACCCATCCCTGTGTCTCGATACATCTTCTATCATTATATGTAATCAGTTTTTTTTTTAAATAGTCAACCATATAAGAGCCTATTCGTGACCAGACACACACAGAGACACTCAGCTTTATATATATATATATATATATATATATATATATATATATATATATATATATATATATATATATATATATATAATTGTCTTATTTTTCTAGCTAGGATTGTGCATACTCCGGGAGACCAGATATTAGACCGGTTTTTTATTAATTCAAACCGAGAAATATTCATAGATCCTAACTGTCTCTTAAATGAGATTGACTTTCTTCTGTATTTGTTTGACCAAGCTAATTTCAGAACTTTTGAAAGTTTTTATTCTCATGAATACAATAGCTCATATAATTACTGCAATATATCTAGGAGAACACTTGAAAATGCTAATCGACACTGCCCTCTAGCGTCTACGATCTTCTTTAGCAGGGTTTATCAAGAAATCCGAACGTAATGATACTCCCTTTACAACAGAACCCTGACTAAATCTTCGAACAAATACCGTGTTTGAAGATCTCACTTTGGCTATCACACACACTGTCTAAATCGGGAAATGAATCATTTTCCCCAAGTGACACTACTTCTAAAAAAAGCTCAGGGCTTGATACTACAGCAGACTACATAAATTCTAATCGTAGAATGTACTAAAACGAATAGGCCACATAAACGATATACAACAGCATAGTAAACTAATCGATTAAAGAGAGAGAAACATTGTCTTTTCTTACCTGAACGTTTAAGAGATGAAGGGCAACGTTATTGAAATATTTGAATATCTTTGACTTATATAGAAATTAAGTATAAAGATAAAGAAGTTAAATAGAACATACATTTCTACATATACGCAAACGTTGACTTAAGACCACAAGCTATTTAATAGATAATTCAATATTCCCTTAAGAAATGTTCTAATTAATTCGCCACGTATAGTCTGACAATAATGTTTTGAATATTAGTTAGACAAAACTAAATAATAATGTATTTTATAAAACAAATTAAAACATTATTTAACTGAATGTATACATAAATATATATATATATATATATATATATATATATATGCACACACACATCTATCTCTCTCTCTCTCTCTCTCTCTCTCTATATATATATATATATATATATATATATATATGCAATTATTTTCCACAGCCGAACCAACGTCGCAGCCCACAAGAGCCAAGAAAGCCAACAAACGGGAAATAATTATATATTTTCTCACACTTTTTAAATATACGGGTGTCCACAAATCTGGCTACATTATGTAGCCAGACTTTGTGGGCACCCTGTATATATATATATATATATATATATATATATATATATATATATATATATATATATATATATATATATATATACAGGGTGCCAACAAACTCTGGCTACATAATCTACAGGATGCTTCCACAAAGTCTGGCTACATAATGTAGCAAGACTTTGTGGGCACACTGTATATATATATATATATATATATATATATATATATATATATATATATATATATATATGTGTGTGTGTGTGTGTGTGTGTGTGTATGGTTGTGCGTGTGTTTGTGTGTGTTAATAATATTGATATAGTAAAATGTTTACACATTTTAAAGAATGAATGCATTTAAGACAGATTAAAATCCAGTTTCTGCGGGCTTTGCCCAATTTGCAGTAGGCCTACTGTGATCAAACCACCTGTGATTAACTAAAATTACTTTACTCACGGGTGAATTGGATCGAGAATTAGAACCTTTTATGTGAACACTCCCGGGGAACAGATGGCGACCTTGTTAGCCGTAATTTTATGGTGGAGAGGCAAAATACATTAGGAAAAATCACATAGTGAACATGAATGATAATATTGTTTTATGACGAGTACCATTACGTGATAAGATTTTGTCTGTGTGGAAAATTACTGAATTAATTTTCAGAAGTGATTTTGCAAATTTAGCTAATCAGGGCAAATCTGAGTTTGACACAATAGAGATGGATTGGCTGGATGAGAAACCCAGTCTTCTCAAATCCCATTCCGCTATCTCTCTAGAAAAGGGAACACACAGCATTTTTCTCCAGTTGAAAGCGGAAATCTCTGGTTTGCGTTGAAAATCAGGTCTATCAAAAATTGTGGGCGCTGCGTTCGCGCCTGGTCTTCATAGAATGAAAATATACCACAAATGTTTTTAAAGACTTTTGATATTAATCCACATAAATATAATTTGATAATGTTGTTTTAGTTTGAAGAAATATGGTATAAAACATCATGGGGCTGTGTTTGCGCCTAATATCCATATAATGACAATATGTCTCAGAGTTTAACAAGGATTTTGAATATAAATTCACTTAAGAATATTGTGATAAGTGCGTTTCAGTTTAAATTGATGTGGTATAATAGAATTATCGCGTTTACATAACGTTTATAGGATGATTTTTACTTATTTTTTTCAATAAAACATAGTTTAAGAAAACTAAGTTGTTTGTGAGTAATGTTAAAACGATTTTAGGTGACTGAAATAAGATTTGACTAATATTTAAATAGTTTATGATAAAATGTAAGAGTTTAACTATTTGATATTATTTTCTGTCTTTGTGTTCTTGTCCCCTTTATGTAACTAATGTTTTTAATTATCAAACTTACTTTAAGACGCTTAGTTTAACTCTTCCATTTCTCATCATAAATTATTCAAATATTGATCAAATCCTACTTCAGTCACTTAAATTGGGTTCGCCAATATACCCAAACAAAGTATTTTAATTAAATTATGGTTTAGGAAAAATAATTCAGATGGCGATTATTTTTTTTTATTATTTAACTAGCGGTGGTACCCGGCGTTGCCCGGTTGTTTGGAGATGTGTGCGTAAGGGGGGAGTAAAGAATAAGCGAAGAAATAACTCTGTTTAAATATCCAAATAAAATAAAAACGATGTTAAACTTCTGTAAAAAAATACCCCTCCCCCGGAAAAAAAAACAGCGAACAAACGTAAAATGTTTTTATAAAAGAAATCTGAAAAACCGAAAGCATAAATCATGGAAAAAGACGATGGACGTGTTCTGAAAAACGAAAACAAAAAAACACAGCGCAAAGCAAAAAGCGATAAAAAATGCATAAATAACCCTTCGATTCGCTTAAATCCAATGGTGCGTTTCACCCAGTTCATTCCAGCTTTTTAATCAATTATAAAACGAAATAAAGCGAAATTCCCTTCGAAGTTTTTAGTCCACTACAAAACGAAATAAAGCGAGATAAAAAAAAAATGCATAAATAAACTGTCGATTCGCTTAAAGGCAATGGTGCGTTTCACCCAGTAGAAAACATAGAACGAAAAGGAAAGTTAAAATTCCATTCCATTTTTTTAAGCAACTACAAACCCAAACCGGTGAACGGATCCGCAAGATGTTAAGTAGTAGCAGAGTTAGGAGGAATTTATTAGAGAGAAAAGGTTTTAAAACATCCATTGACTCTAACCGAATTTGGGCGTGAACTCTCAACAGAAAAAAATATAGGGATTCATGATAATCGAGGAAGAGTACAGGCAATAGGCCTATAACAAACCTCAGATAATGTGCTGCAGCTTGTGCATATTACATTCCCATGAAATGTTTTCATTTGTAATCCTATTAAGGTCAAAATCGGAGGAGAAAAATGAGTTCATTATATATATATATATTATATATATATATATATATATATATATAGTTAGATAAATAGATAGATAGAAGAATACAAAAAGATAGATAGATAGAAGTTAGAAGATAGAAGATAGAATAGAAACAGATAGATAGGAGAAGATAGATAGAAGATAGATGGATACATAGATAGAAAATAGAAGAAAGAATAGATAGAAGAAGAAAGATAGATAATAGATAGAAAAAGAAAGAATAGAAGAAGATAGAATAGAGGATAGATAGATAGAAGATTGTTAGAAGAGATAGAGAAAAATTAAAGAATTAAACGATGAGGTGGATAGAGTATGCCAAAGTAAAACACAGAGTTAACTTTATGACGTATGAATGAAAATTGTGAGAGACAACAATTACCTCACTCGAAAAAAATTTGTTCTCGTCTAACTGACGACAAAATAGTAGAAAATAAATTATCTAGTGATTTTAAAATAAAATTTAAATTCCTTTTCCATGATAGGTACTACACTTGGAATTATTTATTAACAAATAAAACACTTTTTATTTCCGAATATTTTAATGGTCTCTTAAATATTACAAAAGGAAGATATGGAATTTCTTAATTTTTCATCAAATACTTTTTTTTACTAAAAACATTATTAAAAAATATAAAAACGGATGGTTATAATCCTTTCATCACATCTCACGTGACTCCAAATTCGTTTCGAAATACCACAAAACAGGTTTCATGCATGGGTTTTTATGCGTACTATTTTATTTAGGAAACGCATCTTTTAATCCAACAATTTGCAGTTTATCCTTAAAAGTGTGAGACGGTTGTTTTCACAAACAAAAATAGTGGTCAAGTTGCTCTAAACCCAAAAGATACAACCTCATTTTTTAAAATGTGTGAACAAGATAATTTTGAAAAAAAACTCGTATTTATAATTAGGTTCCATATTATTACACATAGAGTAACAAAACATGCAGAGGAGAAAACGAGGAGCTAATGTTGAGGGTTATTTAGGTGTAACATGTAGACGCTAAAATCGGAAGAACTTACTTTATGCGCCACCGTCACCATGAATGTTTTTTTTTTACCCTCTCGTCATGCAATAAAACGATGCATCAATTTTCATAACTAAGAACGTTTGATGGACAAAATGTTTACAGGGGATGTATTTTCACTTTGAAATTCAGAAATGTAAATAGGTCAATGGGTACGGATAATGGAACCCTCGTTGTTTCTGCTTTTTGAGAAACACGTGTTTTATTGTTTACTCTTTGCAACGAAGGACAATAAATATGATATAAAAATATATACATATTTCTGTAAAAGTGTACTTTATTTTATTTCCACACACACCCATTTCTCATAACCGTTAATACTATCATCCATCAGTGTCAGTTTTTGAAGGCCTTTTTTAACCCAATAAGCGACGAACACTTCTGCTAGTATTTATATACATACATACATACATGCATACATATATATATATATATGTATGCATATGTATATGTGCATATATATGTATGCATATGTATATGTGCATATATATATGTATGCATATGTATATGTGCATATATATATATATATATATATATGTATATGTATATATATATATATATATATGTATATATATATATATATATATATATATATATATATATATATATATATATATATATATATATATATACAATAATATCATTACAGGAGAAGATGCATAGCTTATTCCACCATAATATTTAATTGACATCTATTTTCGTCTTTCTGTTACATCTCTGTATGTAATGCCTCGTACCGATTTAAATTTACTTTATATTTTCATATATTAGTTTCAGGTACATATATACTCATATTACGTTGAAATAATAGGTAGATCAATAAATAGTCATGTTACATATTAATCTCGTTCTTTTAAGTTGGATGTTATTGTTCACAGCAACCGCCTGGTTCTCCTGCATTTTCCGAGTAAATACCTAACATCCCAGAGAAAGTGTAATACTATGAAACACACCGAATACAAGATTTCACTACTGGAAATGTCGTTCCTTGTCTCTGTAATACACACAGCTGATCGTGAATTTGACATTCAATTTCACGCGACAATATGCAAAGCATGATAGAGTTACTCGAATAACTTAAGCACGTTATTTCAGTGAGTGCTTCAATGTATATTCCATTCAAGTTCAGTACGCGGAGAATGAGGATATCGGACATATTTTATTTTTGTTCATCTTCCCTTTCGCAAAGCTAGGAAAAGTGAATAAGATTTTGTGTAAGATTTCGATCACTAGGTGATGTGGTTAAGCATTCCTTCCGAACCTAACCCAATAAGCCTCTTTTCTTCAAACAGTTCTGTTCAAATTCAAAACAACCTGAACGGCTTCGCTTATGCGGAAACATTTATACGCAGCGCTTACTATATTTCATTGCATTTATCATAGAATATGTAATGCGTTTCTTTGAGTTGATCAATCTGACATTTGAGAAGTATCTCTATAAGCTTCTCTCCGTCTGCCATATTAATGTTGAAGATGTTATCGCCGTTGTTTCCCACGTGACTAGATCAAGATTTAAGTTGTTCATTGGAAACTAAATTATAAATTAGCATTATTTGGAAAATTCGCACTGAAATTTTATTCTCGTACGTCATTCTCACAATGTTTAACCTGGTGTACTCTCCGACTTCTTCAGGTGAATCTTCTCTTCCTCCTGACTTATAACCTAGATATTGGGAATCTCTATTGAGTTTCACACTTAACACTTAATGTAATCCATGAATTATGAAACAAGGAAAATTTCTAACGTTGTAGATGAAATAAATAATTTAGTTCGGAATATCCTATGGATTCTTGTTCGACGTAAAACTCTCGAGCAAGAAAAGGTATATATTGAAAGATCAAATGTTACATCAGTTGAAACTTAGATGAGAAAAGTAATCTACAAATTCTAAAATTAGTTCTCATTTAAAAATTACGAATAAAAATACAATTTTCATTCATGGAAATACAGCGATCATGTTGAACGTTGCACAACGTATATATATCGATTGCAATGCTGAATAGTGTTTTCGTCTGTAAGCAGAAATAAGTTTCAAATATAATATATATATATATATATATATATATATATATATATATATATATATATATATAAATGTTCGCTCAGTGTTTTGTACGTATATCACAAATGAGTATAAACGCTTATGATCAGGATAAATGGACGCATCTTAAGAAAATACGCTATTTGTCTGACGATTGATTTGGGGTACTTTTAGATCTTCAGCTCGTTTGCATTGGATGATATTATTTGTATTTTTTCACGGACTGACAGCCTGGATATGCCAGGATTGAATTCAGTTCGTTCTACATTAACACTTTCGTTTCGTATTTTGTCAACCTTCATATGTCTAATTCCATTTAGTGTTTTCGAAAAGAAAGTCTAAGTAAAAAGATATCAACGAAACCGATTGCAACAAGATAACAACTTGGCGCATATGAAAAAAGTTTGTGTAATAAAATGAAAATCCGGTGTGTAAAAACATTGTTAAAAACGCTGTTTCGTTACAAAGCGTGAGTAGGGAGGAAAATTCTATTAGGGGTTAACAACATTTACGCAGATTAATGTGTCAGGATAATGCATCGTCAAGAAAATGTACTTAGCGACACGTAACGAATGCGGTAAAAAATATAGGATTTTTTTGTACAGCGCGCACAAGAGAGAGAGGGGGATAAAGAGAGAGAGAAAGAGAGGGAGAAAGAAAGTGAGAGAAAGAAACATTGTGCTTTGATCATAGCTGTTTGATTTGGATCCTTAATTACTTCAAATTATTATCTATGTATATAATAATACCCGGGGGAAAAACAGTTTTACATTTACATGCCATGTTCTCGTCTGAGCTCCAATCTGTGACCCCCCCTCTCCAAACATTCACGAGAAAAAAATCGTTTGGCTGTAAACACTATCAATAATTTCCCCACCCTTTATCTAAACGTATATTCCATGAACAAAGCTTCTTTCTAAGAACTGCACATATGTGGAACTCTCTTCCCTTTACCTGCTTTCCAGCTGACTACAATATGACCGTCTTCAAGTCCAATGTAAACAAGTTCTTGATGGACGGTTTTCCTAAGTAATCCCATTTACCAATTTTACACTTCTAACGATTATTATATTGTCCTTTTGACCACTGTACATTCCCTTATCCTCGAGTGGCTTCTGGGCTGTGATAAGTGGTTATTCGTTTGTAAAAAGAAATTAAATCTCTATAACTTGTGTTATCATTTCTAATTGGATTTAAAACGACTGTTATTTAAATGAACAACAAGATACTGGTTATTCACAAAACAAAAGTCTAGTTATCACCGTGATTAGTAACCAAAGGGATAATCTGCTGAAATCTAAGTGTTGGTGCATATGGTGGTACATTTTGACGTTCTCGTATTTTGATAAAAATTCACTGATGCATTTTTAATGAAAGCGTGAAATCATTGCAAATACTGCATCAGGTGATATAAAAAAAACAACTTCAAGTTCAGTTGTTTTTTATTATTTGCGTATTTGTTGCGTTTATTAAGGGAACGCTCTATATTAGTACTATTTAAAGTAAGCATATCTATATATCTATGAAAGTGAGACTTTGTGTGTGTTTGTGACAACACTTCTAGACCTAAATACTCAACAGAATTTTATCTACAGACTTGAAATTAAGTACAAAGTGTATTCAAACATGTGGAAACAAGTTTTAATTATATTATAAAAGGGTGTTCAGGGCTAAGAATTCTAAAATCGATACGCGAGAAGCATCGGATTGTTATCTTTGCTGTTTCACGAATGCGCATGCGTGGATGGTTAACATTACACATTCAGAATTGAAAAATCGTACTTGACTCCATATCTTAAAATTCGGGTGTCAAGCGATCTCAGATCGTATATATTTTTTTCTTACAAGAAGTAAACTGTTTAGACAAAACATAATTCTCGCGTGCACATGTCAAAGTTTCTTTCCGTTTTTACTTTATTTTTTTACACTCTTAAACATTACGTTAAACACCTATGGTGTTTTTGATTATAATAAATAACAATTCGGCATTATTTTATATGTAATATTTATGCGTAATTACGAATGAGTAACGCCAGAATTCCTGATAGTATATTATATAAGAAAACATAATGACGTTGCGAAAAGTAATATTAAATTTGTATTATTAATCTTGAAATCCAAATAATAACTTTGAAGATTTTGAAGAAGACTTCACTTCTGTATTTCAACAATATCATATAAATGATTTACTCACCAGTGAAAATCTGAAACTCCGATGCCTCTACTGACACTAGATAGACACCTGGATGCGTGTGCAAGCCGCCTTGTTATATACCGCGTATATAACGTGTGTATATATATATATATATATATATATATATATATATATATATATATATACACCCACATATATAAATATATATATATACACACACACATATATATACACATATATATATACACACACACACACACATATATATATATATACACGCACACACATATATATATATATATTTACTTAACGTGTTTATGATCGTTTACTGTGTATAATGTCTCGTTTAGTATGTACCTATTAACAATGCCTCCCCACGGGACAAAGTTAGACACCAGGATCGTACTTTAACGCGAAGAAAATGTACAAAAATAGAAAAAAAATGTCTCCGTCGTGAAGAACTGCTCCTTCACCGAAAGAGAATAGGAAATGGAAGTGCAGCATCTGATGAACAGATACTACATTTGATCTTGACCAGTCTCGTTTTGTATGTAGATATAAGTTTTTTTTTCTGTACCTCAAAATGCATGGGTGCATGTTTCACATGTAACCAATGTTCACATTATAACAAATAAACGTGCACGGAACAGTCCTTTACAAACAACGAATAAATATTTTTGTCTCTTTGACACAGACAAAGCTAATACCTTCTTCATCCTGACGAATAGTTTTCTCACCCGTTTGGTCTGTTATTCTTAGTCCTGTAACAAGTATCCTACCTTGAAGGAATGTCAAATATCAAGTTTTATATATATATATATATATATATATATATATATATATATAGAGAGAGAGAGAGAGAGAGAGAGAGCAAGAGAGATATTATTATCATTATTATTATATATACATTTATGATTGTTGAGCTGGATTAAATCCGACGATATGAAATAAAATGGAGGTGGAAGGACCTGGCTACTCAACGTTTTGCCCGATTCATGTGGGCTTCTTCAAGAGGGATGGTCAACGTTTCGCCAATTTATGCGGGCTTCTTCAAGAGGGATGGTCATTGATCATCCCTCTTGAAGAAGCCCGCATAAATCGGGCGAAACGTTGAGTATCCAGGTCCTTCACCTCCATTTTATTTCATATACATTTATATATATTATTTTTATTAATATAGAAAAGTACTACAACTCGCTATACTAAACATGCTAATGATTTGAAGCAAATACGTATATTTAAAAAAAAACACTCTTCCTAATCAGGCGAGAGAAATATAGTGTATAACTGCTAATCAGAGCATCTTGTCCTAAAATGAAGATGTGAAATATATATATTTTTTTATTTATAAAAATAATATATTGAAACACTAACGTGGAAAGGACGGGAGTAATACCAATTGGCATTTTAGACTTAAAAATAGATGGTGGTGTGAGGAAAAAGGAATCTAACACTAAATAAGCAGAAGAAAAAGAAGATAGAAAAAAGATAAGGAAAGGAAAAAAAGGGGAAAGAGAAGTCGAAAATCGTAAGGGATACGAAGGGGATCAGTATAGTTGCATTACATTTCAGTAAGAAAGGTGGAGTGGTTGACACAATATGGCAAGCTTACATATATATACGTGTGTCAATCGGTAGAATTGCTGACTATCAACGCGATGGTTCTAGGTTCAATGCTCGGCTTGGGAGAGGTGCTAGTCTAGTGGTACTGAGGAGTTGTGATACATCGAAACAGAGCTGTATGTCGAAGACTAAAAATATATTTTAAGCCTCCCTCTTTGGATAGAATACTGTCGTAAATAATCTCACCCGCTACTCAATTTGCTGAAAAATGCGAGGCTCGCTCTTTGTTTATAAATAGGCGGTTCGACTACTATAAAAATGGTGGACGAATGTTTGTTTAAAATAGATATTGGCGAGGTTATTTGTGGGCACCGCCCCCTGGGTCGATCGGTAGCACTCCTGGCTATCAACGCGATCGTTCTAGGTTCAATCCTTGGCTTGAGATAGGTGCTAATCTAGCGGCACTGATGAGTTGTGATAAAACGAAACAGAACTGTATGTCAATGACTATATATATATATATATATATATATATATATATATATATAGTGTTATAATGGAATAAATCCAGAGGAAATCCGGGTATGAGAGCTCAATGTGGTAAAATTTATTTTATATATATATATATATATATATATATATATATATATATATATATATATATATATATATATTACTCATATTCACACCTTAGAAAGCATATTGGAACCTAGAGATGGGGAACTACTATTTGGGGCCAATACTAGGAATATTAAAAATATATTTGTTCATGTTATATTTAAACTTCAGCATATCCATACCGCCATTGAAGCAGGTAGCAGGAAAGGAATTTTAAAGAAACTTGTAGAATAGAAAGCTTCCTGGCATTTAGGGTCAACAACAATGAACGGGTGAGATCTTATTGGTAGCGGGTTTGTTGGGGATATGTACGTCGAGAGGGTACAAGTGAAACGAGTTCATCGTACCACATTCTATTAAAATATTTGTAAAACGGGCACAGGGATGCAACGTTCTGGGGATGGGATAGGGGTTGGCGCTTAGTTGATAAGGTGGGACACATTAGATTTACAACACTTTTTTGGACCTTATCTAAGAAGGAGAAACTAGTGGGACCGATTAGATTTACAACTCTTTTTGGGATCTTATTTAAGAGGGAGAGACTAGTGGTAGATGCACCAGCCCAGGTGTGTCAACAATATTCCATGCAAGGGTGAATAGTGGCCTTGTAGAGGTAAATGTGAGTAGTCTTCCTGCTCGATAGAGAGAACCCACCTTCTTTGCAGCAGCATTGGCAATGCCCTTTATATATTTGTTCCGCTTCATATTTCCCGTAAATATTAAGTCGAGGAGTTTGAAGGTGGAATTCTATCGTCAGATGCTATTTGTCATGGATATAGGGGGTTGTAGAGGCGTCTTGTAATTATAAAAAGAGAGCAACTTAGTTTTACTAGCATTAATGTTACTATCCATTCGCAGCCCTATTTCATTATAGCCTGGAGTTCATTTTCCAACGATTGTGCCATTGTCTTAGATTTATGGTCTTCCCTCATGCATATTATAGAAGGTTTTATCATCAGCATATATATATATATATATATATATATATATATATATATATATATATATATACATATATATATGTACTAAACTTCAATCGAAACTATAAGGCATTGCAATTTCTTTTGTTCTACATAATAATAAGGCTGCGTTCTTCCAGCTTCCGGGGGAGGAGAACATATCTTCAGTGGTAACGGTCGCTAGCTAGGACCCAACTTTGTGTATGCCTTACTCTCCAGCTCGCACTTTATATGGCGCCCATATTATCTTTAAATTATTCATCACCTTATCTTGTCACGCTTTTAGATCTACTCGTGTTTCTTGTTGTTAGCTTAAACTCAAATCTGTTGGTTTTGTATATTAAAGTTTCCAACGTATTTAACTAAATCACGTCCTGCGAAGTTATTGTTCCTAATGCATATTTAAAGTGTCATTTCAAACTCTATCGATTTATCTCGTTTCAATCAACAGTATTTTTATTGCATTTTTAGCATTTAACATGAAGATTTCAAATAACAACAATCATAATAATCATCTAGGTAATTGGGAGTTACTTGGCAGTCTATAATTTAATACAAGCTGACTAGCTGAACCTTTAGGAAGCTGCGGTTATGTTTTTAACTTGCAGTAAACCTTTTGGAGTAGGCAAAAAGTCTAATCAAGTCAAGCCTATTTATATTAAATGGATTGATCTATACGCATCAGCTAGACTAAGATATTTACTAGGCGTAAACTTAGGATGGGATATTATGATGTCTTTCACTCAAAGCATCCGGTCTAAAGCTGTTCGTCGATTCGTTCTCTTCTCAGTAACTCAGACGTTTAAAAAAGCAAGTAAATAAATAAATAAGTCGATTCGTAAATTTCATGGTTAGCTTTTCTTTTTGAAAATTGTATCCTACTACAATTCTAGCGCCTTTTCAAATAACATGCAACAAATAAAGAGCGACGTCTTTGTTTCGTGAAACCGTTGGCGACTTGTATCTGAGGCAAGCACAAGATTTCAAAGGATATCAAATGTACATCCGTGGAAAGGAAAACGAAGTGAAACGGTTTTGGCTTTAGGCGGAAATCAACACCATTGAAGAGCCATATGCTTTGTAAAGGTATTGGATATTCAATTATGTTGCCGCAAATTGATTCTCACACACTTAACAAAACTATTCTCTTTGGGAAGCGGCGCTTTCTAGATTGTAATATATAGCCGGCGAAAATAACTGACGAAGTTTGCATAAGACGTTCAAAATCAAACAAGGAAACGCGCGTTTTAGTGCCTGTGTTTAAATCTTACATTATTTCTGTATGCGTGCCATGCTATTCATTTCTAAGACATGTGGATCAAAGGAATGCAACTAATTTCGCATATATTTGAACACGCACACACACTCACACACACACATATATATATATATATATATATATATATATATATGTGTGTGTGTGTATGTGTCTGTTTGTGTGTTTGCGTATTTTCTCAGAATAAACAGGAAAAGGTTTACATTTAAAACTGCTTTGTCTACATGGAAAAACTAAATACAGAGCTATGCAACTTCGATTTCTTATACGTGCGACTCATCACAAGGCTAAACATCGTATGTCGAAAATTCAAAAATGAGAAAAGAACAATTACTATAGATCGACACATCGTCATAACAGTGTCGCTGCGTTTGAGTATGTATATATATACATATATATATATATATATACACACACACACACATATATATATATATGTGTGTGTGTGCGTGTGTGTTTGTGTGCGAGTGTATAGATTCGAAAGATGGAGAAAGAGAGCGCTAATATAGCGCTCTTTATATATTTTATTGGTCTTAAACGAAGGAAATTTTCTGGTTGTTCCAGGAAAATAAACTATATCTAATATACATTAATCTACTGGGAAAAGGCTTGGATAGGACATATTAACGAAGGTAGTGCTGATGACGATACATAAAGAAGGCGTGCCTGTTGTAAATAAATTGCTGCGTAAAGGAAACATGTTGGCTGATACAAAAAATACAATGTTGCAACTGTTGGAAAAGGAATTCACCCGAACCAGAAGTCAACGCAGAACATCAAGTGCTAGAACATCTTTTGCTAGATTGGATCCGAAGCACACAGTAGTCATCAATCACACCTCTACTTGAAATACAAAACCAAGCACAAAAGGAATAAGAAACCAGAATGCAATATAAAGAGCAACACCCAGTCTCACTTTTTTATCCCTAATCACAATGCTTGACCTTCTAGTTTCGTGAATCTCTTAAATTCCCGAAATGAAAAGCTATTATTTGCAGTTCTTTTCGTTTGAATATTATTTCATTAGGAGCGACTATACACAAGTGTTTAGGATCGGGTATTCAAAAATATGAGCAGGTGATTATTTTTGTTTAAGGTAAGATTTGATTAAACACTACTGTGTACAAAGACGCATGTGGGGCATGAATTAATGATTTTGCTTGGTTATTACAATTCTGATACGTTTTATATATATATTATCTGTTTAGGTAATTTAGTTATCGGCGTAAGTTTAATAATAATTTTGTAGTTCAAAATTCTGTATAGATTTCTGAGTGTGACAGACAGGTTCTTTCGTTCCCTAAAAGAAGCTAAAACATTTTCAGTTTTAACTTGCCAGGAACCTCCACAAAACAACACCCATAATGGTAGCACCATTTAAATGATATGACTTATTAATAGTCATTTAAACGGATTCGAAGTACATACACAAATACTAAGTGTTTTTTTTTTTTTAGAATTACGTTCAGATAATATTTTATCAACTTACCTTTTCTCTTAAACGCGGGAAAAATGAAACGAGTATCTTCCATTGAAGTATTATTAACACAGGCAGAGGGATGTAACAATAGGGAGGTGAGACAGTGTTTGGAACTTGCTTAGTATACAATCCTATAAAAATCTTTACATAAACAGGCCAAACGAATATTTCTAATATGGGCTTGTTCTAAATAAATTTTATATCTTGTTTCATGAATAAGATTGATTTTATTGCTTTTAATAATGCATTTGTCCATTATCTTTTTAGACGTGCTTCCATGCGTTAGAAAACGACTGATAAAGAGGTAGAGATAGACATGAAAGCTACATTCATTTGTAGAACGCATATGCATATAGTTACTAAGTTCATTACTAAAGAGATGTGACACTTGTCATTTCTTGTATTTTCATGCATTTAATTTCATCTGACAGGAAGATGAGACGGCAAGCTATAGCAACATAAGTATTATTAGTTAATGCATCTCTATTTAAAATACGCTTTCCAACTGGCTTTTTATTTTTCACCAACACCAACGAAATTTAGGCGCCGATTAATCAAAAATCACAATCATGTTCTGAGGCAACTGACCCCAAAGGTTAAGGGTATTTATCAACATCCGGTCCGATAGCTGACATCGTTATTAAATAACATTTTCAAGAAAACGAACTCTTCTTACGTTTAAAAGTGGTAATCTTGTGAAAATTAATAACTTGGACAAACATAGAAAAGACTGAGAAAAAGGATATATAACCGTAAACGTCGTAAAATACACAAGTAGAGAATGCTGCATGTCTTGATAACGATCTATCATAGGAAATAACGTATAATATTTATAGAAAGTGAAAGTATTAGACTCAATATAACACAAGGAAGAATTTTAATGTATATAAAACAAATAATAGGCTATGGGATAGGAGAACGTCGAATTATGTTATTCCACCTACAACAACGTGTTGACATTTTCTGTTTTTGCAACCTCCTTATCAGTTATTTTATGCTGCCAAATAAATAACCGCGGAAGTAATTAAAAGATCCAAACATTAAATCAAATACATACATAGAAGTACAACTACTAATAACTGCTATGATATGGAGCACTATAAAATTATACCTAATCACATATTTTATTAGCGCATTGAAATGGGCGACAGAACTCGGACGCGCGTATACTAATGACGAGCCTGGTGCTAAATGACGGCATGGTACGGAATATGGAAAATATTATGAAAAGAAACGTGTGCACAGGCAGAATAGCTCCTTCTAGAACACGTTTGAGAGCACTTCAGATCCGAAGGAAGGAGGAGAATCACGTTATAAACCTACGGGACGTCACAGCCGTAACGGGCAGTCACGCGTGAGGGGAAGTTGAGGAATAAAGGTATTTTCTTAAAATCTGAGTGAGTAGTCGAATGTTTGGAATCTTTCCAATTATTTGTCACCTATTGAACTGTTTTTAAAACGTGTGGGTCCCGGATGTTTGCATGTAAATACGTGTAGATACAATTGCTCTACGTTACAGGTGAAACAATGCCCGGATAAGCCGAGAGATTTCGTTGTCGATTCCGTGGTTTTCCTCCCAGATTTGTATTCTGTGAGGGGTCTGCAATACCCTACAGCATATTTCACTATTGAAGGACGATATTTGGATCCATACCTACATATATAGTTTTAAATTAAGTAACACCGAAATCAATAAAATCGTACAGGGAGTCTATAGTTTTATAACTAGAGAAATTCAGTAGCCGTTTCACACGAATTCCTGTTTTCCAAACTATTTCTATTAACAAAATATATTGGAAGCATGATTTTTGACCAAACTATATGTATGCAGTGTACATTCAGCAACATTGAAAGTCAATATATTCTCTACGTCACCTTAAGTTTTATTCTACTTACATTCTTTTACAAGGAAAGGTTGTCTCATTTCCATGTAAAGAAGAACATTGGATAAGTGAAAATGAGATTAGGATAAGCCGAGACTCTAACCTTGTAATCAAGGATAAGAAATAGAATGCTAGGAATCAGAATGTTAAATTCTTTTAGAAATAGTTAGATATATTTTATATTGTTAAAAGCATTGATTAAACATTTTTTTTTATGAAATTGAATATTAAAAATGTCAGCTACAAAGACTGACCAATACAAATTAAGAATACATTGTTAAAAAACAGGTTAGAGTATATGTTGAGAATTATTTTGTTGTCAAAAGCGTGTTTGGAAAAACGTGTGCATAGCCAGGTGAATTGGTCACAGTTTGGAAACACACTTCTGACGTCAGAGCAAAAGGGAGATTCTCAATATAGGAGCTAGAGATAGTCAGATCAGGGCAGAAGTGTGTACTAATTAGTCAGAGAGAGAGAGAGAGAGAGAGTTGAGAGTCAGTCAGTTGGAAGTCAGTGGTCAGCTTACCCTTTAGAAGCGAAGGGTAGAAGATTAACCATGTAGATCCAAATGTGAATTCCTGACGTCATCAGAATTCGACCGGTCTAATGAATAAAGAATCATCATTGTGTTTGTTTAAATGTTGCTATGTGTCATCTTTTAACACATAGAAAAGGTAATTCTTATTATCATTATCTATAATGAAGATTGTGTAACCCTCGAGGATTACGCAGCTCCCCTCCCCTGTGTTAAGAACTTGTATGCATTTCCAGTCAGTATATATATATATATATATATATATATATATATGTATATATGTATATATATATATATATGTATGTATATATATATATATATATACATATATATACATATATATATATATATATATATATATATATATATATATATATATATGATTGTTCAGCTGGATTAAATCCGACGATATGAAATGAAATGGACGTGGAAAGACCTGAATACTCAACGTTTCACCCGATTAATGCGGGCTTCTTCAAGAGGGATGGTCATTGACACGAGAGTCGGAGGATTGGGGCTATATATAATGATGGGGGAGAGCAACGTGTTTTCCTTATGTAAATTAGAAGGCATGCATACATATATATACATTTTATGAGCGAAAATAAATTAGAGTAAACTAGTGTGATGGATTACGTCTAAAAGTTAAAATATCGTAGAGATTAAAAAATTGCGTCTGGAAATATAGCGGTGATAGATTAAGTAAATAAAATGACACGAGATTACGAAGGAAGTGTTTCTGTTTTTTTTTTTTAAATTAGAGATAATTGAATTGGGATAAAATAGCGTTGTAATTTAAAAGATATATATATATATATATATATATATATATATATATATATATATATATATATATATATATATATATATATATATATGAAGTCCCAAGCATCCCATATCAGAACTGTATGAATGTCTCTCCCTCTCATCACTATGGTTATATCCGTTATATGTATTGTCCCAATATGAATCGCGTGCCATTCTTAAAAATGAACCCCTACTATGCAACAAATCTCTCTTAAGACATCTCCAAATATACCAGCTCTGTGAACGCGGTACTTAATATATCAAACTCCTTCACATAAAGATGTCATCTTTCAACTACAACTGGAAAGTGTTGTTCTCCTTTTGACCAAACATTCGAATTCAACATGGATCGAAACAAATAGAGTATACAAACAAGTCTGCTACAAAAAGGTAGTTTCCCCCCTACAAATCTAGAAAATTTCGTACACTTTCCGTTATTTTATATCTTTATAAAGCCACTACTTTCCCATGCGTGGAATGTTGGTGTACATTGCATGAGGCATCAATCATTAGATCCTCTTTCTACAACTAGGATCAAAGACGAACCTCTAAATTAATTATTCCTATAATTTTTGCTAAGCGCTAGCTCCTGTCATATCGCACGATTGTGGTATCCCTATAATAGTTTACAAGTATTTCTATGAAAGATGTCCCAACGAATTATCGCATTTGCACCTCCTTATTCAATATTACTTGTAACTCACCCGAATTGCAGCAAAATCTCACCACTTTACTGTAGAAATCCCTAGACGAAAGAACGCTTTCACTCTACTAACTCCCTTCTTCAGACAGCTTGCATTTGCAATTCCCACACTGCTCACTCTTTCGCTGTACCTACGTACAGAAATATAAATATAAGGTGAATAAACATCTTGCTGATGACTCTTCACTGACAGAAATTCAATGACATACTTTACTTTTCCAGAACACGCTACTATAAACTGACTTCTTTCGAAGCACATCATCGCCGTCTTCAAGTGTGTTGTAAGCGTATACTAATTCATTAATATGCTTAATTAATTAAATTTTGTGCATTCTTTTTACCCTCTACTAATAATCTTTCATTATGTAATCCTCGAGTGGTGTTTAGATTTGGTAACCAGAGTTACATTAGTATAAAAAACATGACCGATTACTTACTAAGCGAGATCGTAAATTGTATGCACTTAAATACAGCCGTACTACCGATATCATGGCGACTTGACGCAGCTGATATTTGTATATGAAAAACGAAATATTAATCACACTATGTTTATGAGAAAAAATAATGAACATAAAATATATACATTATTTCCTAATCGACTGATTCGCGGCAAAAAGGTTTAATCGTGTAAACATGTTTATAATATTGCTAAAACCAATTTCCTTCGAAATTATCAAAGTCGATCAAAACAAGAAAATATACAAAACAGTGACCAAGAAATAGTGTAAAATAGTTGTTTTTTAACCTCAGACTAAATGTAATTTATCTGCTATTAAATAAACATTTGCGATGTTGGATTAACGTGTAACTGGAAAAAACTAAATATTATATATTCACGATTTTCGTATTTCAGCGATTTTATTATTAGTATAATTATATCGAGAATGACAATGATCAAGTTAAGTGCTGCAATATATATATACATATATATATATATATATATATATATATATTGCAACATGTCTGTTTCTATTAATAATGCTCTTTCTGTCTCTCACGCACACACACACACACATATATATATTTATATATATATATATATATATATATATATATATGTATGCATATATATGTCATTCATAGACTCTTACTGTATCTCAACTATTCAGTACGGACAGAAGTCAACCGACTATTCTCTATCAAAAGCCTCATAAACTGCAAGCACTTTAGGCGTTTTTGTTATTTGTGGTCACACAGTTTGATTCATCTACGTTCCAGTAGATTAATCTAATGATAGTTACTGCTCTTACATTAATTGCAAACATCGTCTTGTGGAGGTGCTAATTAAGAACAACCTTTATTCCCTTTTTTGTGCTCCGTTGTACAATGGTTGTTCATTTCCACGTTTTGTATTTTATAGGTTCCCAGTATTCCCGGTCCTGGATATGACCTTAAACTATATCCGATGGTAAAGCCCCAGCGTGCGGGCTTTGAGAATTGTAGAGCCAGTCTTTAATTTTCATTGCTCACAGATCCACTCTGACTCGAAGTGATAGTACCTATTATGATCTCAAATATGGGTTAAGTAGAAACTGACTTTTATATATATATATATATATATTCTATTAAAAACAATTCTTAAATATAACTGGATTCGGCATTAAATAACCTGAAAAGGGTTGATATTCAATTAAACAAAAACAAGCAAGCAACCAACACAATATTCCCAAATACCTTCAGCCTCTCTCTCTCTCTCTCTCTCTCTCTCTCTCTCTCTCTCTCTCTAATAATAATAATAATAATAATAATAATAATAATAATAATAACAACAACAACAACAACAACAACAATAATAATAATAATTCACTCGGAGTTTGCAAACAAGATATCAACGTTTGCTTCCTGGCAATGATAACTTTTGTTCCCAGAGTCTAAGTGACAAGTCTCTCTAGATTTCCAGTACTTTTCATTTTTTTTCAATAATCATTCCATATAACTTTAATCACAAAAAATCGTTTACTATTTGTATATCGCTAGCAACAACTTGGATTTCTTTGTAATACTGATCTATTTCCATGTTTCGAGTATTCTTTACACATTTCGAGAAGTCTTGTTTAAAACTTATCTCCTCGATATGTTACGCGTTGTATCAAGTGAGGATGCGGGCGCGCGTGTGTGTGTGTGGATGCGTTGCTTTTCTGGGCATGTAGAAGTGCATAGATATTATTATTATTATTATTATTATTATTATTATTATTATTATTATTATTCCCTAGTAATTTTCAACTTTCACACAGGTTAGCATAAAAAATTCTCTTTTGGAACAATCAGTTGTGTTTATTGGAATTTTCAACAAGGCTCCCCAGAGTTCAAGTACTCACAACCCCTTCGCTGAGGTTTGAACAATAGTTTGCGTTATCGCAATAGTTGTTTACCATTGATTTTTCGTTGATAGCGATCATTGTTCCACACTGGAAGTTGGGTGTCAGTAAAACTCCCCAAAGCCCCTCTCATTTTCGCACTAATTCACTGGAGGGCTGGATAGTACTTTCTGATGGTATTTTTATCCTCCTTGACACTTCTCGATTATATAGTTTGGCACCACTTTAGGGAAACACTTGAATGTGGGCGGTGGAGCAGGGGTGTTACGTACAATTATACAGTTCCAGTTTTCATGAGTCGATGTTGTGCTTCTTTGTATTTTACATATGTAACAGTTACTATATGTTCGGTTTGAGCCTGTTGCTCATGTACATTAATCTCTGCATGCAAGGGGATTCTTCAATAGTTCACGTATTTTTTTTTATTATTGCTATCCATTGTATCTTATTAGCAATCCCTTTAATTCTATTCTCCCCTATCCTTTTTAAAATACTTTTTTTCGGGAGTATTGCTAGAGCTCTTCTATTAGTAGTGTTAGCTGGATTTTCTTCATCTTACATATCCGTTTGAGCTCTCTGAGCAGATCCGTATATTTGCTCTGCTTGATTTTCACTCGGTGGCCTGCTGGACCGGCGAAATCTATGATCTGTCAGGACTTTTCCCTCCTGTTATCTATTATGACCTCTGGCCGAAATTTTGCATAAGCTTTTTTATGATGAGATGCAGCGTACTAAGTAATGTATAGTATGCGTTATGAATAGTATTTAATAAGGAAACGTATTTAATATTATCATAATTATTGCTATTATTTCTGATACTATTATTACTTCTACTACTGCCCTTTTGTATATCTTTGCTATGTGTAACAAATGAAGACGAGCGATGAACATAAAATGCAGTAAAGTATTTGTCTTAACTGCATATCTGGACACCTCATTAAGCAGAAG
Organism: Euprymna scolopes; assembly: GCF_053919585.1. Lineage (NCBI taxonomy): Eukaryota > Metazoa > Mollusca > Cephalopoda > Sepiida > Sepiolidae > Euprymna > Euprymna scolopes. Next base: position 111,118,340 of record NC_136485.1, read on the forward strand.
ACACCATATAATCGCCTACGTGTTGATGTCTTTCTCGTTGTCGCCTTGTATACGTGTATTGTTCTCATTGTGTCTATCGCTGTTGACAGGCTTTCCTTAATTTGCTCTCGTTCTTTCCCGAGACACTATTATCGACACATACGCATTGTTAGTTTGATGATATTTAACAATATCGTCTGACTGTCAGGTGCTCTTCCTGCCTCGTTTTCGTGTACTTTCTTTCTGAACACGTTATAATGTGAAAAATGTATAGGAAATAACAAACAAGTTATTTATCTGAAGACAATTGTTTCAACTGTTCACGTAAGAGAATCAAATATTTATTTAACTGCAAGTCTCTCTTTTCTCTCATGTTGCTTCAGAAGCAAAGAGCGAATTAGTTTATTTGTCCGTTGTTTCACCATGAAACATCAAAATATCCATATAATTAATATATATTATATTATTTTTTCTTTGCTCTGTTTGTCTGCCGGTTCCACGTTTTCTCCAAATCTCCTATGCGAGTCTGATTGAAATTTTGTATAGGCACTAGCAGTTCCGCCCTGCTTTGCTCGGATCCTATGTACTGTTAATAAATTTATGTGAATATGTATATATTAAAAAAGTGTGAATATGTGCGGTAATGCCTGTCTATATAACTAACATTTAAGCCCGGCGTTGCCCGTGTGTTTGGAGGTGTATGGTGAGCAAAAAAAAAAAATGGTAGCAGGAAAGCAGGCGCAAAGGAGGAAAATAACCGAGGAAAAACCTGAGGACTTTGCTGTGACGAATACCGCACAACCGGAAGTGACGTAGGTGTTAATTAAGGCTAGACAATCGAAAGGAGAGGATGACTTTCGAAAATATCGGCGAAAAAAGTGCACCCCCCTCTAGAAAAGTGCCCAGTTGAAGGTGAAGATATTAATGTTTTTAGCAAACTTTCCGATATTTGTCGTCTGAAATTTCGAACTTAAAACGACTCTGATCTTGCAAAAATCAGTTTTAGGCAGAAATGAAAACATACATACATACATGCATTTATGTATTGGTAACTCAATTTTTTTTACCCAAACCGATTAAAAAGCTTGCCCTGTCTCTGAATACAGGTTATGTGAAATTTCAAATGTTTAGACCAGAAATTGTCTGAGTAATTTGGTAGAGACCGAAGCCGTCCATTATTTTAAAAACTTTGCCCCTATTATGATCCTTTAGCATTTATTGATTTTGGCTAAAATCAAGTTTTTAATTTAGATCCATATCCAAGAAACCTATATCTAAAATTTCAAGTGTTTAGACCCAAAATTTTCGGAGGAGTTTGATAGAAGTTTCAAAGATCAAATATTTGAACTTTGAAAGCTTAACAGCCATATTTTTGGCCGAAAACGGATTACAAAGCTATCTGCAAATCTCAGTACCCTGCATATACAAATTTCGAGTATGTAGACTGAAAATTGACAGAGTCATTGTGTAGGTAAATGTACACAGACAGACAGACTTTCACTTTTATAGACATACTAGCATTTAAACCCAGCGTTGTCCGGGTGGTTGGAGGTGTATGTTTAGCCAAAAAAATAGAAAGACATAAATAAATGTTAAGAATCGATCGAAAACGTTATGTTGTATGAGTATTTTGTTTAATTTTTGATTTTGGAGAAATTAAGCAAGAATTGGCGGAAATGAGTATAATTTTACATTTATTTTATGAGCGAAACTGCTTTCTTACGCGAAATTTTCAAGTAATAGTGTTGTTCTTCTTTTCGCCACATAATCAGTTCAAAATGTAGAATCCCATTTTAGGAAAGTGATTCAGGTAAAGGGATTAATTTATTTGCTGCTGCTGTTATTATTATTATTCATTTATTATTATTATTATTATTATTATTAGTAGTAGTAGTAGTAGTAGTAGTAATCGTAGTAGTAGTATTATTATAGTAGTAGCATCAGTAATTTAATTCCTCTTACAGTAAAACAAATCAACATAAGATGTCTGTTCACATTACACTTGAACACCATACCTCATACATGGGCGAATAGTGGCCTTGTAAATGTACAGTATACTTAAATATCATTCTAGCACGATAGAGAGGCCTCGACTTCTTCGCAGCGGTCTTGGCAATGCCCTCAACCGCAAGGACCCTTGGCGCAGTGGTTAGAGTACTGGGAAAAAATCAATTGTAAAAGTGATATCCTCTTGAAGGTTGAAGGTTCAATCCTCAGTGTGGACGACCGAAAAATGCATTTACGAATTACTTAGCACCTCTATCCAGTCATGGCTGACGGAACAAGAGATCGCTACAACGCTTGAAATTCCGTCCAAATTTCCGAATTCAACAGACACATTCCCGAGTTCGACAAGATTCACCTGAACAAGGTCGGAGGTTACATCAACCGAAACGTTGTGAAAATCACACTCAAGATGAGAACAGTAGTCCGATGAATAATAATACGGCTACTATAGCTTTATGGAAAATTAAGTAAGTTATTATTATTTACGTGCATCTGTACAGCAATTGTGTTTGACAATGTCAACTGTTTTCTTGCGAATAACGTTGATGTGATGTCGTTGATAATGCATAGACCGTTGCACAATTTTCACACTTTCGCCGCATGGGATTTAACAGGTCCATCGAGGAATTTTCACAAGTTCAACGCAACTTGTTCGCTCAGCCTAAGCGGAATGACCAACCCGTCGCTGTATGGGCTTTAATAGATCGGTCGTGAAACATTCACGGAGCAGTCACAATGTTTTGACAAGTCCCATGCGAAATGTCTCCACGTATTGGACATGGATTATCACAGATGCGTCGTAGCAGGTGCTCTAATCAATCACTGAATATTCACAAGTCTAGCAAAGTATTTACATCGCTACTGAAAATACCGTGTATGAGAATCGACATTTTCATACGTGGATCGGATGCGTAACTGTTCGAACAGAACATTCTTAATATAATCTTTATTTGGAAAAATTTAAACAGTTAGTTTTTAAGGAGTTAGAGTTTATGTTTATATTAGATTTGTTTCTGGCTATTGTCCATATAAAATACGAACGTGTGGTTTTGTGCTTGTCGAATTTGTAGAATAGGCACAAGTACTACCAGCCTTTCAGCACATACTCTATTATACTCTTTATACATCAAGTACCGGGATGCAAATCGTGACGGAATGGCGGAGATTTGGGCTTGGCTTATAGTGCAGAAACTCTTTAATAAGATACTCCTTTTGGATCCCGCCTAAAGGGAGGAGAGTAGTGGTAGATGGATAAACGCAGATCTGGCAACAATACGATATGCAAGGGGAACCATTGGCTGTGTGGAAATACAGGATATGTTGAAATCTGAATAATTTCAAATTTATTAGAACCGTTGCTTGTAATTATTTTGTGACTAAAATAACAATTTAGGAAAACTTACCCCGCGGGCTTTTGTCATAATGTAATTGTGTATATGTGTTTACTAAGTAAAAAATAACACACGAATTTGTTGCTATTTATATATGTTTTACGTAGATTAGTTGTTTTTGTGTACACAATATGTCTTACATTGTGTGATACAGCATTTATAAAAGTGCACAGGAAGGAAGCTTCATATGCTTTCACTTACTACCTTAGTCTGTGTTTATATTGCACTGTGGAAAATGCACTGTTGATTTTATACAATTATTTTTATATAATGGCTTGAATTGAAGTATCAAATACAAAAGTTTAGTACCATAATCCAGAAATATTCATTTTGAATGGGCCCTGTCATATCAAAGAACTTACTGTTGCTTTTATATGCCTGGCTGTTTTGATTGTGCGGTGATAAAACTTCTCAAATGCACTTTAGTGTTAGACTGTACACTACGTAAACTTCAGTCGAAATCGCCTGTTTCTTCTTTCATCATTTGTTTTCGATTATTGCCTATTAAAACGCATCGAAGACATTTCGTTACAACATCTTTCGAAGAACACTGCCAGGCACATGAAGTTCATTTGTGTGATAATTGAAAGAAAATTGGTCAACCGTTTTCGTGTCTATAGGGAACGAACGTACACACAAACAGAGTGTTTTTATATAATGGAGTCCTGCTATAATGTTAATCAATAACTATTGTTAGGAAAAAAGTGCAGGCGTGATTGTAACTATATAAACAAAGACAAAAAACGTATCAGTCCGAATTGTCTGTCAACAAATAAGGAATCTTTAACCTTAGATGTTTGCTATATTTATATAGTTTTCCCAGTAAGTTCTTGTTCTAAAGAGAACCGAGGTAACAAATGCAATTATACTAAGTTTGTGAAAAATCTGTAATATATAAGCGCATATTTCTAATTATACATGTGTATTTCAAACACGAAATTCAAAGTAAAAAAAAATAAATAAAGATTAATAATAAATAGGGCTAGGACAAAAGCATATTCTTTTCATTGTTTTGATTATCGACTGTGTAGCCGTTGATGTATATGCGTTTATATAGAGTTATATTGTTCTCAGTTGATTAACTGTCCCGGATTGTGTCGGATAACTACTCGAGAGGCAAAACAATGAAAAGAATATGCTGTTGTCATAGACCTAAAAATGAAATACGACCAGACTTATTACACTGGCTTTACGTACCAGAAATCTCCGTACTTTGAAAGATTTACAGAAACGTTTAACTTATTTCATAGAATGTCCACCAAATGCCAGTATATGAAAGCAGGATACTAAAAGTCGCATCTTCCAAAAGACTTTTACAAATAAGCGAGATATAAAAAAGGTACTCCTGGCTTTTATGAAGCTGCCGTATGTAAGCAGCGCTCTGGTTTATATAAAAACGGTTATAAACCGCCGAACTATGATGAGCGCTGACAAGGATTTTCTTAATAGTTTTCTTAAAATTATTCTCAAAAGTGAATGAAAAATACAAAAAAAAATAGTGTTGGCTGTTACAACTAAAGGGATTACATCAGCCAGTCCCTGCCAGAAGTGAAGACCCTTATTCAGATGTTGGAAATAATCAAAAACAGAATTAATAGACAAAAAAAATACGTCTATTTTTCATTATATATATATATATATATATATATATATATATATATATATATATATTTATATATATATATATATATATATATATATATCATGATGTTATAATCATTAGATCACTTATGACCGGGTGTTACATTAAAAAAATACATGTTAAAATTTCAACGATATATCCCGCGGTTCAGATTAGCTATGGGGGTTGTTCCTTTTTCCTTTATTTGGAATTAAATTCAAAATGGCGTAATGGAAAGATATTATAAGGTATTTACAGCTTCTCTTCCAATCCGATTTTAATCATGTCAAAACGCACTTTAGTTTTCTTGACGCATTCATTGTTGCTATTTCCATCTGACGAGTTAAGGGCAAAATAGATTCACTGAATGACATAATAATTAAGTGATGGAGTTTGCGCTACTAAACAGATACTGTCAAGAATTGTAAATGTAAACTAAATTAAAGAAATAAATTATAAGATGGTCAACATCATGAACTTTGGGATATAGGTTTTTTAATTTATTTACTCTCTTTTTATCTATTTCTCTCTCTCTATATATATATGTGTGGGTAAATATATATATATATATATATATATATTAAGGGTATATTTGTAAAAAACAGGGGGATATATATATATATGTGTGTGTGTGTGTGTGTGTGTGTGTGTGTGTGTGTGTGTGTGTGTGTGTGTGTGTGTGTGTGTGTGTGTGTGTGTGTGTTGCTCATGCCCAGAGTGGAGTGTGTATTCTTTTATATGTATAACATTTAATAGTTTCATTTGTTAAAGAAATAACTAAACAGCGTCTAGGGAAATTACTCGATCAAATGTTAAAAAAACAAAAGAATAAAATGTTGTATTAATCATGTATGGCGATATGTGCGATCACATGTAAGTGCCAATAACTTCGTATTAATCGTTGTACGATATGAATAAAACTACACACGGTTATATAAATTGCTTCGTAGAAAACAAAATCAATAGGAAAAATGGAAGATTAAGTTCAACACGGAAATATGCAGGTGGGTAATTGCTTTTAACTGTCTTCAAGGACTCACAAGAACAAACCCCTCATGAGAAGTAAAAATTGATTCTTAAACGCAATTTCCTTTTTTTAGTTAAATGATTGACACGGTTTGTGTTACCGTTTTAGGAATTTCGTCTATGAATTTACTCGTCTCCTGGCATCGATTCGATTGAAATGAACTGCAAAACTCATATGACGCATTCAAGACGGAATATATTAGGAGCACCTGTTGTTTATAGTTCATATATATCGATTCTACCCAATGAATCTTTACAACATGAGTCGCGCAATGACTCATTTTAAAGTAAATACCCACTGATGCAACTTTTGTCCGTACGTAAACAGTCATTCATCATTTACACCTCGAACATGGCAAATCATCACTTGAAAAAAGTAACGGGGTACTGTGATATGGGGTAGATTTATAGAAGCGCCGAAAATGTTTGCAGGTAGAGCTTTTATCACATTTTAATTAAACTTAAGCATTTTGGTACTGCCAGAAGAAAAAGTAGCAAGATACCAATTACAAAAATTAGATGGCCGTCAAAAATTCTCACCAGTATAAGATTTAACACTTTAAAACAACCTTGAATTCTAACACTAAATAAAACACATTAGTCGTGCAATACTATGTTTAAAACTGGCTTTAACTAATTTTAATGATTTAGTGTGAATTTTATAATAATATTATTACCGTAGGTTTTATTAATATTTCTTTTGTTGTTGTTGAACTATTTGAAAAAGGTAATACATGAAGCTTACGAACTATGATGAAAAAAATGAAATGCAATCAAGTAAGCATTAATATGAGAAAATGAACGGGATGAACATTTCATAAGGATTTGATTTTCATATACACCACAAGAGATTGACACAGTCGAGTTACTCTATAGAAGCTACATTTAATGATGAAAAGTGATCATTTTTATCTAGATACTATGTAGAAAAGTAACGTGAACATTTGTCGGATATATACGAACGAAGTGTTATAACATCAAGGGAACAACAAATCAACGAAGTTGGGGTTTTGTTTAACAACATCTAAGACATTAAATAAAAAAGAAATAGAAAAGGCAGTCTTAACATGCGTCCAATAATGCTGCGCGTTTAGCGATGTAAAGAAATAAGCGGCGTACTTGGCATAACATTGGAGCGTCTGGTCGTGTGTTCGCATATTATGTCTAACTTAAGTGTGATAGACTAACAGATATACAAAACATCACAAAGGGCATTAGGAAGCATATAAAGGTGCTATTTCGAATTTAAGTCCTACGGACTGGCTGAGGTATCGAGCATCTTTATAATATGCATGGACGCATACGCATATGCTATTTCGAACGTAACCGTGTCGAACAGAAAACTAGTATTTTACAACGTAGCAGACTGACAACAATGCCATTCAACACCTAACCACGAAATAACGAAAACAATAATAGAAGCCTCACATATAGCTGTTTGTCTGAATCTAAAAAAATAATAAATCTGCTGATTACGTCGATTACTCACACTACTGTTCTCATCATTTAATCTTCGAGCTTCTCTCGCTGTAGCTTGTCGAACTTGGACTTTAACTGTCGAATGAAGGAACTGTGATTGTGGAACTCGGGATATAAAGAGTCCAATTTAAGCTGTCGAACTCGGGAGTTTAACTGTCGAATTAGAGACTGTTTCTGTCGAACTCGGGACTTTAACTGTAGAATTAGGGACTGTATATGTCGAACTATGAATCTGAACTGGTTCAAACGGAAGTTTTTATTAAAGCCACGGGGTAGCATGCTCTCGTTCTGTTAGCCATGAGCCAAACGTGGTGCCAATAACAGTGACGGCGAGGACTATGTTCCGAATAATCTAAATAATAAAAATTATCAAATCTTATCTAAAAAAAAATCATATTAAACATGCGATTTAAATATTGTAATTGAGATAGAGGGGCTCATCCCAAGGAACAAAACCTGATTCTTCTCTACTAATCAGAATACTGATGATGTCTTTTATTAATAAATGATATTGTCTAAATAGTATTCTTCACGATAGCAGAGAAAAAACAGTAATTGTAAGTAAGGTTCACATAATAAACTAATCCGTTTCTCCAAAAATAGCTCTATATAAGTCTGCAGTTCTTTGATAAGTTAAAACGCGCTATTTGCATCAAAGTGAGGAAACATATCGACTAAATTTTATGATAGGATCTTTTCCTTTAACACTGTCGTCTAAAATAAACCATGCACGGGTTCCTTTTACTTAATCATTCATTATTCATGGAAAATAAGAAGGCTTAGATATCCTCACGTATGCAGCTTCACAGACGAAAGACGTCTAACTACATTACCGGATGATTAATCATTTAACGCTTTCGACCACATCCTCATATTTTGTTTATAAATGTAAATTTTATGAGATTGTCCAAATCAATACATCTCGAGGTGAAACCATTTTTCTTTATTACATAGTGGCAACCTATACGAGCAGAGGAACCATTAAACGTTCGCTTGACACTATCAAACTAACCATTTCAATTACTATTGTGCACTTTCTTATATTGAAATATTAGAATGGGACTCCAAGTGTATTATGTAAACACTTTTTGTATACTTAGATAATTACTAGCACGCCGTCCGGTGTTGCACTGTCGTAAAATACGTGATGTGATATTTAATTTCGTTTTGTATCTATCAATGTAGAGTCAATTCACTACTGATTATTATATTATAAACAGTATATAGCAGTGATTGCAACAGTTAAAAAACCGAAATATGACTTGGTTGCTATCAGCTAGAATCAAAACCAAAACATTTATCAGATAAGTATTGTTTTTAAACACTTATGTATAAACAACAACATTGAATCCGGCGATTTTTTTTTTATAAAATCATGCATGCCCCTTATTGTTTTATACTTTTTGTGTCGCTATAATATTTTTTGATCAATTCAATTATTTATACGAAATGGCATTTTTACCTAAATGCGAGTTGGGAATAATTTTCCTTTTGACAAATTTTGTACCCCTGACGTCGCTCCCTAATTTGGTAACCCCTATTCCGCTATCCATATTGGGATAATAATTTGGTACCCCATATTTTTGGGTACCAAATTAGTCAAAGAGAAAATTATTCCCAACTCACATTTAGGTAAAAATGGCATTTCCTTTAAATAATTGAATTCATTAAAATCGATTTTTGCAAAAGAAAAGCAAATAACATATACAGAACAAACGGGATACACCCAGCAGTCGTGTGAGATAGCCAACAGGTAGAGATTTACGGTTCCTACCATGGGGTCTCGATTTCGAATCTTGCTACATTCAGCCCCTCTGATGAATTGTAGACGAGGAAACACGTGTCAGTGGATAATTATTTCTTTACATCTATACATATAAAACAGATTTGCACACATATACTCATACATATATATATATATATGCATATACATATATATACGTATATATACATATATATACATATATATATACATATGTACATATATATGCATACACATATATACATATCTATACACATATATATATATATACATATTTATACACCTATATATATATATACATATACATATATATTTATACATACGCATATATATATATATGTATATATATATATATATATATATGTACAGACTAGTGGCCAAATCTGGGACAGTCTCGGTTTTTTTTTTCAATTCCTCCAGAACATTCGGGGGGGGGAGATTACAACTAAACTTACACACATTTAACATATCTCTTATGTTAGTACACTGTATTAATTACACATCATTATAATGTTATTATATATATATATATATATATATATATATATATATACATACATGATTATGTATGTTAATATTATCCTTCCTAGCACCCTATAAAGTTTTTTGAAAAAATGCTTTTGCCGAATAGTAATTTTAATAATTTATGTAAAAAACCAATAGTTGTAATTTCACAAAATCGCAGCGATCTATACATTCAGTGCTTTGAAATAAATCAAACTAAATATAGCTTAAACGTGAACCCCTGGCGCGTTTGGTTGCGTTCAAAATTGAATCCCAAGTTACGCATAAGGCAGCAAGATGTGTGATTATATCCACAAAATAAGATTGTATAGTAGATATTTAAACCACCCGCTGGGTACAAAGCAACTATTATTATTTACTGTTCTTTGTTTTAGTTTGAAAATTTATAAAGGTTAATATCTGTGTTTATAATTTTTTTTTTTTTTGGCATAAGTAATAATGAAAGTCTTTGCTTTTATATAAAAAAAGTCTAAACTATATCTCTCAAATCTGTGATAGTATCAGGGAAACCAATGTACACAATAGAATCGTCTGTATAGTAGATCTGATTCATACGATGTCACTTGTATTAAACAAGAAGGCAAGATAACGGGTAACATTTTCTGTAACTTTTTCTCTCGATGCTCCAAATATAACAACACGTAGACTCATTCCTGTGCAATCCTCTTCCCCGTAGAGAGGCAAGAAGAAAATCACAGACAAATAGCCGAGCCTACACAAATGAAAAAAGAAAAAAAAACACTGGTCAATGTATAGAAATGGAGAATAGGTAAAAAGCCATTGTTCGCTTTCTACACACCATTCCCAGTTTAAAAACCAATGTCTCGCAGAACACATTTCGACTGAAGCCTAAACAAAATCGATATCCAAACGGTTGTAATGATTTGGAAGTAATATTCTTTATTTTATCACAGAATTGTAAATTCCGGTAAAATTGATCACAATGGCGACGAAGTAAAATGCTCCACCGTACTCGCTATAAAAATAAAAACACTCTATTGCAATGGTTCAACATTGAGTTTTTATAAAAGTTCCAAAAATATATGTGCCGCAATGCTAAGGGCCAATTCACCGCTAGAGATTCACTGCTCTTGAATATTTTATAAACTTGACATTCTGCACTTCAAAGAAATAAACACTGTTGTTTGGAAGCATTTACGTTCCTCGCTCCAACATGTTTTACTGCTTAAAAAAAGGGCAGCTACAATAGATTCTGCATCAAAGGAATATGTGTTTACGATAAAGCAAAGAAAGATATCTAATATACATTTACATAAGTGGAATGTAAGATTGGACAAAACTCTATATCATGAGAGGTTAAGGGATTTAATGTTTTGTATGTAAATATGTGGGCTCTGCCTCTCTACCCTGCTAGAAAAAAAGGTGGGCTTTCTCGGCCGTGCTAGAAAACAAAGGTGAGCTCTCTCTACAGTGTGAGAAAACTACTTACGCCTGAAAGTATCCCCTACTTCTATAACCCACCAGTCGCCAATGCATGGAGTACTGTTGTCACATTTGGGCTGAAGTATCTGCTACTTGTCTCTCTCTCCTGAACCGGGTTCAAAAGAAAGTCGCCAACCCTATAGGTCCTGAACTATCATCTAGGCTTAAGCCTCTGAACCATCGACGAAATGTTGCATCCCTCTGCCTGTTCTACAAGTACTTCAAGCCTGAATGCTCTGACGAACAACAAGCACTTGTACCCCCTCGACGTGAATACCCTATACAAACCCGACAAGCAGCTAAATCCCATCCCTTCACAATAGAGATCCCTAGGTGTAAGAACGCCTTCTATTCCAATAGTTTCTCGCTCAGTACTGCTAGACTTTGGAACTCCCTTTCGGGACTCTGCTTTCTCAACTGTACTGACATGCAGAAGTTATAATCTAATGTGAACATACATCTTGCTACTCATCCCCTTTCATAATATCCCTGCGACTTATGTCCCCAATAGTAGTGACACTGTGCCTTGTTAGTGGTGAAAATTGAATAAAAATCAACCTTGTCATCTTTCACACGCATTTAAATGAATAAGAGCGCCGATTAACAAAGTATTGCTTTATTCTTAATCTTATTCCGCGAAATAAAAGAAAATCTGACGCTACATATTTTTAAATGGACTGTTCCTAAATCAAATTATATTGTTTCTTAGATAGATTCATTACAAGTGTAAATACAATTCCACTTTTGTACGTGCATTTCCTTTCCTAACAGTCAGCCATCCCTAAATGTCAATTATAATATAGATATATTGTTATAGTTTTATATATTAGTGCGTCAAAGTTCCTTACGCAAAATGACAGCAAAGGCAGCTGATAATGCGTATGAAGTCATTCAGAAAAACGTAAAATTTAATCTTGGTCTTACGTGATCGTTACGAACTGTGACTCCCAGATTTGTATCTAAACTATAAGCCCCTGCTCGTCTAGCCACACTGCATATATTACATCCTAAAACCGCAGCGATAGTACTGTTTACTCTGTTTCTTCACAGGTTTCTATTCAGGTTAAACTTGAAATACTCTAATTCTCAATGCCATTTTAAATAAGGAAACATATAAATACTAGCATGGGGGTCCGGCGTTCCCGGGTATTTGGAGGTGTATGTTGAGCAAAAAAAAACAGTCAATTTTTTTAATTTGACCCCTATTATGACCCCTAAAAATTTATTGTGTTGGGCTCAAATAAAGTTATTAAGTTAGATCCATGTCCAGGGAACCTATATCTAAAATTTCAAGTGTGTAGACCCAAAATTCTCGGAGGAATTTGGTAGAGTTCTCAAAGGTCAAATCGTTGAACTTTGATCCCTTAATCGCCAAATTTCTGGCCCAAATCCGATCACGTCGATTTTTCCAAATCTCAGTAGCCTGTATATCAAATTTTGAGTCTGTAGACTAAAAATTAACAGAGTTATTGCGTAGGGAAATGTACAGACACAGACACACACATACAGACACTTTCATTTTTATACAGATATAGATTATTAATTAAATACTTCTACTGTTACTAAAAATAATAAATTACGTACGATTTGTTTGATCCTCCACATAATGTAATATTCTTCTAAAGAAACTAATTAGATACACTCACGTTACCAGTAGCGTAAAATTTTAACAAATGAAAACTACATAAAAGGTAAACATTTTCGCTTACCATTTGTAACTGATATATTTGTGCAAAATGCCCGACTGTAATAATAATTGCCTGAGACTGTATCATGAATACGTTCACTGCCTTTGAATAGACGGTGTAATAAGAGACTACGAAAACACGTAGACTACGAATATATATGTATACATATATACGAATATGTATGTATATATATATATACATTAATATTCATTTTTTAAGTGATAATAATAAAGTGAAAAATGCAGAATAATTGGGTTCTACCTAATAGCACTGAGAATCTGTAACGGCGAACATAAGAAGAACGTTTTTTTAAAGATTTACAATATCCGCCATATTTTTCATTTAACGCTAAAAGAATTTTTTTTTCTAAACAGATATTAAAATACCCACATAACAGGCAAAACATTTAAGAAAAGTTTAGTTCTACGTAATACTATAAAAATCAACATGAAATATAAAAATCTTAATAAAGTGGCTATGGAAATTTCAGAACTAACGTCTTAAACAATCAATGACTTTCTCCATAAACCTAAATGTAACAGCAATTCCAAGGTCAAAGCAGGTGTGTATTCCATATCCTGTTGTGAATGTGAAAAAGTATACATAGGAAACACACAACGTCCCCTTGATGAGAAAATATATCAGCATAACGCAATTTATTTCAGATTATGGAACATGAGCACCAGTTTAATTTTGAGAATGTAACTATCGTAAAAACTATAAATACTAAATCAATACATCGTTAAATTGAATCCGCTCTAATATCCCATTCTTTCAATTTAATTAAACTATTAAAAGATTTACTCCACATCTCTCCATATCTATCGAATATAGTAATTAAAGAAAATAATTTAAACCAATATTTTCTATTATTAGTCATATGTTTAATGTATACATTTATATTAATCTAAACATTAAAAACATCAATTAATAGTATGCCTGTGTAGATGAAAAATTATACACACTAGGATTATGGACAAGTTAGGCTAGTACATTAATTAAACTAATTTTACTGTAAAACTTTAAAGGTATTTGAACTGATCACTCTTGATTGCAATGTGATATTTCGCATGTGATGCTGGGGTGTAAAGGACAAAAAATCCACATGATGTACTAAAGAACTTTTGGGAATATCTTTAAATTGATTTCAATTTTTGTTTTTATGCAAATGCTTAGCGATTATAATAACTCTTACTTATAAATGAAAATCATAACATACATCGAGAGAACGATATATTAAAAATATCAGTATGGGCTGCAACAATTTAAAGCTTATATGTAAAGTACAATGCACTAATTTTGAATAAGAACAAAATAAGTAAAGCGATATGATAGAAAAGTATATATATATACATATATATACATATATATACACATATATATGCATATATACACATATATACATACATATACATACACATATATACCTATATACATGCATATATACACATATATAAAGATATATATAGACACATATATATACACATATAAATATATATACATATACGCATACATATATATATATATACATGCATATATACATATACATACGTATATATATATACACGTACATACATATATATACGTATATATAAATATATATACATATATACATATACATATATATATATATTAGCAGTTCAGTCTCTATGTACTGCTCATAACTATATGTGTGCGCGCACACACACACACACCCACACACACACACACATATATATATATATATATATATATATATATATATATATATTCAAAAGGTTTACTCATGTTCATCAAACCTACATTGTTTCCGGGGCTTGAGCCCAAAATTTGCGGAGCAGTTTGCAAAGCTCGACCCTTTCAATCTTTACCTTTTGCAGCCATATTTTCACTAAGAAATGATTAAAAAGCTTAATGCATGTCTGAATATATTTTATGTAAAATTTATAATCTTTGAACATAAATTGGCTAAATAGTTTGCTAGTTACACGCAATGGTAAAATGTTTTTAACTTTGACTCCTGGAAGTCAAATTTTCTGCCAAAAAAAAAAACAATTAAAAAATTGTCCATGTCTGTATACACTTTATTTAAAAATAAAAATGTTTAGACCTGAAATTGGCTAACTTTGTAGACACTCCAAAGGTATTTTTTTTAACTTTGACCCCAATTTTGATCTCTTAACATCACTTGTTTTGGGCTCAAATAAAATACAAAAGTTTGATCCATGTCCAAGAAATCTATATCTAATATTTATAGTGTGTAGACCCAAAATTGACGAAGAAGTTTGGTAGAATTTTACTAGGTCAGATCGTTGAACTTTGACCTCTTGACAACCAAATTTCTGGCCGAAAATGATTTTCCCAGATCTTAATTTCACTTATGTTAAATCTCAAGTCTATAAACTGAAAATTGACAGATGCGGTTTGTATAGAGATAATGTGCACACAAAGACACACACAGACAGAAAATTTCACTATATAGAGATATATAGACAAATTACTAATCATATCCTCGTAGTGGTCAGCTGGAATTTAGACATTATCTCTACCTGTCCAACCAACCTTGTCTGTTTGATCAGCCAATAAAATTCAATTGCATAAGTTTGCACGCAAATTCTGTAGCATATGTATATCACCGTCCGCGTCTCTGAAAAATACACTAACATTTTTTTTCTGAATCTTTGAGATAAAGTGTATTAAATCGCAGTTGAAATATTTAATAATGTAAGATACCGAATAAATTGTCAAAATGACTAATAAGGATGCTGATAATGCCCAAACAATGCATTTATCCCTCAACAGAAAATGTGTGATTATAGCATAAAGGGAAGGTATTAATATCAGCTTAAAAAAAATTCTCAGGAGTATAAAGTTTAGACAACAAGGGCAATTAACAATTTACTATATTTACACACACACACACACACACACACACACACACACACACACACACACACACACTAACACACACATTCTCGCTAGGTGCATTGCCCTTAATAGAAATACGTACAAATCTGTTATAGAGCCTTATGTAAACACGGGGCGGCGTAAAATCAAAGACTTAAATAATTTAAAAAAAAATTATGTAAGACTGATATAATAATATTATTCGGTTTTAAGTAAGCTTGTCAAACATGAATACTGACTACAAAAATACGAATTAGTAGATATGCCCTACACCGTATAAGCGTAGAGATGAATACAAATTGCGGTATCTAAATCCAGTTGAAAATAGTTTGTTTGCGGCTTATTACAAAACATGAGCCACACAAACTCTGCAGTAACGTACCAGCATTGGATACCCACCATAAAGTGTTAAATACTTACTTACCCTCATCTGATTTAAACATTGAAATACATACTTTAATTGACATTGCATTGAATACATATGTTTAAACGTGTTAATGTGTTTTTTTTTCGTAGGGAATCGCAAGACTAAATAACGTTTAGCCGTATATGGATGTCTGTGAATGAAACTCGTAAACCTCTGGTTATCTTAATATATTATTATTAGGTCTATGAGAACAGCATATTCGTTTCATTGCTTTGACTGCCGAGTGTATGTCCGTTGATATCTTATAGGCTTTTATATGGGGCGATGTAGTTCGCGGTGGATTAACTGCGTTTAACTGTGTCTTAAATTTACTTGAGAGTCAAAACAATGAAAAAATATGCTGTTGTCATAGCCCTACTTATTGTAATTTATATAAATATGTGCATATATATATATATATATATATATATATATATATATATATATATATATATATATTCGAGTGCACTCCATAAATTTTCACACTTTTTGGTACAGGAGTTTACAATTACTATAGGCGCTCGAAAATTCAATATGTTATTCTATATATTTTATGAGATGGGTGCCCAATTTTTATGATTTCAGGTTTATAGCAGAAATTAAAACACATCAAACTAAAACCTAATTGTCGCAGGTGGTGAATTTTAAAAAATGCGAGCTAGATGTAAGGACACTTTAGAAAAAAAAAACTATATTCAATAATATTATTTTTAAGCTTAAATCAATGGCACGAAAATTAATAGAATGCTTCAGACATCTTCTGGGCTATCTTGCCTGAATTGAGCATCAGGTTTTCAGTGACATAAGAAATTGAAAAACGGAAGAGAATCTGCGAGGGATTATGAAAGTAATGGGAGGAATAAGAAAGTCAGAACACGAGAGTTGATTGGCCATATAAAGAATTATATGGATAAGCACCTTTGTGTGTCTATAGAAACAATAAGAGCACAGTCTGATGTCCGTGTAGCAACTGTACACACAATTATTCGTGAGGAACTGAAGATGCGGAAGATTTTCGCGAAGTTTTTCCCAAGGCTACTCCATATTTGTTACAGATTATTTGAGCAAAATGGGTATCAAGACAGTTTCTAACACTATATATAGTCCAAACCTTGCTTTTTGTGATTTTTGGTTATTGTTTAAACTCAGTGAACTTTTAGAGGTTGTCGTTATGAGACAATTCAGGAGAGTAAGGAGGTTGTAACGAAGATCATTGTCACTCACACACTAGATGATTTCCATAGGAATTTTCAGAATTTATTTGGATCGGCACAAATGTATTAAAGTACAAAAATAGTACTTCGAACAGGATTAGAACTTTATATGCTTACTATCAATAAAAGCGCCTATACAAAAACGCCTAAAAACTTATGGAATTCAATTTTTACATACAAAACATATTATAAAATATACTTTTAGTCTTTCAATAAAAGAAATATACTACTTCACTATTTTCTCGACATGCAGAGTAGAACGACTTTATATTTTTCATTTGCGTATTTACAGATAATAATTATACTTCATATAAAGCAGTGCGGTTCATTGTTAGACTAATATATAGTTTTTTTTTTCTGGCATCGATGTGCAATTACGCAACATTCATTACAGCTTAGCTTGCGGATAAATTAATTACAATTTCTATTACATTCATATCGATCAAATTATTGAGCCACAAATAAATCACCCGAGTTTCTGTTGGTCTGGGTTTGTTCCTATTATATAATCCAGCTATTTCTGAATGGATGGGTTAGAAGTTCGAGATCCGGTGAAGCGTAAGAACTTGCGAAAAGGCTAAACGTCGTGTGCTACAAATCCTCTGGTCAGAACGCCACAGTGATAAGGGTTTATAATAACAGTATCACTTCTCTTTATGCGACGAGTTCATAAATAGAACGTATTTATAAACCTTTGTAGGAATTCAATACTAAACACTTGTGAACTAAATGATTTTATTTACCAGTTACCATAGTTTTAATAAAAGGTTTTGTCATTCAGACTAATATCCAAAAATGGCAACTTTAAACATGAATGGATAGATAAAAGCCGGGTCATTCTATCCACAAATCATTCGACCGATATGCCTCCCTAGTTTTAGGTGCTATACTAGAACAAAGGAAATGAGCAGAGCTATAGATCTTTTCATGTATTTACGCAATCATTTTATACTTTGGATCGTTTCTTTTTTTTTGTGAAATGATCGATGCTCTTGAACTTTGTTGCTACTTACTTAATACCCATGCTTAAATAGAAAAGGCGTGCCTAGGGATAGTACTGGGTTAGTCAAATATATTTTCTTAATGAGATAGCAGTGTAATTAATTTAACTGCTCAAATTCCTCGGAAGGTTTGCAATTAGTCTCGTTGTCAAACTGTAATCTTATTCAACTATAGATTTCACTTAATCAATATCAATCATATTTGCCTGGTTAGAACGGGTAAAAAGATTCTTCTAAAATATTTATCTTCGGGATTAAACAATCATTACTGGTACACTTTTTTCAAGAGTATTACACCCATAAACATCGTATAGCTGTGTGCATATTTGTATAGTATTTAAAACTTTTCTGTTATAAAGAATGAGCTATTAGTAGATCTTTGCTATTCGTTCTATTTTCAAAGCCCGGAATACAAGTAAAACTGTAAGAACTCCTCCTTCGTAGGCTTATTACACACTAATGTCAATATATTTTCTACACAAAATACGTGATTTGAAAATGAGGAATATAAAATAATATCTTTAGAGGGCTGGAATGATTACCCAAAAGCACGAACGTTTTGTAAGACTTCATTTTTATGAGTGTAAACTATACAAAACACTGAATAGGGCTATGCCACGGAAAGATATGTGTAGTGAATCTTTAACAGTATTTTGTATATTTTTTATTTTTAACTCATTTTCCCAAACTTCCGGCGCAATTTCTAATTTTCAAATACATAGGTAAACACTATATGTTTTTCGCACTGAAATAACACCTTACATTAAATAACAAAAAAAAAACTAAATATTATCCAGTTAGGCGGAAAAGTAACTTTTCTTGCCTTTGATTACATTTATTAGTTATATATTTGTTTTTTAACTACTTTTTCGAATATATGTGGTTATTAATAAAAAAACCCTTTGGCGATTTACACAGTGGGATATCTATCAGAACCCGTGTAATATAGATATAATTACGTGGCGATATTATACCCTGTTAGCAGTATTTCACCAGTGAGAGTTAGATGAGTATTTCTTATTTTTTTTAAAAGTGTTTCCAAAACACTATGAGAAAAAAATTTGAAGATGCCCGTCTTTTGCATCAGGAACGCTATACATGCTGCTTCCAACGCATAACCTACTATCGTTTCGATAGTCAGTGATTTTAATAATTCCCACGTTTCTTAAACGTCTTCACCCCTAATTTAAAGAGGCGCCACGAAAATAGGGTCGAAATAATAAGATAAATAAGTAAGAAACCAGGAACGTGTTGATAAAGTGTGATGTTATTTTCTTTGAGGCAATCGCACACAATTCCCAGTCTCTACTCAAGCCACTTGCCTTCACCCTCGGGGATTTCATCTGCTTTTAACCCTTGGTCTTTTATCACCAAATTATATCAATTCTCAATTTCATCTCACGCCATATTTCCACGGTTACTCGTACTTGATATTTCCTTGGTCAAAGATATAAGCTTACATTTTTTTTTCAATTTAGGAAGTCAAAGCTATTTATTATTTTAGTGCATAATATTTTAACAATTCCAGTGTAGTACAAAACCTGTTCATATTTTTCTAGTATAAAAATTAAAAATAATGATTACATACATTACAAATAAAATGCGACCTCGGGATACATATATTTCATATTTTTATAATGCATATAAAACATTCGTTACCTGGTATATATATATATATATATATATATATATATATATATATATATATATATATATATATATATATATATATATATATATGTGTGTGTGTGTGTGTGTGTGTGCGTGTGTGTGTGCGTACAAATGAATGTGTAGATTCACTGCATAATATAGGTCTTTTTGATGAGGCTTTAGAATGAATTTACAACACACGCATATATCGATATATGTTTAGAATATTATATAAACATTTATTGTACTAAAGCAACGAAAAAGTTAAAGGAAAATTGACCCCTGTGGTATTTACCAAATTATTCAGTTAATTTTTGGTCTAAACATTTGAAATGTTTACATAAAGTGTATTCAGACATAGGGCAAGCTTTTTACTCGTATTTTGGCCGACAATTTGGATTCTAAGGGGCCAAAGTATTAATTGGCTGTGTGTCACTGTATACATTTCCCTACCAAACTAAGCTCTGAATTTTTATAAAACCCTGAAAAACATTTTATTACAGTTGATAGCGTCTCATTTGTACAAAACTTAGCGTTAGTCTGCACAATCATTGAGAATAAATTACCTCGGCATTGCTTTTTTTTACCTTTTTCTATTATAAACTAACATTCGAATACTGAATAAATCTGATCGGGAAATAGACGTATCCATCCATGAAGAGTTAGTAGTAAGTTTACTGCAATTTCTCTACTGCTATTAAACTGAAGGTTTTTCACTAAAATAGTTTCGTTCCAGTCAAACGAAAATGATCTGTAAAGTAAGACGCAGGAGGTTGTCCATTTTATTCAAGATGGCGATCATGTGATAATAATTCATACGCAAATAAATACATTATTTTCGGAAAAAGAACAAAATCAAAGTGCGGTTTATTTTTCATGACAAACTGAGGAATAAGAATAATTTGATTGTGTTGCAAAGTTTGAAGGTAAGATGCGCCTTTACCCTAAAGAAAGAAAGAAAGAAAGACAATTACCTGCCACTAGGTATAAAATAAGTCTAATGATCGTCATAATATTATGTCTGACAGTAGGTTTTTGATGTTTATGCTTAAAAGAGTATATTATTTTCTTTCGCATTTATGTTTAGGAGCTGACAGTGACAAGATGTTAAACGGCATGGAGTAAAGTATTCCCGGTTCGAATCGTGTTCAGTCGACAAAAAAAAAAACTTTCAATTAACATGTTGGCAACGTTCTCATTGTCCCTCCCATAAGTATCCATTTAAGAGGAAATTCTTACTAAAATGATATTGTACAAAATCTGATATAATCATCTGATTCGTGCAAAATAAAAGAGTGGGAATGCCAAATTTACGTTAAATATAGCATTTCAACATATGTCCAGGCAAATTAATTGTTTTCTCTTAGAATGAATCATATTGGTGCCGTTCTCTAAAACTCTTCTGAAATGCTATATTTTGAAGTGAATGCCCGGAGGTTATTGTCAGGCAGAATAATCTTATTAGAAACTCGATCATTTCTTTCACTATTTTTTGGTGTGTCTGATCGATTGGGAAGTTAATTCATTTTTCGAGAACAGAAAAGTAGAGATAAAGACACAGCTGCACATTGGAAACTTTTTTATATTGAACCGAGTGAAGTTATTATAATCTATAATTAACAAACCTATTCAGAAATGTGCTGAAGACGGAGATAACTTAAAAGCCCAAGCAGAGGTTTGGAGACAATCTTACATATATCAATGGTGTATAAGAGAATAAATGATATATATATATATATATATATATATATATATAAACTACTTCGTATGCTCACATAACTTAATATACGAAAGTAAAATTTATGCGTAAACTTTACGTATTTACTTCAACGGTGCTCAATACGTAATTAGAGCAAGTTAGCAAGTTATAAAATATATATGGCGGTTAAGCTTCACAGAATATTCCGCGTTTCATCCATGCTAGGATTCTTCAGGCTTCTGCGAGAATTTTGTGGTTGTCTCGCGTTTTTTTATAAACTCACCTTCTATTGAGTTTTTAGTTAGCCAATCAGCTTTCTATTATTAATCAGCGTACCCTTCCTAATCAGTCAATGAGCAGGCATTTACAGGAAAAATGCCCAGTTGACCTCCGATTTACCTGTTCCTTCGTGTGCGTTATTGGGGCGACTAAAACTCGTAAATCACTCGCCCGCCAGTCGATAAAATTTCTTTTAATAAAGAAACGGGGAAACCCCATTTATTTTACGACCCTCAAATATGCGGTGACTTTGAATGACCTAGGTGTCATCATTTTTGAATTCTTTAATCTCTAACTGTGAGACCGTTGGAATATCGTATTGAAAAAAGAGGGGTAACGCTAAATGTCAAAAAGAGGTAAAATTTACACATTCGGCATGTAGTCAAAATTTCGCCTTCATTTAGCTCTCTAATTTTGAAATTCATTTGGAAAAAAAATCTTCGAAGCTACAACTACATATACTTCATGCTTACAAAAGTAAAGACGAACATTTGAAAGAGGAAAAAAAACGCATCGTTCCATCAAGCATCCGAAGAAATGATTTTTATTTCTATGGAACAATAATATGAATGATGCTATATAAAGAAACTGGTGTTGTGTTTTAAAGTTTTGTTGACTATTTACTGAAATGTTTGTTGTAATAAAATAGTTGATTTACAAGAGTTAACAAATATTTTCTTGTTAGATTATACTGACGGTAATTTCTTGAATTATTGTAAAATTATTTACTATTATTGATTTAAACAAAGGAATAAAGTCGTACGAGTAAAAATATTTTATGGCGAGTATATCTTCCCTCACACTCGACTGGCGGTCGAGTTATATTTTTCAAATCTCAAAGGCTATATATATGTATATATATATATATATATATATATATATATATATATATATGTATAGAAACACTTATTCACATAGGACACATAGCCCAGCACATTGTCCAGACGATTAACCCTACAACTTTCAGATAGAAGTTCAATTTGCAAACGCTTAAAACAACATTCCCAATTTAGAAAGATTCTGGTTAAAAACATCAAAGTCATTTATAAGGATCCAAGCGTAACAATACTAGAATACTGGAAGCACTGCATATGAGAACTAAACAGACGAACATTAACAATGTACATTTAAAAAAAAATATGACATTTTAATGCGTTTCGGTACATAGCAACTTAGTGTGTGTGTGTATATATATATATATATATATATATATATATATATATATATATATATATATATATATATATATATATTAGTGCCGGCGAAAAGAAAATCTTCACTGGTATTTTTTTTAAAAACTGAAAATTTAAGCTAAATTTAATGTACCTGTTTAAACAACCTATACCTCATTTGATTCGCCGTTTATCCCTCTATAATTTTACCTGTTCATATTTGACATTTCATTGAAATATGCTAGTGTTCACGTCAATTAAAAATCATTTCAAATTTAGGAGGCAAAAGGAATTTCCGCAGCAACATATTCGCTTAAAACCAGCTTAAATTATCGGCCTAAATCAGTTGAAAATGTCCACCAAACCATCTCTAATCGTAATTATTGTTGTTCCAGGTTAAACAACGTAACATTTAGTCCATATGCCACGACTTTATCTAAGTGATCGTCAGGAGTTCATTAATCTCCACCTTTCTGCTTTACCCAATCGAGAAATCGGCCGCACATTGAAATGTAATGAGAAAACGGTAGGTAAGACTGTACAGAAGCTCAACAACACCGACAGTTTTGGTGATGCCCCTAAATCTTTTCGTACCAGAATTACTTCTAACAGGGAAGGCAATGCTATCAAGATCCGGAACCAAAGAAACAAACTTGAAACGACTCTCCAAACCCAGCAAGAGGAAAATATTGTTTAAATTGCTCTATACATACTGTCAAAGAAGAGATTAAAGGCATTTAGTGTTAAAGAGCATCTCTCCCCCCCTCTCTGGCTTTCTTTACTCTTTCTATTTTCTCTCTGTGTGTCTCGATTAGAGAATAGAGAAAGAGAGAGGGAGAGGGAGAGAGAGAGAGAGAGAGAGAGAGGTGAATAACGTGGACAGTGGACACGTTTGCAAAAGAAGGGTCAGCTGACCAGATGACGTGGTATCATGTGATGAGGTTAGCTGATTTTTTCTTGGCAGTTGGGTTTTCGGGTGTTGAATAAGACAGACGGCTTTTCAGCTGTCCCCCCCCCTGGGCTGGGGAGGACGCTGACGTGTATCATCAAACAAGCAAGGTTCACCTCCATTCTGTGTCGACCTTTGGAAGGTGAATAAAAACTATAAAACCATTTCATCGTCTTGGAGTGAATTCTTCATCCAACAGGCCAGCTCCCCTCCAAGAGACAATGAAAACCAGAGGAACAACCGACGACACTTGAATAAAGGTATGTTAAGAAATACATGTACACAAACACACACTCACGAAGACATCAAAAATAAAACCATTAGAAACTAGACGATCACGTACACGAATCTTCTTGACAAAATCTCCTTTATGACTCCCCCGAATATATAACATTAGTTTGCGAGGATATTTTGCAAGACGCAAGCCAATGATTTCTGTAAGTAACATAAAGCGCTGTCTGGACTTCGTTAGATTCAATGAAGATCATGGCTCTCAGTTCTTTCAGACTTGTTCTACATAAATATATCTGGTTTGATGGACTTATCTTTTATGTGTCTGACTGCCTGTATGTATTTGTCATAGAATACGGTCACATTTATTATTGGTGGTGGTTCAATGTTCCCAGATGTTCGGAGATCTGTCAAGTTGCATCTCTCCACAGATATTGCAATGGAGGTGCTTGCATACTTTGTTGTGACGAGCAGTGTAATGGCCATCTGTCAATAAGGTTGGGCATGCATACATTAGCTGGCTTGGGCTCTCAATTGCTGAGTGGCAAAACCTGCATTGGCCATTTGTTTGTAGGCCTGCAGTTTTTTTTAAATCCATTGTGAGTAATCCCTGATCTTGCCCGGTTACAATAAGTCTTTCTTCATCAAATGGAAGTCTCCCACTCTTGAGCCATTGGAGTGAAGCATCTTTGCCTATGTACTCCTGGTTGAGCTTCTCTAGGAACTTTCCTGCTCGCTTATTTTGTTTCCATCCTTCTTTTTTTGTTTCTATCTCTATTTCGGTGTATTTTTTGTTATTCTTGCAATCTGTGTTGCTGGTTAATCGTGTACATCGACAGTGTTCTCCGGTATGACCCCTTCAAAGTTTTCAATAAGCTTTGTGATTGAGGTTTGTTGAGAAAGGTGATCATGATGGTCTTTCACATCTGTGGGCATATATATATATATATATATATATATATATATATATATGTATGTGTGTGTATCTATATATAACTATATATTTATATAGACACACACACATATATATATGATGATGAAAATAATGAAGTAGTATGTCGACGAGATGTTGTGATAAAGAGGAATTAAGAGGGAACATTGATTTGTTTTTTATCTCCTAATACACATGTATAATATATATATATATATATATATATATATATATATATATATATATAAAATATAAATCTGAATGTATGTGTGTGTCTGGTCACGAATAGGCTCCTATATGGTTGGCTATTTTAAAAAAGTGATTACATATGATCGACGATGTATTCAGACACAGGAATGTGTATGTTTGATCTGGCAAAACGGTGGTTAATTATAATTGTAGGGTTTGCGTTCGCCCTTGGTCCACAAAGTATGGGAAAAAATTAAACATAAAAAAACGTTTTCAAGTGTTTTTGATATAGATGTACATAATGATACTTTGATTAGTATGTTTTAATTTTAATAGGGATGGTATAATAAAATCGCAGTCTCTGCGTTCGCGACTGGACTTCACAGAATGGAAATAGACGCAAACTTTAATAAAGGCTTTTCATATCTACCTGCGTAAGTATACTTTGATAATTATGTTTCAGTTTGAAGAAATATGGTATAATAAAATCACGAGGTGTTCCTTTCCACCTAGACTCCATGGAATGGAAATATGTCACAACGTTTGACAAGGTTTTTTAATACGGATCCACAGAATATTGTGATAAGTGTTTCAGTGTGAACAGATATGATATAATAAATTATGGGGTTTATCTATTTTATTTTTACTTTCATCATATTTTGCTTTGGTTTTGATACCTCCAAATTCAACCCAAATTTACAACCCTTCCTTTTCATAACATATACTTTCATAAATCAGAGTCCATTTCCTGTAGGCTGTTTCTGAACCCAGTTAACGACGGGTACTTTTGCTAATGTATATATATATATATATATATATATATATATATGTGGTATATTTATATATTTATATATATATATATATATATATAAATATAATTCTTGGTTCGTTCAAAATCGATAAAACCATATTTCTACATTACCAATTTATTTAAAATTTTCAGACAATCGATCTGTAAAGTCGAGGAGTTTTTCTTTGTTATTAGAATAAATAAACAACGGCAATTATAAAAATATTAACTAAAATAAAAATATTTTTCGTGAACCCATACTGCGGACCTGTTTTTGTTGGTAGAACTGAACTTCTGTTTCAATTCATTTCATACCCAACGATTTGACGAGGCGAATTAGATTTCATATTCTGTTTACTCGATAAGTAAAAAAAAAACCATTTTAAAAATTAAATTCAATATTATCTTCCAAATTTTTAAGTTAATTTTTTTCTTTATTATATCAGCCAAAAAAGAAAAGATGCTCGCTTGCCTTTTGAGTTGAAGCATGAAAGTTGAAGTCGAAGTTGCTTTTTTTTTTTCAACAGTTGTTTCCATATAAGAAAATATGAACTTTTTTCTTATTAAAACTATAAATTGTTAGATGAAAGTCCAGTTTTTTTCTAAGAAAATTTACGGATTGTTAACGTGCTTAAATAATATTTGGTGCTAATGCAGAGAGTGAGGCGCACTATGTTTTAAATCTTATTTTCACGTTTAATTAAAGTTTTGACATGTTTTTATTCAATTGTAAGGTTAAAGTAGAGATTAGGTTCAAACCACCCTCCTCTCCCCATGTTAAGCATGTTTTTTTTTAAAGTAATAACGTTGTTATTTCAGCACGGATCAATAAACGAATGAGTACCCAATTTCTTTAATAAAAAAAAAGCATTCATATCTTCTTATGCAAAAACACCTTCTGTAAAAAAAAGAAAAAGGTGTACTTTCAATTTTGTTTAAAAAGGTTTTCTTAAAAAAAACAAAACAAAAAAAAACGGTGCTCATGCAGAGAGTGATCCGCGCTATTTTTTAAATCGTATTTCCACGTTTAATTAAAGTTTTATCATATGTTTTTTTTATTTAATTGTAAGGTAAAAGTACAGAATAGGTACAGAACACCCCCATGTTAAGAATGGCTTTTTAAATAATACCGTTATTATTTCAACGCGGATCACTCTGCATGAGTACCAATTAATGGTTTGTTTCTTGTTTTTTACAGTAGTTCTTTTTGTTTGTTTTTTTTAAAAGAAAACCTTTTTTAACTAAATTGAAAGTACTCATTTTTTTTGTTTTTTTTTTTCCAGAAATTGTTTTTACTTTGATAACATTTATTTGTTATATTTATTTTTCGACAACTTTTTTGTTTCCGTGTTTAGTGACACAAAACCGTTTTATTTACTGTAACGTTTAGTCGGCTCGAAAAACAGTGTTTATCAGTGTATTTGAAAAATACAAATGGTGGCGGACAGTGTTGATGATGTTAAGTTTGGGAAAATAATTTAGAACTAAAAAACTGTACAAACTACTGTCAGAATCCCACCGAATATGTCAGCCTATGTCAAGATACCATATAATCAGTGGGTGTCTGCCACTATTTTGTATAGTTGTTTGGTTTTTAACTGATTTTCCCAAACTTAATGTATTCAATAGATTCCGTTACCATTCGCCTTTTTCAAATACATCGATAAACACTGAGTTTTTCGAGCCAATTAAACATTTTACATTAAATAAAAACACTAAAAAAATCTCCAGTTAGGAAGAAACATAATTCACCTCACCTTCGCTTTCATTTATTTGTTTTTGGACAACTTTTTCGAATCTGTGTATAGTAACCCCCTCCTCACCCAAATATTAATTAAAATCTCACATTTTTGAATACAATAAAAAAAACACACTATTTAGCTTTTCAATATTTTAGCAACGTTCAGCTTAATCCACTGAATGTTGGTCGAGTCCAAGTCATGATTGACGGTAACTCCCGAAGATCCGGATCCAATTCTGCAAGAGTACCATTTTTTTCATTTTCGCCTTTTTTTTCCTTTTTGAAGTGGATTGCTGTAAAAAGAATATAAGGAATATGCATTTTCTCTGTTTATTAGAATTATCCATTACACCAACTTGATCCACAGCAACGCATGAAAGGGTACAGCTTGTGTATATAATATATATATATATATATATATATATATATTAGATTATATATACCTATATATGCATGTATAGATAATCTCTATATACCTATTTTCGTGCATATTATATATATATATATATATATATATAATATATGTGTGTGTGTTTTATTATTTCAACCTTCAGAATATTTTCTTGAGTGATTACAATATTGTTTCTGTAGACAGCATAAACAAATTATCCAGCCCATATCATCAGACAATTTAAGCCCAAATAGATTATAAGGAAATATTTTTATGACGAAATTTGATTGGTTATTAGAAAACCAAGAGTTGGAGTAATAAGTAGAGCTATAGAAAGAAATGAGGAAAAGGTGCAGGTGGAGAAAAGAAAAATAGTTTTAAATAAATTAAATTACAATTAGAATTTTAAAAAACAGAAAAGGAAAGACAGGAGATTGGGGATATCAAAAGGAAGTTGTTTGTTAAAAGTGGCAAAATAATAATTAAAAAGAAAATAGTCTCTTTTTCCGTTTCAGCGCCTTTTATGACACTTGCTTTATTTTATCCTAGTCTATCTCCTTTTGTTATATTGCAAGTTTTTCTGTTTCTCTTTCCCCTTTTTTTTCAATCCATTATAACAAACACCATTCTTAATTCTACCAACGTATAGAGCACTTTTCCGATAATAGTTGGAGACTTCCGGATTTGCCCCGGTGTAAAATACCGTTAAACATTATATCCTAATTTGTCCAGATTTCGTATATATTATTAGAGAGTCGTGATTTCAAAAGTAAAACAAAACAAAAAAAACTTTTTGGGT
Organism: Euprymna scolopes; assembly: GCF_053919585.1. Lineage (NCBI taxonomy): Eukaryota > Metazoa > Mollusca > Cephalopoda > Sepiida > Sepiolidae > Euprymna > Euprymna scolopes. The sequence goes on from NC_136485.1 coordinate 111,147,589, forward strand.
GCCATCAAGTTTAATTGAAACTGAAATTGTAGCTGGTAATCTTACAACTGTACCAAGGTGACATGCCCATGAACCGAGTAAAAATTAAAAATTAAAAAAAAACTAAGATGTATTTGAAAAATTTTCTACCCATTTAATATATTAAACCCGACTTAAAACTTATAAATCAACGATCTGTAAAACAGATGTAATGATTTGCGGTCACCTAAAAATATAAGGGCAGACAGACAAACATTTTGCCTTATTTATTAGATATAGTAATATATAAATGTATTAGAAATTGAAACAAGGTGTGGCCACGTACGTATAGGCAAAATGTATTTGAGATAAAAATCAGTATATGGCCTTGCAGTTTAATATCGATTTTCTACATTTTTTAATTATTACAATCTATTCATAAATTAATACTGAAAATATAACAATATTATTCTTTTTTCAACATTATTCATTACTGCATCAGATCCTTGGTTTTCTTTCCTAAGCCACATTGCATTAGTAATAGAAGAGTTTCATATATTGTATATTACAGCGTTTTGCTTAATAGTTGATCTCATTTTATAGCTGAGTTATTTGTCAAAGAAACCTTTGCAAATAAGCGCACAGAATAAAACCGGCGATCTGTTCGTTCTAATATCCGGACAATAAAACGTTTTTCCTGCTGAAATTTAGGTGTGAATGTTTATTGTCGACTAGACCTTAACATTTCCAATTTGATGCTTACATAAATGACAAAGGAAAAGGAAAGACAACGTAAATACGAATACAGTTAGAGAAACTGACTTATTTAAATGGATAATTTTGATCTTGGATCACGTATAAATAAGTAATAAAAAAAACAAAAACACAAACCATACGCATGTGATTAGGACCATCATCATATCATAGTGATCAACACTTCTTACACAGGTGAATTCGATCAGTTGTAAATACGGATATAAATTATATGCTGCTATAAGTCTGCGCTTTTGTCTGCTATGAGTCTATTTTTGTTTGCGCTTTCAAACTACTATAAGTCTGCTAAAATTTGCCCTTTTTGGATAATTGTACAGGCTTTCACAATAAAATGTAAACACTCTTTAAATGACCCTAAAACCAACGTCTATTATATAAAAAAAGTTTCATACATCAAAATACTCTGAACAAATCTAGACACCATCTGATTATCAAAAGTGTTCAAATTATTGGCCAAAGTTGTCAATGAACAGCATACAACGCTCACTGATTGAATCGAAAACGTTCCTAATTAATTCCTCAATTAGTACTGTTGGATAATTAACATTGTTAAAAGTTAATTAGTCATTAGCGATCTACCTCTCTATCTATCTATTTATGTATCTATGCAATGACATCTTAAAATAGTTTATATTGGGAGTTATTTGTTGTTTAAGGGTAAAGTTTAGCAATGGGTTTTAGCTGAAGATGTTAACATAAATGAGCTAGGTTAAATATAAAAATATAACCTTGAGCAGACGGACGTGACGAGGAGGTCATGTTAATGAAACGTGTATTTTAATTGGTTACGTCACCGAAACTGAGGTCAAGAGGTCGGAAAGTCTAGTCAGTTGAGGAGAGTTGTAGTTTATTCACGCAAGTGAATATACATACTTCAAGACAGAAAGCGAGGCTGTGGAGAACAAATATGTAGACAAGAAATGTAGACTCTTTTGATGACCATTTGAGACAACTGAAAAAAATTTATATTAAAAAAATATAAAGTATTGTTGTGTGGTTTCATAAAAGAATAAAGAACATATGTCTCAATTGGTTATGGTTGGTCATTTCATGTTTCATCACAGAGCTCAGCACTGAAGATGAAAGAACTATTCAAGAAAGAAAGTTATGAAGCATATATTATTATTCTTATATATTATTATTATTATTATTATTATTATTATTATTATTATTATAATATATGAACTGTAATCACCCGTGTTATAACTATCTGATACAACATGACTCAGTTTATACGTCAATATCATATTCTCTGGCTAAACAGCATGCACACTATTTATACGTTTATACCGGCTGTTATTAGAACGATATCTCTCATCCACTATGTAACATACAACTGTGTAATATTTCTAAATCTGACTATACAATAGTACGGTGCCACATTTTCTTTCATTGGTTGTTTTCAGCTCATTAAGTGTAGCTCGTTTTATGGTGTGAACTTTGTGTTTAACATTGCCCCCAAACCCGCCCAACAAAAATGAAAAAGTCTTATGGGCGGGTCAAATCCGGTGAGCGTGGATAGTACTCGATACTGCACCTTCTTGTTAACAATCTGTATCGCAGGTGACTATCAAAATATGTTCTTACGTCACAATCATAATGGGAAAGTGCTCCCTCCTGGTGGAAGTGCTATTCTTTATTCCCAAACATCTTTGGGAATGTGGCAGAGCTTATTCATGTAGCAAGTTGAAATAATTTAAAAAGTGTATACATTTTATTGGGACAGCCTATACTTGTGTTATACTAGAAGCTTTTACATTTGTAAGATAAATGTCCTATATATATATGTGAACTGCAAATTATTTCTTTGTAAAGAGAATATATTCTC
>NC_136485.1:111155148-111290148 GCF_053919585.1 Euprymna scolopes
TTGCGGGGGTTCAAATTTAACGACCAACTGCAATCATAATTTCTTGCACTGATAATCCCGAAAGAATGGAATATTAGTGTCCCTATGTATAAAAATAATTATGTTTAATTATCATGATTTCCGCCTTTTAAAGAAGTGTCTTAACAGTTGAACACTGTCCGTTTAAATGAAAATGTCGATCATTTGTTTTGCGTGCAAGACACCGACAGTTAGTTGTTAGACTACTGTAGACAGTTTTGGTGCAACGTTTATGAATTTATAAATATTTAAGTTGACTCAGATATGGTTATGATTGACGGTGACCTTGTGATTGGTTCCTTTCTAATAGTAAGAGAGATAAATTCCTGCACTGATGATATAGAAAGGATGAGATACTAGTGTTCCTATTTATTAAAGAAAGTTCAAGGTGCCTTCAATAAGTTTCCAGACAGGTTCGTATATGCATTTAAATTTGTCGTAAACTTGGAAAATTCAGTATGTTATTACTATATATCTTATAAGATGACTGACCTATTTTCATGACTACGGATTTACATGAACAGCTTTCGCAGGAAATGGAAACACCGTCCAAGGGTTTATTATCACAGCTGGTGAATTTAAAAATGCAATCTGCAAATATGTTCGATTCCTGTCGGAGACAATTTAACCAAGATGGGCATCGAGGCAGTTCCTTTTCCTCTTTCGTATAGTCCAGACCTTGCTATCTGTGACATTTGATTATTTCCTAAGCTCAAGAAAAACCTTAGCGGATGTCGTTATGAGACAACAAAGGAGATGGAAGAGGCTCTGACGAGGTTCATTGATATGCTCACAAAAGTGAACCTCCTTGAAGCCCTACAGAAGTTGTGGGAACGGCACAACAAGTGCATTGCACCAGTTTTATGTGTGTACTACCAATAAACGTGTCCCTACGATCTGGAAACACATTGAAAGTACTTCGTATATAAGTGTGTGTGTGGGTGAAAGAAGTTACTAGAAACCATTGCAACTATTATGTATTAGAACTGCTGCGAACACAGACGTTCCTTCTGCTTATAGCCGAGATGATATTTCTTTTTTATCATTTCTAATAAATAATGCAATCACTTGGTTTACAACAGAATGTATCATACTGCTGCTGGCTGTAAGGTTAACCCGAAATCGTACATTCAAGATAAATCATAGTCCAGCAAAATTATGTAAATGAGAGTATACAGAACTCAATCACAACTAAGGTATGTGGGTATAATTTGTCGCAAATACCTTATTTTGACAGCGTTCTCAGACAAGACAGACAATTCATAGTCTATCACAAATCGATTCATGTTGGAGCTTATCCTCTCTCGCACTCCGGGAGCAGAATCTCTGTTAGCTTAATGGATAAGTAATGATATAAAACGAGTTTAAAAAGGTAATTATCAAAAACGCATTGGAAACACTAATTCTAATAAAAAGGAAGTGCATTCTCGTTGTATATCTCAGATAGAAAAATCGAAGTGCTACAAACTATGCGTAAAGTTAATGAATGAAAGCAAAGCGTACGATATCGGGAATCGTAAGGCTTTATAACGCTTCTTTTATTAGATTTCTTTAATGACTATCTCACGTTAACGATTGCCTTTTAGGTTTTCAATCTGATTGCAAAATCCTGTGATAAATTGTTGGATTTTATTTGTTTCAAAATAAATCACTTTTTTAATGATTTTTTTTCTACGCATATCAGAGCCATTTTAAGTGGTAATTTGTAATGATCTGATCTGCTAAGGCATTGCAATTAACGAAATCGATTGCAACTTTTCTTTTTCAGAACGTAACTCATAAAATGCAACCGTAAGACAAAGATTGTGAGTACGTAACAAATTACTTAAAACATAAAGAAAATTACAATAAATGCAGGAAAAAAATAAATGAGAAAATACCTAAGGAAAATTATAGGATACCTTCTAACATTTCTCTATAGAAAAAAATACTTGCAGCTTAAAACGGCTTTACTATGAGTTTTTTGTTTCACAGAAGAAAGTTTTAAAAGCCAATCGAAAAATCACCAAGCACTGACAGTTAATACTAACCGGAAGTTGAATTCCTTGATCTGTTTTCATGGACGAACATCATTATGCCCATCTAATTAGTAGTCGATTTTTAAATTATCAGAAAAAAATATAAAAGTTTTATATTATTTCAGTACTAATTAATATCAATGCCGTACTAATTTTATTATTTTCTCGATTTCCATTTCTGACTTTTGACGTTCTCTATAACAGATCTGGTGACCCAAAATTTCACTTCTATCTATTTGATATTAGACCCTTTTTCATGTATGTAACAATGCAAAGTGTAATAAAGATTCTGTTTATAAGCCGGCTACTAGGTTGTGTGGCGTAATTCCCCATTGAGGAGCTTTAGAACTATGCTGAGATAGCTGATCATTCCCGGGTGACGCCAGATAACCCAAGGATTTAGGATAGATAAGATAAATATATATATTTTATTTCATGTCAAAATAGATATTGTTTGAAACCAGAGAAATATGTTTTGCAGTTAAGTTGATGACAAGAAATTTCACGTATAACATTGTCTGACCTTGGTGAACTCAAGGTTGGATGTCAGAACTAACATCTGGCCTTGACGTTCGCGAGAATCAGAATTCAAATCTCAGGTTTGGGAAGTGTACCAACGTAAAACCTGGGGCTTTTTGGTGTCGTGGCAAAATCTTATTGGCTGACGAAATTTCCACCCCATGCACATACCTCGCTATATATACGACTGTCGTGCGAAAATTAGTCAGATGAGAAGAGATGGAACAGATTGCTTGTTGATTCGAAAATAGAGACGTGACCCCTCCACCTTCCTCATCCAACCGTCTGTCGCTGTCTGAAGAGATTTGAAACTCTGAAAGTGCTTACTGAGAAATGAATCATATTTGTAAAAACATTTGTACATAACATTGCAAAATTAAGCTTCAATAGACAAGATACAAGTGTTTGTTGTCTTTCTGCCTGCGTAAGTTTGTTATTCGTTTTCAGCATACCAGATATTGATGTAACAACCTCAGAGAAGACTACACGACACGAGCCGAGAATTCCAGATAAACAGAGGTCCTAACCACCTTCTTCACAGGAGGGGTTACAGTGGGTTTTTTTTAGACAGGGAAGATGCATAAATAAATAATATATATGTAGATTTGTTATGTTATTGGCCCCGGAAAATACCTGTTAGCTGTAAATAGCTGATTGCCAGTGTTTTTGCAAAATATTTCAAATAAATAAAAAGAATGCATCAAGACTAAAGTAATGTTTAGGATGAAAATATTTACGTTATAAATGAAAACGAATGTTAGTTTTCATAACTAACACAAACATGAATGTTACCTAGTTGAACAAATATACGTGACAGGTATCAGCCGATAGTTAGGCGTGATATGTGTTATGTCATTAGAAGGTAGATGTTATATATACGTAGGATTTAGTCAGTTAGTGCAGAGCTTGAGAGCCGACCTGCCGTACTGGCTCGAAGCACCCGGGGGAGTAAAGGTTCCAATGCCTATCATATGAAAGGAACGTAAGACCAGCGCACAACTGCCAATGGGGAGACATCTGTAATAAAGCTGCTGAGGAAACCCAAACAAACCAAAGATACACCAAGTATGTTTCTCCGATTGACCCGATGTTTAACCCCTAGAGAACCGTTATACGTCTCTTGTTATTGTAAATATTACATGTCTGTAGTTTAACTGTATCTGTGTATAAATAAGCAAGTAAAACCCGAGAAGAGTGGGCAATCATAGCACACTCATAAATATATACACGTTATATACATTCAATGAACATATAGACACATAAACGTTTATATATACAAGTAGACTGCTATACATACTTGTTTATATAAATCCCCAGACAATACAAATATAAAATGTATTATTTCATACGGCATTATAACTTTGATACATCCGTCATTTTTAGAGTAGTGTGTTAAGCAACGTAAAGCCCGGTCACGACAAGATGGGTGGCCATTTGAACTCAAAGACATTGGCGTAGGAAGATGTCGACACCTTCTTGAGAATATTACAAAAACCTGAAACCGACCTCCTCCTTGAAAGTGTATATATAAACGAATATGGACGGCTTTTGACTGATATTCCAATGAAACTTCCTCATTCGGAGAAAGCCAGTTCCACTCGCCCACAGTGAGTGAATCTTCGGTTCGGGTTTCCTGTATGATTTCGCCTTGATCTCACATGGAAATAATGTATTCATGTTTTAAATAATTAAGAATAAATTCTGCATCGATATCGAGTTCGGGAAGCTATACCTGAAGAAAATCGAACGTAACATCGATAAAAGATTTCAAGAAATTTCTTTACTCCGTCGTGATTTTATTTCAGTAGCTCAACTGTGCCTCTTTATTTTGAACATTTACAGCAAAACTAATTTAGCTTCACGTGCTAGAATTTTTCTTTTTTTTCTCTCTATTTTTCTACATAAACGATATGAAATTTCATCAAAGTTTTTCCAGTAGGACTGTCTGATTGAAGAACAGAGTATCGTGGGTTAGCTTCTCGTTAAACTCTAACATGTTTGTAAAATTGTTATATACTTACATGTTAAATAATTTAATTTACACATTCACCAATATTATTACCAACAATCCGCGTTTGATATCACCGTCCACACATTAAATCCTATAACTCTAGTGCCAATAAGGCTTTGATAAGTGTTTACACAATACGAACAGTAGTCCGAGTAAATCGAAATAAAGTTATCAAACTTGAGATCATAAATTTCGTAAACATTATGATTAAAATAATGGTTAGTTTTATTTTGTAAACATGCTCATCCTGAGAAATCAGACTGACAGTGGCAGTGTTGATGTTTATATGGCTGTTCACTTCTAGGAAGTTCAACACTCCAAAAATTAACTATGCACTAAGAATAAATTCGTTTATTGCTAAAAGCAAGTCGCGCTTCAGTCAAAAAATGCCCATAGGACTGGTTATGTTTAGAACTATGATTCTAACTTCATATTAAAAGAGAACTATAAGATGTTTAAACAATAACTATAGGATTTTGAACTTAAATAGATTCTTTCTTTTAGGATATATTTCTGTAATTTGGAGAGAAACTGACTTAGACTTGACTTGATTTTAGAGATTAAAAAAACCTGCAAAATCAAAATAATTTTTATTAACGAAAAATAATGTTATTCAAATGTTTTCCATTGTCAGCTTCGTATATTTATGCTCTTTCCAAAACATACTTCACTAGCCCGACTTTTCTTCTGGGGATAGTTTAAACAAACAGTCTGTGTTAACAAACCCCAAACACTGCAAAAATTGAGGAAACACATTTGGAACAACATTAAGGAGCTAAATCGCAATCCAGAGATTTTGCAATCTCTCATGAATTATATTTTTAAAGAGCACAAATATGCGAAGCTGAAAATTGGCACCATGTAAAAGACATTATTTTTCATAAATAAATATTGTTTTAATTTTGCAATTATCCAATGTATTAGTCATATTGTGTTAACATTAGAGAAATATATCATTAAAAATAAATAATTATCCATTAAATTATCATTTAAAATAAATACTTATCCATTAAAATATCATTAAAAATAAATAATCTATTTAAGTTCAAAATCCTTCATGTACTTTTTGGATATCCTGTATGTCATATGGTTTATACTCACGCGTTCTTAGCAGCGTCAGATTTTAATTTCTATAAATTATTATCCCACCTATAATTCTCTTGACCTTATCGATATTTTTATAACAATGGTATAATGAAATTCCCAGTTCATTATAATAAAATAAAATGATTCCTATGATACTCATTATTAAAGCACATTTATTAATCTAATACTGATTGCATTTTATTTTAATCCTAAATTATGGAGTATTTTATGGACACATCACACAACTGCTTAGCGGAATATAAATAGATAATACATATCGCTGGTAAATTGTAAGAAATCAATGCGGCGGATCAAAGGCATAAATGTATAACAGTAAAAATGTATGTATTTAATAATCATGGATAAACATTTAATACGGATTCCAGTCTTTGGGATTTAGGACTAAATATTCCTAAAGTATTACAATTTAATTATGAGTGAAGCCTATATTTGGTGATAAGGTCGAACGACAATTTCGAAAAAGGGAAAAGAGGATTTAATAATTGTGCAAAAATGTCGAAGCTAATTATTCCCATTGCTTCGGGGCACGCATGGCAAATATTTGACGAGTTATCTGATATAATTCAGCAAAACGAGTGCGAGAGAGATAGAGATAGATAGATAGATAGAGAAAGAGAGAGAGAGAAAGATGCAAAGTAAGATTTAATCAGAACGAGGCAAAGCTGATATACACACGTCGCCGCTATTCTTATACGAAAGTAAACTTGCACAAGGCATCGCAGAAAGATTGTTTCCATTAAAACCGAGTAATCAAGACAATCGATTTAGCCATTTGGACTATGAAATCTTAGTTTTAATCATTAATTTACCATTTCGAACTCTCATTCTAGTTCGGCAAAAATAATTAGAGTTTGAAATGGTAAATTAATAATTACATTAACATTTGCATAGACACAAGAGGGAACTCAATGTGCTCACCTTCATCTTTCTCTTTAAGATAACCTAAATCTCTTCAACACAACTCTATGACGGTTTGAAATAAATAGTGTGAAAGACTACGTTTATATAATGTACTGTCTTTTATGGCGTTCAGCGAACGTGAAACAGTTCCTTTTTCTAGACTAAGAACATTTTAATTGCTTTCTAATCTAAAGGACACTTTATGGGGAGGTTGTATTTTCCTATATTAAACACCGACCTCGATTCTTACTTATCACTACCAAGTGTTACTCAAAGATAAAGGGTAAGGATTCACGTACATTAGATGATCTAAAATAAATCATGCACCTGAAGATTATGCAATGCGGTCTTGTCATTTGGGCTCCAAAAAAAAAAAATTACTTTTTGACTCGTTTTTACAAGTAAATTTTCGGGATTTTGCAAGAGAATAAAATTAAGAAACTATACGATTCGGACGCCAATTAATGTGGTAACCTGAATGTGTTTTCAGAATATTGCTCAATAGAAGTCTGCAGTCTTGTGAACGAATCCCTAAGAAATGTCAGTATTGCTAGTATTTGCAACTAACGTGCATTGCAAATTTGCTTAAAAATGTAACACGAGTCGTTTAGTTCTTTTAATGTGAATATTTCGCGCTTAACAATAGTATTCATACGTATTAGAAACGAATCTGTATTGATTATATATTCATGGCTATGCACTTTCGTTGATGACATTAGCTTCCTCAATCCGTTTTCGTCACATGGCAGCTTGAGGCATTATAAACTTATGTGTACTTTCCTCACTAAAACTTCAAAGCAGTACAAACACACGTTGTATTAATTCTCATAATATTAGAAAGAGGAAATAAATGCTTTTAAATCTGGAAGTTAGCATCATGTTCTCATTTGTTTCGACTTATTTATATTTTCATAGACGCTTGGAAAATGATGCTTGTCTTTTTTGCATTGCTACTCTATTACTTTGATGGTTTATGTAAATAAGTATCTTGTTTGCCTTTAAAATAAGTGAATATCATATGCACCCGTATCGCATAATAATGTTAACAGAACTAAAACTAGGGATAGTGTGGTACGGATGGGAAGGAGTGAACTTTGTAATAGGAGAAATCTTGTTACTTCCTATATTCCGCCAAGTTCCCGACTCAAAGACCGCACCTTTCTTCCGTCGATATGGCGAGATTCATCCTGTTAATCTACTCGGGGAAACGGATACATGCAAACAGGATGCTGGCGGAATGAGTAATTTAACTAAGATAAGCGTTGCTGAATATTTATTAATATTCTAATATAGCATTATAAGATTTGATGTGACGTCAAAAACGTGTTGAAATCGTATTATATTTAAACTTAGACAATGTATATGTTTATCTATTTGTTAGTTCCATTGAACGTTAATTTTAATCAGCATCTTTTTAATATTCCTGCTCATAGAAAAATCAGAACACAAAACTATTTTTGCTTTTTTCCATCACACACCAAGGCATGGACACCACTCGAGTATAAGAATTTATGTGTGTATGGTAGTTTTTTGTGAGAGTAGCATAGTGATCGTCTGTGGAGGACATCTGTTATAATAAGATTATATACAAGGACAGTTCAATAAGAGATTGTTAATTTGGACTTGAAGATAGAAACATTGTAGCTAGCTGGAAAGCAGACCATCAGATGCGCTGTTCTAGAAAATAAACTTTGTTCATAGAATATACGTTTAGATTCAGACAGAATTTTATGAAAGACGTGCTAGACGAGTTTTGTTTCTGAAAGATTGGCGAGGGGAGACCAAAGACCGCAGTACAGCACGCGCCCTCAAAATAACGATAGGGTAGAGACAGACTGGCAACGTCTCTCCCGTGACAAGGAGGTTCCAGAGAAGAGACAAAAGAGCACCACCTACTAAATTATAAAGTCAGTTTTGAACTCTGCCAAAGCTGGATAGGGAGTTTAGAGCAGCTCTTGCTCAGATGTAGCAACAGTACTCCATATATATAGGGGGTATGTTTGTGTGGTAGTTTTTGGCACTTGGCTGTTTTACAGGTAATAAGATACTACTACAACAACGGCCGATGGTCCATTTTTTTCATGCGATTTTGGCAACAGATTTTATGCATGAGCTCAATTTTAGTTCAGGTGTGAAGGCCAGACCCAGAAGATTGTCAAACCATCGAGCATCCTTAAGACGAGAGCCGTTTATTTTAATAGGAGCCAGATGCGAATCAGAGTGTTGAAGATGGATAGAGAGAAGATTAGCTTTAGATGTATTAAAATTAAGCAGTCCAATTTTCTTCCGCACTACATCACGTGGCCAAGATCAGAGCAGGAAGAATCCGAGAGATTATAGCGATTTTAGGCTTTTGAAGTGTTGCCAGAGAGGGTAATGTCGTCAGCATAAATATCTACGAATGGTCTAAGAATGTGATTTAGGAGATCGTTTATGAAGATTAGGAAGAGAGTTGGGCCCAGGATTGAACCATGAGGGACGCCAGCATTAATACTGTAGGCTTTCATTCGATAGATTAATTAATAAGAGATGCTCATATCTACTTAGTATTTCTATGTTTCGCAATTATGGATATAAAAGTTATAATTTAATATATTCAGACTAGTGTGCTGAATTTGGATGTTATATTCACAGTGTTTCGACCGATGTAATTCTCGACCTTCTCAAGATTCCCATTTTGTAACTCGGTGTCCTTAACAATGTCGAACTCAAAACTCTGTTCATACTTTGGAACGGAATCCATTTGCTTAATCATTAAAAGTAAACATACTTTATTTTTGCAGGGTGTATTTTTAGATGGTCGGTGATTTCATCAGCTGAACCTTTCTAAGGGTAATTATCCAAAATATTTTTAGTTTAGTAATTATGAATATAAAGGAGTCACATGATTTTTTTTTAGTTTTCTATACATTCTTTGTTAGGCATATCTAATTCTACGAGTTTTACTTTCACAAATAGAATTTCTTCACGACTGTTTATTTAAAACTGCATTATCTGGAGAACCCTATGTAGCGTAAATCACGTTGACCTCCGAAACAATAGTGGGTTTTCCAAGTTTCTGCGGAATAAAAAAACAACACACGTCATTAAACATCTATCTTGGTGTTAATGGTAAGTCTACAATAATTCCACACCTTCATCTCTAGTTTTTCTAACGCGAACGAAGCCTTCTTAATGCGGGAATATGTCTATGCATCCAAGGGACACTCTTTGGATACATACTTCCAGAGAGTAGGGAAGATATATTGTACAAGAACACGAATATAAAGAAAGCATGTTGGTACTTCAGATTGTTATGATAAGCCTGTAGTCTTCCGTTGTGCCGTCAGCATTCCCCAGGAGAATACTAAGTCTCCGGCTTTTATAATGATTAGTAGAGTCCATCAACATTGAACTGGTTAGTCTTCATTACCACAATATGTTTTTTTTAAGCAGAAAAGAAATTACTATATAAGCTTCCCAAGAAAACTTATAATTTAAGAAGTTTCATAGCTCAAATGATTATTTACCTTCTTGTCAAAGGTTTACAAACAAGGCAACATTGCAATTAAAGAAACTAGCAACCCGGAAAATATAACCATATCTCAGCCTAGTATAAGTACAATCATCATGTAACGAATTGTCGGAAAAGTATCGTGGATTTGCGGAAAATTAATTAAAACTATGAAAATGTGTTTTTATTGATGATAAATTTATAGATACAGCGATTAATATAAAAAAAGTTTAAAATAATAATAAAAACAAGTTTAAAAATAATTAGAAAAAACATTTTTAATTTGGTCTCGTGCCCTTGCAGTTTCTCTGTGTATTGCAGGCTTGATTATGAAGTGCATACTATAATATATCTGATGTTTAATCAAGGCTAAGTACAATTGGTTGACACTTAACATATTAGTGTGATAGCATGAAAAAATAGAGAGCTCAGAAGTATATTAACTATGATAATTATGGTAATGAAACAGAATAATAATAGTTTCCATCTACAGACAGTAGGACATTAAAAGTAAAAGATCCTTACAAGTAAACACTTTGAAAAGAAGATATACTAAGTTAAATGCGGTGTTCTGTTACAAGTGTTGTCTTATAAGAGAGCAAAAAAAAATACGAGAAATAAAAAATAAAAACAGATCTAAAACCTTAATTGAGAGGTTCGCTTTTGAATACCGCGGTTAAACAATTTTTAATCTAGTCAGTTCTAGATGATATTACCAAACGCTATACGTATGAAGACGTCAAAATGTTCTTGCAACTACTGCAAAAACCTAAAGCTGTATTCTCTCCTGATTAGACTTACTACTGAGGACCACTTGCGAATTACATGATACTATAAAATGTTCCTCTTTATAGGAAGTCGAATGAAACCACCCCAGATTGCGTGTTATTGTTGCTGTATGTATATATATATATATATATATATATATATATATATATATATATATATATATATATATATATATATATATACATATTGCCCCCACAGATTTTATGTTCTGCATAAATTTCTCATTAAGCTGGCGGTAAGTTTACAAGGACGATAGCAGACATGACACGCAAATGGCAAAATGTCAACAGGATCAATTGAATCCAAATAAGGAATATTGTCATGGCGCACAAGCATATAACTTTTCAGTGCAAATGCAGACCTGCATACCTTACTGAATATAGCACACACTTAAACACTGGATGCCGATGGACTTTCAATGTGAGATTTCATTTGATGCACATACGCTGTTTTGAAAGAAGAACATGTCCACAAGTTTCACAGATTGAATTTACATGATCACATGGTAAATTCACTAGGTTTACTTTACCAAGTTTTTTCATCTTTGCACGCTCCCCACCAGTTTTTACCATTCCCCTGCCACATGGCAAGCTCAACAGCATTTGCTATCCAGATGTCGGCATGGATATCCTTATTCTTCAGATTGCTTTTGAAGTCATCTTTGTAGCGTTTTCTGGGCTTATGCTGTGGACGCTTACCACTCATATTTTTTTCATAGAAGAGTCGCTTTGCAGACAATCCATACTTACGAGGTAACTCACCCAGAGCAACTGAACAGTGCCTATTATGGATTCAAGGCTGTTTTTCTAGCACCTGTGTGTCCGGTGTGTGCAGATGGTAGTTGATGTTCAAAATTCTTCTCAAGCACTTGATATAGAAAGGTTCGTAGAACCTTGACGTGTTTCACTTGGGTGTGGTTTAAGCGTCTGCGGCATAAAAAAGCATTGTGACAAAACACGACATATAAACATCTACCTTGATGTTAATAGTAAGTCCACAATAATTTCACATATTCCTCTCTAGTTTTTAAACGTGAGCGAAGGCATCACAAACCAGTCAATTATCTGCATGGCACTCTGAACGTGTAAAGAGTCTGCGTCATCTGCTACAAAAATTCTCTGACTAGATAATAGAACACATTATAAAAACTTTGATGAGGCATTAAACATCCTTAAGTTAAAAATAATCTATATATTCTGAAGAGTAATGAGACATCTACATAGAAACTTGAGAATGCATACACCAAAAGACACGTAAGGTATGCAGAATGAGTATAGGGGAAGGAATATCTGCTTGGTGTGACCTATTGTCAACAGATATTCTATCTAAAAGCTGGCAATTGATTTCAATTCGAGCAATCATATTCAGATATAATTCTTTTAACATGTGCACATATGTAGGCGGAAAATGAAGCTTACTAAACACCTTTCACAAAGCATCCTTATTTACTGTGTCAACAAATTTTGTTAAGTAGCAAAGGCATGATACATATGCACATATATATATATACACACACATAACAAATATACATGTACATTATGTACATATATGCATACATACACATTAATATACACATATATATATACACATATATACATAAGTGTTTATACACATACATATATTTATGCATATACACAGACACACACACATATATATATATATATATACGTGTATATGCATATATGTAATTTATTAGTATACTCATATAATAAAAACGAGGTGCAAATTCGCCAGTGTTCACACACGGTATTAATATACGTACTTTACTTAATAATAATAAATCATATAATTACGTAAGTATAAACTTTTTAATGTATGATTTATTATCTTTCTGATGATCTAAAGATAATATTTATACAGGGGCACAGTTTTTATCTACATTAAAAATAGAAAACTCGTGAGCATACTGAATTAAAGATGTAACTTTTTTACGCTGGCGCGCCCGTTTCATGGTAGTCATTGAGGTATGAATCCATTGTTGAACATTAAGAAAACACCTTTGCGTCTATATTGGATTCGTCTGTATGCCCAGGTCACTAGTTTCTAGGAAAAGTGCACACAGTGAATTTGCATATGAAAAGGTTTACATACCGTCTCTTGAATCAAAATAAGTCAGACTTACCTGAAAATAGAAAGGAAAAAAGAGGATTAACATAAAACAAGCGGAAGTTTAAATAATTTTTGGTTTGTTTTATGGCATATAAGTTCGTTTTAAGATATTATATATTACTAGAAAATAATTAATCCATAAAACAATTCATTAAACAAACTGATATTTCACACAAGTTTTGAAAGAAGCATTCATATGCTTGTTAATACTTTGAATTTATAAAATGAACACTATTTGAATTTGTCGGATTATCGAAACTAGTTTTCCCGCCTCAAGTTTATTTTTTCTGAAAATTTACTGCTGAAAAACTCCCGACCTTCTTCAGGTGCATGTTATTGAACTAGGAAATCTGTACTGAAATCCTGAAACGTATTTAATCCAAATTGTGAGATTGTTCACGTAACGTCAGCCATAACTGGGTATAAATATCCAGTAATAATTAATTTATATTTTAATAAACCCATTATAAAGAATATATATAGTAAGAATACAATTTATGATGTGAAAGTTTGTCTTCATAAATCAACTAACACCAACCGTTGTTAATGTAATTAAATATAATCGATCTTATGCGATTTTTACGCACTATAACGACCTCAATATTTTGCATTAGTTCTCATCGCTCCAAACAAATCTTTTACGAATCTTTGATCGTACGTGTTTTATTTAAGGAAAATCTAATGTTACAATATTCGCCCAACTCTGCATGTAAAACATATATGTATATATATACTTGAAAAAAAAAATAAAGCTACATGGACGATAAATAAACTATAAACCAATACGCATTGCTTTAGTGCAATGAAAAGGCGAATTCCACAACTATCAGCAATAATGTCTTGAAGTTTCGGGATATTTCATCTAAAATCTATACGTTACTTTCTTTACTCTACTCTGCTTAGGGGAGGCATATGTACAAATACTTCTAAAATAAGTTTACTGAGATTTATCATGAGTACTAGGAGGTATGAAAATCGGAAATAGTAGTAAAATCGGAAAGACGAGATTTCATAGATCATCCTTAATTACAATACTCGGCAACTTCCACATGCACCTCTCTCTCTCTCTCACACACACACACACACACACCCACCCACACACACACACACACACATATATATATAGGTAAATGTATGTATATATACATATTTAAATATATGTATATACATGTATGTATATGTACATATATGTCTTACATTTATATATATATATATATATATATATATATGTGTGTGTAGATACGCATATATTAAAATATTTATATATGCATACATTTATTAAGTTATAAAATGTATATGGCCATTAAGCTACACAAGACATACATTTATATATATGATATAATAAAATGATGTGAAAGCTACTTTCAGCCGACTAACTAATGATTTACACAAACATATCATCTGTCCATACTATATATACATATTATATATAAGCATATATTCATATATATATTCGTGTATACATATGTATATATATATATATATATATATATAAACACACATATATATGCATCTATGTATGTATGTATGTATATATATATATGCATAATATATATATATGCATAATATATATATGCATAATATATATATGCATAATATATATATATATATATATATATATATATATATATACGCATGTATATGTATACATAAATATTCTTTTTCGGTACAAAATATTATATTAGCGGAATGTAAATCAATTAACATGGTTGGTTTAAAAAAAATCAAAAAATCAAAAAAGGCCTAGATAACCGGGTTTCGTTCCTCGTTAAATAGAACTAAAATGAGAAAAAAATTACGATACCAGATGCGTGCAATAAGTAATTCCCTTGACCCACTTCCAGTTGTCTAATATATCTGAAATTTTGCATGTACAATGATTTATATCTCTACGGGTCATGTGGCAAATTACAGCGCTGAATTTATTGTGGTTTCTGTTTTATAGGTGTTTGAACTGAGTAAGGTGTGAAATGGAGCCGTTTGAATGTCGAGCAGTGATCCGGTTTTTGTATTTGAAAGGACGCACACCTCATGAGACTTTTGATGAAATGAAAGAAAATTTTGGTGATAATGCCCCATCATATGACCTTGTAAAACGCTGGCATCGTGAATTCAAACATAGCCGAAAGTCTGTGAAAACACCTCCCAGACCTGGTCGCCTCTCCTTCTGCCATTGATGAGGCATCTCTCCGTCAAGTTGAGGCTGCCACTTGGAAGATCGGCGCATTACTATTCGCCAAATAGCCCAATATGTAATGATTAGTACAGGGTCTGTGGAAACTATCATTCATGACCATTTGCATATGCATAAGGTGTCTGCCATATGAATTCCCAGGTTGCCCACACTATTCCAGAAGCGAGGACACGTCGAGTGCTAGAGGATGAATTTGGAGATGTGCCAAGAAGATGAATTTAAGTTTTTCACAAGACTGATTACACAGAATAAAATCTGGGCCGATCACTATGATCCAGAGACCAAAGCCCAGTCAATGCAGTGAAAGCACTTTGACTCACCACCTCCAAAGAACGCAAGGGTGCAACCCTCCGCTGGCAAGGTCATGCTCACAGTCTTCTGGGACCAGGACGGAGTAGTGATGACAGATTTCTGGGCAAAGTGTACCACAATTACAGGAGCCTATTATGCATCACTTTTGAGGAAATTAAGGGAAGCTATCAAAATCAAGAGGCGGGGCAAGATCAGCAAAGTTACTCTCCTCCTGCAGGACAACGCTCCGGTCCAAAACTCGCATGTCGCCAGATCCGAAGCACGGGCGTGTGGTTATAAAATCCTCTCCTATCCTCCCTACTCTCCTGCCCCTGCACACTCCGACTGTCACCTCTTCTCATCCATGAAATAGTTTTTGAAAGGAAAGCGTTTCCCAGATGATGCAGCCTTGATTTCTGAAGTCACCTCGTGGTTGGTGGACCAACCTGGGGTTTTCTACAAAAACGGTCTCCAGAGCTGCATCGAACGATGAGAGAAATACATAACTCTTGGTGGTTCCTATGTAGAGAAGGACTAATAACTGTGCCAAGTTTCGTTTCTCTACTGCTATGAAAAGTTGGTCAGGGGTATTACTTATTACACGCTCATTGTAAAACATATCATGAATATCTAATTAAAAAATAAATAATTTAACGGAGAAAGAATAATTTTGAAATCATATTAAGTCATGAGACGTTTTCCTTTTGTTTGCAAAGAGAAATCTCAATGACTTAATAAAAATGGTTTCGAAGATTTTTAATGCTAATGCGAGTGAACATGTCGATACTAAAGTTCGTGGCACAAGCAGGGCTATTATATAGTGCCCGCAGATAATTATTATTCTGAACGTCAGAAGGTTAAAACAAATGTTAAACTAATCTTTGATCGTACGTGTTTTATTTTAAGAAACTCCAATGCTTACGATGTTCACCCAACGTAGTGCACAATGCGATTGCATTTAAATATAGAAATAATGTAATTAATATAGTGGAAGAAGAACATCGTTGCGAATGGACAATAACAACCCGATGATTCAACGCAAAATAACACCGTTGTACAGACAGAGATTTGTTTGGCAAATCGTCACTGATATTAGGAAAGACTGAAGTAAAGAAGACATATATTATTTAAAGTTTATTTAGATTTATAAAAAAATAGACACTTTTTCATTCACAATGTCTAAAGGATAACAAGTTTTGCGAAGGGTGTTAGCAATGAATTTAATTTCGTCATCCAAATTGGCCTTCGAACAAATCATTTACACCCTATGTGTTATGGTCTTAATTAAATCAAATCTTTGATTTGTAGAATAAAATGTGCCTCATAGTGTATAAACGCCACAAATGATGGTTTTGCAACAGAAGGAAGTAAGAAACCTGAAGAATCTTGGAACCAAGAACATCTAAAAACCGAAGAGTAGAATTAGGTTCTTCGTCTACTGTAAAATAATTGACTTCATGTATGTTATTAAGGGACGTGCAAAAGCGTCCGCTTTCGTCTCGTTGTCATGCACAAGGTATCGTACATATTACGAAAGTAAAGATAATGTTTATACAAATTATATGATAAATCCTCTTCGTGATAACCTACAAAGATATTAACCCAATAAAGGACCAATGAAAACACTAACTCCCTGTCTGTACCTGATATCATTAAATATATATCAACCGATATAGTGACGAATTTAATCAATTCTAGAAAAATATTTTCGGGAATGATGGGAGTTAGAAATTAACTCTGATATAATGCGTCACCACATATATTAATTATTTCTAATAGTGGGACACATATATATATATATATATATATATATATATATATATATATATACATATATATATATATATATATCTGTGTGTGTGCGTGTGCGTGCGTGTGTGTATGAGTGTGTGTGCGCATAATGTAATATATTAAAACTAATTACCAAAGAGTGGTAACTTATATATAAACCCTATATTACTACACAATATTCGATTGACGACGAACTCATATATTGTTATTAATAAAATGATCTGAGCTATTACATACGTGAGGGATAACTTTGTAAATATCTCCTTTAAAACAAACACACAAACACACACATATATAAATATATATATACATATATATATATATGAATAAATATATATGTATATATTTATATATATATATAAATATACAGACATATATATAGTATAAGAGTGAGAGTAAAAAAGAGAGAAAGAGTAGAGCGTGCGTTACTTTATTCTCTAAGCGTATTCAATCCCATGCATTTGCACGTTGAATGGGTTATCTTACAGTCTCAAGGCAAATACCAATTAAAAATTAAATAATCTTTAGTCCATGAATCTTGTAGTCGTTGATAAGACGATTTGAAAGCATTCTTTTTAATTCGATGCAGAAAACCTGAAAAGTATTGCCTTATACGATGAAAACTATTCCAAAGGCGTTGTGTTAGATGTTTAACTGTCCAAATAGTTCGTACAGGCGTAAAACCATAAGTCATGCCTACGTTCATACTGTTAATGCTAGTATGTCCATACGCTCAAAGGTAGAACTTAATAATCTTAAGTACAACTTAAATAATTTTAATCTTTTCAATCAGAATACTTCAATCACAATGTTGCTGATGCTGCTATTATCACAGAAGTAGTACGGCTTCTCGACAGGACTTGCTATTTTGAAGCAAGTTTCCACAAGTAAAAACAAACCATTTTCATTTGGATATCAGTGCGAAAGTAGAAAGCTTGTATGTAAAGTGAGTGATTCATTTTAGCGTTATTTTTAATTTTTTCGATAATTTATGAAAAGGTTGCATGCCTATTATTCGTTTGGAAGGTGCGATCATTTGCATTGTGTAATGTTTCTCTATTGTTCTCACATAAAATCCTCTAAATACATCTTCCTAAATAAAAGCTTATAGACAATACTAAATTTATATTTCTTCACCACTTCTTCACTATATAACAAGCATATATATATATATATATATATATATATACATACATACATATATATTACATATATATACATATATGTAATTTATATACATATGTAATTTATATATATACATATATATAGATACATATATATATTACATATATATACATATATGTAATTTATATACATATGTACTTTATATATATATATATATACATATATATATACATACATATATATTACATATGTATACATATATGTAATTTATATACATATGTAATTTATATATATACATATATATATACATGCATATATATATTACATATATATACATATATGTAATTTATATACATATGTAATTTATATATATATATAGTGGCTTTCAAAAAGTAGTGCCTGTCTACTTCCGCCTGAATCGATCAAAGCGGATTGCAAATATCATTTTCACGATAACTGAACATGTGACCTGATTTTTTTAAATTTTAATCACTCTGTTAGAGATATTAACAAAGTGAGACTCAAAGAAAACAACCCCTGCAATGGACTGCGTCAGGCGTAGGGAAATACTTTATTGAATTCTAGACAAATATGCACTAAACATGACGTTTACGATGTAGAAAAATACATCGAGCAGAAAAATGAAATCATTTTGTTTTTTTACGGTAATACAACAGTTATCGTTACTCCCCAACTTATTATTAAAAGTAGGAAATTTTAATTTTAGACACACTCTTTCATGAAACATAGCGCTTTGGGCGCCCACACACAACCACCATTCATCGCCGGAAAAAAAGTGCATCGAGAATAGTCGTAATTATGTAGAATAATGAATTCTTTAGCGCACAAAATATTGTTTTAATTGTATAAATTATCTATATAATGTAATAAAAGGCTTCCCTTTTGGGACGACTTTCATATATATATATAAGAATGTGTGTGTGTGTGTGTGTGTTTGCGTGCGTTTGTGTGCCACGAAAACATTTTTATATCGCTCAGATATATTCCTATGGGAATTATATACAAACGGTACATTCAGTTGAATATGTATTTTCATGGCCGGCTTATCTCCTTAATAAACTTCAATTTTCCACACACTACATTCGTCTTTCATAAATATCGTTTGAATCTAATTTAAATTTGTTAAGAGGTTTTGAAGTTTGACGGTCTTCGTACTCGTACATTTCACTTCCGTGGAAACATATTTCGAATTACATTCAGTAATAAGTAATTAAAATAATATCCAGTGACTTAATGAATTATACCTATCAAAACAGTTAGTTTTTAGGAAAGTTCTGCAAAAAATGTACTTTTCTTCATTTTTTTCCTTTTTATTTTTCATTTTTTCTATTTTAATCTTTTTTATATTTATTTTTTATTTTCCTTAAACGACTAGCCTCAAAAAAGTACAAAGGTATATTTTCGCCCGACGATGTCTTTTAGGACGTAAAAAATACACACATACACATAAATATATATATATATATATATAAAGACACACATATATACATACATATGTATATATATACATATATATATACCCATATGCATGTATATATATATATATATATATATATATTATTCTGTTTAAGTAACTTACATTAGAAAACTACATATGAAAATATGCATACATATCTATATAATACTAAAAGTCTATGGATCTTGTATGTTTGCAATCAGATTTCCGGTTTTCAACATCCGGTTGCGCATGCGTAAATAGCAACGTCTTCAATCCGTTATTCCAGTTCCGGAATTTTTATATCGCTTTTAATACAAACAATTTAATTTAATTTGATCAAATAGTTTTTGTTTTTTTTAACGGCTAAAAACATTCAACTTCGTAAAGTCTGTCGCAGTTTCAAAAAAAACTTCTCCCTTTTAAAAAAAACAAAAGTAAACAAACAAGAAAAACAACACTCACTATTAATAGAAGCAGCGGCGGTGAAAGAAAACATCTCTCACTTTCCCTCTAATAGATTTCAACACTCCTACTCCCTCTGTTTTCGTTACGTACGCGAGAAATCTTTAATTCATGTCATTATAAATAAATAATTTTATAAAATCAACCGTAGTTTTTTTTTTTTAACGGCTAAAAACATTCAACTTCGTAAAGTCTGTCGAAGTTTCAAAAAAACTTCTCCCTTTTAAAAACAACACTCATTATTAATAGAAGCAGCGGCGGTGAAAGAAAACACCTCTCACTTTCACTCTCATAGATTTCAACACTCCTACTCCCTCTGTTTTCGTTATGTACGCGAGAAATAGTTACGTGTATGTGTGAGAGAGAGAAAAAGGGAGCGATGTAAAACTGGATAGTTAAGCGAAAGGAAAACATAAAAGTTTTTTTTAAACACTCAAATTGTACAAAAAATGTTGTAAATAGAAAAGTATTGTCTTAGTTTTAGTGACCTTATTATTAGCATATGAATACAATATTTATTTTCTGTACAATAAGTGCTTAAGCACCCGTGCTTTTCAGCGATACATATTCAATAAAATAAATTGATTAATATAATTAATCTGGATATAAGAGAGTTAGAACCTGATAAGAAGCCTCAATTAAGCAAAAGGATAACAAAAGTTTTCTTTAAAAAAATTAATTGTACAAAAAATGTAAATAGAAAAGAATTGTCTTAATTTTATTGACCTTATTATTAACATACAAATTAAATATTTTACACAATGGGTACTGAATGTTTGCTTAAATTAAATGAAAAAAGTTACATTTTATTTTCATTTTCTATTTAAAAAGCCATTATTAACATGTGGAGAGTGTTTTTTTTATTATTCTGTACTTTCAACTAACAATTTCATTTAAAAGATGATATATCAAAATTTGAATTTAACTATAATAAGGATTATGATACCTGTTCAGTGCATATTTACCTATAAGTATGACCAACCACTTATAATTCAGTAACTGTAATTTAAAAAAAAATAACAATTATAATAAACAGAACGACTCATAGAAATCTATCTATATTCTTTTTTCATTTTAATATACTTTCATTATGCTTCTGTTAT
The DNA here is from genome assembly GCF_053919585.1 of Euprymna scolopes. Classification (NCBI taxonomy): domain Eukaryota; kingdom Metazoa; phylum Mollusca; class Cephalopoda; order Sepiida; family Sepiolidae; genus Euprymna; species Euprymna scolopes. The sequence goes on from NC_136485.1 coordinate 111,176,538, forward strand.
GTAAAAAAAACTATTTTCTTGATGTCACAAGTGTCACGCTCATACATGAATTCCATAGCTAATATAACGTACTGACCCAACGGGTCACGGGTGGTCTAGTATATATATATATATATGTATATATATATTCATATGTAGTTTTCTAATGTTAATAACTACGCATATGCAGTGTTTCTCTATGTTCTTAATAGTAGAAACGAATCGTTACTTGCCCGAGATACTGGGCTAATTGCTTCTTAAACATATAATGTACTTCGGGTACACTCATATTGAACCCTTAAACTACGTAGAGACCGGAAATCCCTCCGGGTAACTAACGTTTATTTTATTTCTTGCTTATACAATATGTATTTTGTGTCCTTAAGAGACACTTCGACGACGCCCCGCTCCCTGCAACAAGCGGATGTGACGAAATTGTACGATTTATTGTTGAGATAAATTGTGAAATCCACTGTAAACAACAGATAAGACTCCCTACTGTTTACACTTATTGACTTTAGAGGACCACCCGCGTAAAGAGCGTAGGGAGGTGCTTCAAACGGAAACTATGGATTGATAAGAGTAAAAGAAATAGACATAGAAATCCCAGGACGCTATTTATTACGATAATGAATTAAAAAAAATGACAATCACAACAAAGATTAACAACTGCAAAACCCATTCACTCGGAGCTGGCGATATATTAAAATATATAAATAGATTCAACTCTGCATCCTTTGATTTACAATTAATTAATGTTTGTCATACATCCAACCGCCCATGACGTAAGTACTTTAGTACTAGTATTTTTAATACATAAATCTACATTAGTACTTTAGTACTAGTATTTTTAATAAATGAATTTACATTAAGGACACAAATATTATAGTTATACTAAAAAAGCGTGTTGATTTAATTAAGAATCTTCTTAACCACTTAATATTATGAAACTTGATGCGATATATATTTCCCATAATATTTTATAGTTTGTGTCAGAGAACAAGATCCATAAATTTGTCTCCCGATGAAGACCATATGTAATGGTCGATATCATTCCAAACACTAAAGGAAAACATCTGCCGATTATCATAATTTCTGTTAATTGCAAGCGAATGCCGAAGTTTCTTTCTATCATTCTATCAAGGTTTCACAAGTGGATAACGAACATATTGTCTCAAGTGCCTTCTTTCAATATGTACATAACATATATAATATATAAAACATATTATATATATATACATATATATATATATATATATATGATTTTAAAATGAAGGAGCATAACCTACATTCTCAATGTTTCGCTTGTTTTCCACGAGCTTTCTCAAGAGAAAACAGCTAAAAATTGCCTATGACAATAGGTTCAATTATTTTGGGAGTTATATATATATATATATATATATATATATATATATGTATATATATGTGTGTATATAAATATATGTATATATACATATATATACATATATATATACATATATGCATATACATATATATATATATATATATATATATATATATATATATATATATATATATATATATATACTAAAGGAGGGATTAACATGTCAAACTTTAAGTAAATTATGAAATTCAATGATTGAGTGTATCTATATACAATATGTTAAAATTGCAATATCTATATCTATATCTATATCTATATCTAACTCTCTCTCTCTCTCTCTCTCTCTCTCTCTCTCTCTATATATATATATATATATATATATATATATATATATATATATACAAAAAGTGAATTATAAATCAAGAATTTATCGGTATCCTGATGAATTTAATGATAGTTTTTAATAGGTGACAGTGTTTTCCCTAAAATAAAAACTAAGATGGTCGCCCGAAATTACGGATAATGCGGCATTGAATTCATGGACGGCTTCACTTAAGGTATCATGTCTACAACAACCCAAACCATGGAGACCATTCTTACCAAAACAGCTACTACTACTACTACTGCTACTACTACTACTACTGCTGCACTGATCTAACAAGGAAGACTATTTTAACCTGCAGACAAATCAGTGCTTTTGTAATAATAGAAATGACAGAATACAATGAGAAATATGCCATCTCTTTCAAAATCAAATCGTCTATAGCGAAACTAATCCCGAGCTAATACAAAGATAATTAATATGTTTAAAAATATATAATAGGGTAAAAAGTTATAATTTTACTTGGTTAACATGTATCGAATATTATCCTACAATTCCGACTTTTTATGACCTACTTAACACCCACAAAATTTATATTTCAATACGCATCATTACCTAAGGGACGAGAAGAGCTCCCTAGAAAATAACACGTGCCGTTCCAAAAAACACTTTCATTACTAGGAAGAGTCAGTTCCTCTGGAATACACCTAGAGACCTACTTACTAAAATAAAAGATCTTAACCCGAATAATAAAATACATAGACAGTTTTTAGATAGCATTCTTTTATATTTACAAATATAAATGCAAATAAATGTTTAAACATACTTCAATAACATCTCAACAAAATGACCATTAGCTTTCCTTCCCGTTAAACAGCATAATCCGAAGTACCACTATGTGTTGCTATGGCTTATTTTATTTTCGATAACTTCTATTAAGATCAGATATTTGACTGCCCCTTGGGTAATCCGCTCGGTGGAGTTTGGCGTGTTTGTTATTAGAGTGCGTGGAAACTGAAAATCTCAAATCCAGATTATTAAGGGTATTTTATACTTTAGATATATAGACACCATTTTGATTTTCATATCTAGAACTCCAGAAAAAAAGAACACAACGAATACACTTAACAAAATAGAATCCAACATTAAAAATGCGTTAAAAAAGAAACCAATAATTCAATATCTGTTATTGATATTCCACTAATAAACAACAATAAAATACTACTTAACACCGTGAGAAATTTCCTGTTCTTCAGGACATAATTCAAAGTGTTTTTTTTTTGTTTTTCTTTCTTTTTTTTTAGTTGACCTTGTGCCCCATCAGCGCGGCTAGACAAGCAACTTGTTAAAACGACCGTCCAAACAACAGTCGGAGCTTCTAGCCGTTGCGCTATTCGACTGCTGCTGCTGATATATATATATATATATATATATATATATATATATATATATATATATATATAGGGGGATACATTGCTTAATCTACCAGACAGACTGTAATATATAGTATAAACACGTATGTAAACCAGCATAACACAATATATGTAAACATCTTAATTAACTCTCTGTTCCAATGTTATTAAACAATGATACCATTCAATTGGACTTTATTTGAGCACATTAGTTTTCAACAAGTGAAATTATTGATTTTGTTTCGCTACGCACTCATTGTAATTCTCTTTTCATGATCAACATACAAGATGTCCCTGCTTTGTTTACGACTGCCATCTTTAGGCTTTACATAGATTGTATTGCTTTAATCCCACCAAACGAACAGATTAATCTCATCATATTGCTTCAACTGTCACCGCTTCAAGTCGTAATCTCACCACAACAAGAAGTTGATCCTTACTAAGAACGATTTCTTCAGTTAGTTGTGAATTTTAAGTACATCCATACTTGTTGTTCGCATACGATAGTTTCTTAACATATTGACTGATACAATGTCTATGGCCGGATCGCAATGATAGGTAAGGTGAAGTACCTGTATATTTGGTTAGCACTTCAGTTAATATACGCTGCTATACGTAAAGATTTTCTTGATGAAATGAGATGAGATTGTAATGAAAAATATGAAACACATGTTTCATTACAATCTTCTTGATTACACTTATATTACCACGTAAAGCATGCCAGTATTATCCATTTAATAGTATGTTAATTTTAAGTTACATTCCCTTATGCACAAAACATTTCTTTTATGGTCAAGTACATGAACTATCGAAAATTCTGCTTGAGATTTTAAAAAAAAAAATGACCGGAAATGGTACTATTTTTAATATAGCAGAGGAAAACATTGCAATATAAGTAAAATTATAATGTCTTAGTGTAGATTTAAAACATAAACACTATGACGCGATATCGAATGGCGTATTCTAATAAGTTGGATTACAACTTCAATTATGTTCCAGTAATTAAAAAATCATTTAGAAATGTCGAGATTTAAGACTAGGATCAATGTATCATTGCTTAGATTACAGACTACACAATTAAGCGGAACAAGAGTTTGTCCCATATTAAAGCTAACACCATGTTTAACATTTCTCTGTTCGTTAAGAAAGTTTAGTTAACATTATAGACACTACCATATACTAGCAAGGTGACACTACGTTGCCCTGGATTTAATGATGATCAGTAAATGTTTCATACTCACATTATTTATTGGTTTCGAAACCGATAAAATAGCCTATTTTCTATAAAATCGATTGATGCCTTACTCGGTACCTATTGGTACAGAACCTACGATTGATATTATAAAAGTATTTAATATATAATGGCTTGTATTAAAGTTTTAAATGCAACATTAAAATTTCATCAATTGTGCTTTAAACAGAAACATTTATTACGTACGCGCACATGTCATATGAATGAGCATACTGTTGATTTTATATATCTGATGTTACTGTTTGTGTGGTAATAATAGCTTCAATTTAATTTTAAAATGAGAAATTCAAGTATCATTGTTAAATTTTGCTTCAAATAGAAACATTCACTTCGAGGGCGTCCATGTCATCTCAAAGATTCTACTGTGGATATTATATGGTTGGCCTTTTGGCTTGTGTGGTAGTAACACTTCTCAAATAGCATGTGATGTTAGGCTGAATCAGATGTTTACTTTGGTCAAAACCGCCTGACCCTTCTTTCATAGGATTATTTCTATTACTGATTCTCGATAATTATGAAAGATAGTCCGACATTAAAGCTATCTGATAACACTACCAGGCACATAAAATATTTCTTGTGAAATTTCATAAAATCGGCCCAGATATTTTTGAGTCTATAGGGAACGTACTCACATACATACGAATAAACAGATACGCAGACACACAAAGTCCCTTGTATATAATAGTCGAGATTTCGTTTTTAGCTGTGCCCTTTGTTGTCGAAGTTTCGTTTGTAATTAGAGCAGACATGATTGGCATTTTAGCATGCCTGAATTTGATCCTTACTTTTTCCTCATGTTCATTATATTGCTTCGCATCTAATATTAAATTGTTTTAATCGAAACATATATGAACAGTGTTCCATGCTTGTTGTCTTCGTGTAGTTAGAACATTTAGGGTGAAATTTATTTATTGTTCTATCACGTTCTGACTCTGTGTTGGTTTTATGAGAAATGTACCTTGCGCAGTCGAGTTTATAACAATTAAGCTTCTGCACAAGCCATCGAATCTCAATTTCATATAATTAATTAAACCTGCATTCGCCTGCAGAAAAAAATGGGTGGAGTCTTTATATACTCGAAATCCATACGCATTTCCTACTACAACACAGATAGAAAGAGAGAAAGAGAGAGAGAGAGAGAGAGAGAGAGAGAGAGAGGACGAATGAAGATGGATTAACTTTCGAAGACCTTAGACTCACATTGCATCTGCCCTCGTATGATCTTCGGTATAATGTTTCTATGTATCTCTAGTTTACCCCGTTGATTCTTGACATTTTTATTTTTTAAACTATTTAAATCAGCGCATGTTGAAATCTATGAAATTTCTTTAATTACCAAACTTAGGTGACATTGAATCGAGACACTGAATACAATGAATATGACATATCAAGATGGAGAGAATATACTGGTTTTCTCGTTAATTATAAAATGGTATATTGTGACGAGGACATTAGAAACCTCTTATTAGAAATTGCAGTGTACTATTGTTAATTAGCCAAAATAATTATCTTCATTATAGTCACTGTTATATGCATGCATACCAACAGAGAAAACCCTATTTTATACAGCCAATGGTATATATACATCAATACCAAAAGATAAAAATAGGCAACTTTTATATTCACTGTCACTGGTAATTTATCTTTTGTAAATAAAATTTCCTTTGAAATTATACTGGAATTTATCATTATTATATTGGAATCAATCGCATGCATGGTACAAAAATTGAATATATATATATATATATATATCCCTAATATATATATATATATATATATATATATATATATATATATATCACTAATATATATATATATATCACTAATATATTTATATATATATATATATATATATATATATATATATATATATATATATATATATATATATATATATATAGATGTGTGTGTGTCTACGTACCAGACATTTGATGTGAAAAATTTTCTCACAGCAAACACAGCCACAAGGTCTTTGAAGAATTATTTATTTGAGAGGCACGCGACAGCAATAAACAAATCGCAAAAATGTTAAGGAAAACCAGAGTGCACCACTAGCATCCGAGTTCGGGCCGTAGCATAATTAATGGCAGGGCCACTTCAGTGCTCTTTTGTTATCAAGCTGTCACCCTTTACTATATTCGTAAATGGTAAAAGGTGTCAGCTTGTGCCGCCGCCATATTATGAATTAAATCCTCTAATGTTGTTTGCGATATGGCATAGTAACGTCGATAGTTTACAAGGAAATTCAATATATCGCGGATATAGTTATCGAATATGGAGAACCATAAACATCTAAAAATTATACAATTTTTTAAAAGACTTGCAATTGTGCCATCCAATCAAAACATTAATTAGCGAAAAAATGGAACCGTTGAGATAATACGAAACAGCCGTGAAAGAGGAGATACTATTTGTAAGCGAATGCAACCTAGATCCCGACAGTGAAAAATTCACAAATGCTTAGACACCGATACAACAAATGCCGAACACGAACAGTACATAAATTACTAACGGTTCGTAAAAATACATAGAAGAGCCATTTATATATTATTACTATTTTATCTCACTCGATAAAAGTATCCAGAATTAATGCGCTTGGACGAAAAGAGAAAAAAGATTAACACTCTGAAATGAATTTATGAACAGCTTTTTATGCATTGTTCCGCTTGAAAAGATAAAATATAAAGCGATCTATTATAAATGAACATCTTCACTCGTCAAAAGTATAATCCATAATTTTTTTCATAGCAGATAAACTGCTTCACAGCAGGATAACAGTGATTGTCGGTTATGAAAAAATTATGAAATCTTCGTTCTCAGAAACATAAAAATGTAGACAAAAGAGTGTCGTCCAGTGTTAATTATGTGGAGTAAATTACTACATAAATTAGGCGCGAATGTGTTACACATCGATCGAGAGCTATAAGTAATAAAACAACTGTTATACTTTTATCGTGTAAGTGCACGTAGTAATCGAATTTTAAGGGTACGTGGCTGAACACACGCTCACAGAATGAATTCCATTTAGCTCTATATTACGCATGCGACTTTCTGATTACACTTATATAAAAGTAAAAGAACGTTTTTTCCCGACCCGGCTGATTATAAAAGTCACACATATGCAGACCTTAAAAGTCGCCACAAAATCAAGGTAAAAAGAAAGAACTTGACTTAATAGATAACCTGGTTGTGATTAGCATACATTTATTGAATTATTATAGTCTCCAACAGCGGCACGATATCGGAAAATTGTCGGAAAGTCCGATTTGAAGATCCAAAGTCCTAGAGGAAAAAAAAACTTGGTCTAATAAAAAAAAAATGCTTAGCATCCACGTCGGCATTCCCTGATAGAGTTGTTTTAGTCGATAAACAAGAAACTAACCTCTTTACAAGGGTGGGAGGATAACACTTGGATCACTGAACCTCCTAGAACTGCATAAGACAAAATAAATACGGTAATGAACACTCCAAAAGATTCAGGTTTGTTAGTTGCCTAGAAATCACACACTTATTGCGCAACATATAATTCTGTCGATAGTTTTTTTTTTGCTCCGTAAATTCGCATGAGTTAGACGACGTGTTGCTATGATTGAAATGGATCCTGTCCACTTTCATGTTGACTGAGTTCTCATTTTTTAGCACAGGATCAACCATATAGAATTACTTAATTATGGAGCACAATATTTATAAGTATTTATTTATACTCACATCTACATTTTGTAAATAACGAATTACATCTGCATCACTGAATATATTTGTAATCAAATCATCAAAAATATGCTTTTTAGATTGAGCTAGACGATCATGAAAGTCAATGAGCTGAGATACTTGATTTGCTATTAGATGCGTATTCGATTTAAATAAGAAACTACTTTTGATTACGCATTTGTGATTTTTTTTATTTTTGTTTTAACCCACGGCGTATAATAAATTATGAAAACATCAGCTATTTTCAATATAAAAGAACAATGAAAAAGATATAATAATAACATGCTTGTCAATCTTGAGAGAAAAATAATTAATACAGCGTTTTAAGAAAATATCAAAAGTAATAATTGCTGATTATCATTGTAGTCAAGTCCTAGGGTGATGCAGAATTCAGTTGAAAGTCAAATTTTTCTACAGGTTGGAAGGTCAATCTGCGTTTCAGATGAAGTTCAAAAATACAATTGCGAATTATTTAGGACGTCTACTCAGTCATGTCCGACGAAACAAAACATACATCCACCTTGATTAAATAAAGAGTTCACTTTAAATTTTCGTGTAGATTCCGGATTTATACAGAAATATTTCCGAGTTCAAAAGAAGGCTGTCAGAGTTCAGGAGAAAAATTCCCGAGTTCGACAAAATACACCTTAAGAAGATCAGATGTTTATTAGACAGAAGCATTATGAAAATAATCCTCAAGTTAAGGAGAGTAGTCCAAAGAGTCCTGATGAAATGGATCTATGTGAGGTTGTCATTATTTATTATACATGGTGACATAGAAAGCAATACCCAAAGATGTTTTATAGTATATGAAGAACGCCTGTTTCAATTCTCCATTTCGACAAATTGGCAATTTAACAAAAATACAAAAAAAAGCGTATTTCAATGAACTATTTAAAATGGCGTGATTATCATTTTTCGTCGTGACAGGAAGTTTGTTTTCGCCACGGGAAACGATAACCAATATTTTTAGACTCTTAAAAACATTGAAGACCATCGCTGCCTAGAAGCCCCGCGTCTTAATGTCACTTTGTTAATTATATGTATTGTACTCTACATTGTGAAAGAATTTTGAATCAATTTTGGGGTTGTGTGCGCAGGAACGTGTGAGACACGAGTTATTTTTTCAATTAAAAAGTGGTTTGTGATTTGAATATTTATTAGCAGCTTAAATCCTCAATGTACGTTTTCACATTACGAGAAGTGTGTCACTTCGCTGGTCGGTGATTTTTTCTTTAAATTTTATTTTGTTATTTTCACCCTGTACAGGGCTATTGATGCGTAAGCGACTACTGTGATTGTTCGTCATAGTTAAAGAAGCTTTGTAAGTGAGGGTTTCTAGCAAGATTTCTGTTCGAATTCAATTCGGCAAGGCAATTGTTATAAAATTAGGAGTCGACAGCAGCGACCAGCTCATTAGATTATTTTTATATGACTATAACAGGTAGAAAACCGAGTTCGCGTGATTTGGAGAAGTTAAGTTTAATAATTTTATGGAGCAGTTTTAAGGAGAATGATCAGATCATTTAGTTTGATTTTCCTCTGTAACGGTAAATACGTTGTATTGGCTTGTGGATTCAGAGTAAAAATTTAAGCGAACGGTCTGACAATCTATTCAGTTCTAACGGTTGCCGTGCAAACAATGTCATGCTTTTTTGTTATTGGATGAGTTATTATTTTATTATTATCCACTCAAAATAACCACACGGTGTCATTTGGATTTAGCGGGCTATTATTTGAGACAATATTTACAGGGATAGTCTGTAAGGGGTTGACCAGCGAGATATATGTTTACGTTACACTTGAACTTCTGTATGTAAGAAGCATAATAATGTAAGCAGGACACCGTCAGGGATTTTAAGTCTAGTAATTCGGGAAAACCAAAAACTATTGGAAGACAACGCTTTCAAGCATATAGATATCTCTAGTGTGAAGGGGTTTAGCTGCTTTTCGGGTTAGTCAGGGATATTTCAATTGAGGCTGCACTATAAATACAAGATTTTCAAAGCACATTCAAGCACATTACAAAATTTGAACAGCGATGCAACACTGCTACGATGTTAAAGGAGTTGTAGTTTCGCGATTGTGAGCGATCTATTAAGTTTGAGGCGATTTTAGATACTCTCTCTGAAGAACAAACCATTAGTATATGTTCTATTTTAGATGTGGAAACAATACTCAGCGCCTAGGTGAATGGTTGCGATATATATATATATATATATATATATATATATATATATATATATATATATATATATATATATATATAAGTTTAATCCTGGCAGCATTGAATGCCCCTATGTATTTACGTCCCCATACCACTACAGAATGAAGGTTTTCCTCTCATGTTTCAGCCATTGCCTTGGATGTGTGTTCCTCGGTTTTCCCTTCCCAGTCTCTTAGCATGCGTGATGCTCTATCTCGGCATTGTTTCTAATCGTCCTGAACTTTTCGTTGCCACTGGGTTCAAACAGAGAAGATCCAAGAGAGGTGTGGTTAGGAATTGCGCTACACTTAACTCACAATTACACACGCAAACATCCTTAAAGAGGCATCCGTTATAATTCGAGACTGAAGGGAGTCATATTTTTTTTTAGTGAACTGTGAATTCTTACAAAAATATAATACAGGATATCATATCATGCAATTCCGACTCTTCAACTACATGAATAACGGGTCTGCATACATTTGCTTATTACTTAACATTTTGGTAGGTTGTCATAATAATAACATATCCTTGCTTTGTCTTCTTTTGATTGAACATTTCCGATTGAACCTTTTCTCTCCCTTCATATTATTTGTTGTTTTTCCTCATAAGTTTATGTCTTTATTCAAGGCAAATTAACTCATAACCTCATAAGTAAAAAGATGCAGAACAGCTTTCTTAGATTTATGATACAATTAAGGGCATAAGCATGAGTAAAAGGGATATTTACTTGTATCCATGGGATCTCTTGTAATATGCGTGGTTTATAGAAAGAAATTTAGAAAGAGGAACATAAACTATACCAGTAGACATTTGAAGTTTGTAATTAGTTTTCTTATTTTACTTAAGAACACGAGATTTTCATGTCATAAATCCTATTTACTCTAAGAAAATAAGACTGTCGGACAGAGAATGACTGAGACATATGAAGAGAAAGAGGGAGACAGAAATCGTTCAAATAAAATTCTCAATGAATGAGTTACGTATGTGTAACAAACACTTATTGAAAATTATTTCTATATTCAGTTTATTTAAGAAACGCTATTTTGATAATTAGTATAAACTAACTTTATATTTTAAACTTGGCTTATTATTAAAACTTTTAGATTCCCTCGGGAGACAGACAGTTATCTGCATTTATAAATATTTTCTTTGATATAAAACGGACCGCCTCGCTAGTTATATTTTATATCTAGGTTAATTGATGGTTTGAGGTATTTCAACATTATACGTAACTGCCAAATAAACTAATCTCTTATTTATCGCCAACCATTCTTACCCCGTACACTGCATTATCACGGTGACACACTGGTTCTCGCCAGATCACCGAAGATAAGCAACGCTGAGCCTGGCAAATAACAGTTGGGTGACCATTTGGGAAGGAGAGGCGCTGTATGTACCGTGAAGTGGAATATCAGGTTGAAAACCTGGCGCGGTCTATCCTTCTCTCGGGATGGATAGGACTCTCTTAAGCCGTGGTAGGCACTCCATCTAGTGATGGCGTCACAATAAAAATACCCTTGATAGTCCTGGCGAAGCATCAAGTATTCAGCTACTGAGAAGATTTGAATTGCACTAAACACTCGTGTAGTGCGTTCAATTTCGGCTACGGCCGCGCTGGATGAATGGGTGGATTCTTACCCCCTGAGCATAAAATGTAAGAAAAATTATGCCATATTTACCCAACAAGGATTTGGATTATGGGATACGCAAAATTATACACATAAAGTTCTAAATGTCTATGGTTGTAATAACATAGTATATAGGATAATTGACAGATTTTATACAAAATAAGCATTAAGCTTATATATTTTTATTCGTATTCCCAACAATTACTTCGATAACTACAACTATATTAATACCGTAGTATTTATAAAGTCGTATGTGTGTCACAATTTCTAGATTATACTTTATTCAATAGGGAAATCCTATTTATTAAAAAAAGGTGATAGAAGGTGATAAAATACTACGAATATTTTATTAGTATAAGCATACTTCAATTTAATATATATTTAGTATAAACATACATCAATGTAATATATATTTAGTATAAACATACGTCAATGTAATATATATTTAGTATAAATATACGTCAATTTAATATTCGTAGTATGCTACCAGCTGCCCTTCTTTTTAATAAATAAATAGGATCTCCCGATTACTGAGACGCCATAAAAAATGAAACAAAATTATTTTGTTATCGTGCCGTACGCGTAACTAAAATATAGTCCTTAGTCTCCTGCTTGTATCCAGGGGTAATATCTGTTGTTTCTAATGTGGTATAATGATATCGTGGGGGTTTCGTTTGCACTGCTCATCCATGCAGTTAAAATCTGTCATAAACTCATGTAAGAATATTGGAGATAAGCCGTAATAATACGATATATTTTGACACTACATAAACTAGAAGACTAAGAAATATACGTTTACACTTTTAACAAATGGCCTACACACCTGTGGAACTCTCTTTACCTGCTTTCCAGCTGACTACAATATGACCGTCTTCAAGTCGAATGTAAGCAAGTTCTTGATGAGCCGCCCCCCCCTTAATTCATCCAATTTATCAAATTTACACTTCTAAAGATTATAACGGTATTGTCCTTTTGACCACTGAACACCCTTTAACCCTTATCATCGAGTGGCCTCTGGGCGTAGATAAATGGTGATTCGTTTGTAAAAAACAAAATAATAATAATAATAATAATAATAATAATAATGCGGAATCCCTGATAACGCTGAACATCCACAAAATTCCCAGCATCACTATATTTCATATGAAAGCTGCCACTGTCAAATGTCTACATAGTTTGCTAGTCTTTAATAAATAAGATAACGAAAACGATATAATAATATCTTATAAATTACTAGAAAAAATCTATCCTTAAAATGACATACATTTATTAATTATTTTTATTGGCATGTACCAAAACACTGAATATAATCATTATTTCTACAAATAATATACGGTTGAAAAATAAAGAACTATAATTTTGGAATGGTTATGTGTTAAACGATTTTAATTAATTATCACATATGTTTCTCTATTGGAAAAATAGCATTTACATATTTAAGGCAGAAAACAGTTGACTACAATTCATATTTACCTAATGAATAAGTACTTCCTTATCCTTTATCAAAAGAGAATACATTTTATAGTCAATGCAGTTCAATTAAAACAAATAATAAAACACGGATATAATAGGGAATTAAATAGACAAAGAACCGCGTAATAGGCAACTTATAAGCATGATAGAAGTAGGAGACAATAGAAGGATAGGTAGACCGTCAGAGAATTATGGTGACAAGTAAGGAGACGGAAAAAAAGCTTGATGGAGAGCTGAAAAGTAAATAAAAATAAAAGAAACAGCAGTGGGTTTACGAGGTGGAGGGAAGTGTGAGGAGAAAAAATACGAAGGGGGAATGGAAGATAAGTGAGAAGTGCGACAGAAATGAGAAGTTTAAAGAGGAATAAGGAGAGTACTAACTTATGATGAGAAGTGAGAACACCGTTTTAAGATGTTGAGTTCAAGGAGACATTAGGTGTGGAGACAGAAAACAGAAATAATGATGTGCGGTAGAGAGAATGAAGGAAGCTGGGCATTAAAAGTGTGATGGGATATTGGAGGAATAAAAGTAAAATGTGGTTACAGAAAACTGTAATATGATTTAGCTGCAGAAGAGTGATAGGAAGATAGGAAATGTGTGATGGAAGGATCTCGAAGAAAAAAAAACCTGAGTTGGGAGAAGGCATTATGGGAAGTGCAAAAAGAACAGAAAAAAGGCTGACAATACTGAAGAAATAAAGAGACCTTACTATAATTTAAAAAAAAATGTTAAAAAAATTCAGGCTTATAAAAATACAAATTTTCAGACGGTATTCTTTTCGTTGAGATTGCAAAAAATAGAAAGTTAGGGTTTTATTTTTTTAAAAATCTGTACACTTTTTTGATATTTCAAATTACATACTTCACGCTTCCAATTCCTTAAATTATATCGGATGTTGGAAATGATGTCAAAGTTTCTTTAAATCTCACCGTGCAAAAAATATATGAATAGACAACACCAGTGTTTTTTTTAATCATATAAACAGAGTAACCACTATGTCTACCATTTAGATACTTTTTATATATTTTTTTAATTTCTTATTATTCCTTTACAGTAAACGAGCTATTTTCTTGAATAGTTAAGGAAACAAATCATACAATTTTACAATTATTTGTCTGAAGAAGGAATTTTTGAATAGCACAAAAGTTATATGGCGTTGTATTATTGAGTTTTCTCTCTAAAAATGGACACGTTTAAAAAATATTGAGGCATGAGTAAAACATAGAGATCGTTATACTACAATGTCTAAACCAGTTCAAATCAACTAATAAAAATTAAGAATAAGTAAAACTCAACTGTAGACGCAACCGTATGCATGCATGCGCGGATTGTGTTATACTTGTCTTTTTAGATGTTCAGTAAACTCAGATTGACACGTTGGGGAATGTACGAACCGTAAAAGAAGATATTATTATTTATCCAGATTTCGTATTTATTATTATAGAGTCAAATCTCTAGCGGTTATTTTATTTTACCCAATATATAGCAGTTTCGAAAATAAAAAGGACGAGATGGGTACAATCGGCTACAATTGAATCAATAACATATAACTTTTAGAATTTAAGCCAGGTCAATATGCATAGAAATAGTAAAACAATAACGGCATTTATCCAAAGGCTGTAAATCTATACATGCAAACAGAGTTGATCAACTACTATTCTGTGTTGTCTTTTATTTCCCCCATTGGCAGCAATTGTTGCAGGGTAAAAGCAAATCAGAAGTGTGCCAGAGTTGTAAACACTCTATATATAACGTTTGAAGTCTATAGACCAAATATTCAGAGAAACATTTTGCAGAGAGTTTTTGGACATACAACACATACACACACACACACACACACACACACACACACACACACACACACACACACATATATATATATATATATATATATATATATAACCATGGCAATATTTTTTAGCTTTTGAATGTTGTCTAGATTTCTACAACTGATTTAAAGTATGTCTGTACTACTGAATAAGGAAAAGCAGGTGTTTGTATTCATCAGGTCAGGTTTTGATAAGTTGTTTTGATAAAAAGCAGGTATTCTGAAAAAATCGATTACATTTTGTGGTATTATCAGCTGATTTTTGTCAACACATATTATCCTAAATATCATTTAAGTAAAAAAAAAATAATGGTACCCGATAGAAACATCGATTACTGTTAACTGAATACTGGGCATTGTTAAAAGCAAGTACATGTAAAATGTATGTTGCTTCATTATTGTTCAAACCTCAGCTCTTGAATTTCCGTTTCTTCTAAGTACTTTGAATGCTCAGCGGCAGGTTCGCCTCTCTCCAGATTCCATGATTAGTCAGACATCGTGACTTCTTCCTAGCGACCCGTATACGTGGTCTAACTTTCTTTCAGGTCCCGATGGAATCCCTCTCCTTGCTCGTCACTCATGTAACCAAGGTTCTCTGAAAACCGGCCCATATGCTAAAATTGGTAGGGCATCTTTACTTTCTTGTTGAAGCCTAGGTTTCTGAAAGTAGTATGTTGATAAGTTCTGCATAGTTTTTGGCCTTATTCTTTCCAAGAAAGTTCTTTACAAGCAGATAAAATGCAATCCACGCTTTCTATTCCACTTCGTTCATTGGGGTTTCAAACTCTGGATCACTGATGAGTTGCCGGACATGAGGAGCGTCAAGTATGCCAACTTTCAATTTATTCTTCATCAATTTTGGGAAACCAAAAAAGGCCCCAATTACTCCCGCACAGTTCAGTTCTTCATGTATACTGGTCACTTTTTTGTAAGATTTATGGTTCTGTAACTGCAAAATGAATCATGTTCAACATAATCACTCAGAACTATCAGACATAAATACTTCTTCTCATAAAAATAAGAATTTCCAATCCAAACAATTATTCGACATGGCATTTAAGCCTACCAACGTAAATCTGGCCAAAAACTTAAAAAACGTGTTACCATAGCTCAAAAAGTAGATCCGATGGAACAGAATCAATGTTATTTTCGGATTCAGCATATCATATTCGTCCTGACTTTACTGAAGTAAAAACCGCAGACAATACATATATTGTTCAGTGTAATTTATGTAAGCTTATTAAAAAGAAAAAAATAGTATGAAGTTTTAATATACTGAAATATATGGCAAGCCTCAGCTGGTAATTTCGGCCTATCATGCATTCCAACACGGCTTGTATCTCTTATCTATATTGACACTATTGTGTACGGATAACCTATTCAAATACTGGCTTCCGCCTCTTATCTATTATGACATTCCTTAAGGATATGCATTTATACTGCGTCTCTCTTCTATTAGAGTCAAAGACTATCAGAAGAAGAAACACGCATGAGCTAATAGTCGAACTGATTTAAAGTCGTTTCTTCTTCTGACAGTGACTTATCTTTACACCTGACAATATCTCGTAACGTATTCTGTTAATCATTTTTATTTATTATTGTATTGAAAATTAACTATTATAGATATTATTTGCCAGCAAAATTTAGAAGTATTACACATTTAAGCATCTAAACTCTGCAAGGTAAATAAGGGAGACTATCTATATGTTAAAAAGGCTCTAAGCAAGAACACATATTAATGAAATAAACTAACGTGCAATATCTTTTTGTATTAAAATAACGTTTCAACAGTTAAAAATAAATTAGTCATGAACGAAATATCGAGTTTTCAATTAACTCAGATCAATATGATATTTCGAAATCCAACAAGATAATGCAATATATTTGATAATAAACAGCGAATTTTTTAAATAGTAGGTGAACACATCCAATAAAGCACATTCGTTATAATACTTCGAAATATTATCAACTCGGCAACTAGCTTTTTCCCTTCAACAATTCGCTCAGATATCGATTTTGATATTGCATTCACCTCGTTATTAATTCAGATAATGCATTCTGTTAATTAACTTAGCTTTGAAACTAATTCTAATCCTGGGAGGCCTGGTTCACTTGCCTACATTGAATGATTGACTGGTTCAATTGTATCAGCTATCGGCCATTACGCGTAATCAATATTAAGTTTAGTTTTGAAAGAATGCTTATTTCCTGCATTTAATCATTTACATTTATTTAATGCCAACATATTTAGCGTAGTTGTAACAGTTATTCAAATAACGAAATTTGCAATGAAAGTATCCGCATATATAGCAACTCATCATTTTTTTTTGTTTATTTTTATCCTTTAATATCTTATATAGAGGCACTTTTACTTGTGCTTGATTTGCGTTATTAATTATGGATTAGTGCACACAGTTGTTATGTAATTGCTTTAAACATTTTATGATCAGCACAACCACACATTTACATATATATATATATATATATATATATATATATATATATATATATATATATATGCATATTTAATTATTTTATTATTTATTTATTAAGATACAGGTTATTAAGGGTAGATGCACCCATTTTCGGAATGTTTTTTCTTCTATTAGTCAATACATTGCGTATAATTGTTTCAGCACACAGTGCTGAATATCAAGATAAAATTGTTCATTAAATAATAAAGTTTACCAGCATGGCCCTCATCAGCTCGTTAGCAAACCCAATATTTTAAAAGTTATTTAAAAAGTTGTTTTTCTGACCTACGAATAGGACTTTCCAGTTTATATAATCTGTGTTTATAATATTATTTTCATCAATAACATATATACGTTTCAAGCGAGATTTACCGACATTTAATTCTCAAAACACTTGTCAAGTATTATATATATATGTGTGTGTGTGTGTGTTCGTGTGTGTGTTCGTGTGTATATTTGTTCTGACAACAGGACCAGAAAAAATATCATCGACGCCATCCTAAGCATGTAAATAGCGATTTTAGACTTTTTTAAGATAAAGAAAAAGATAACGACATATAGAATTAATCAGATGACTTTTCATACCCCAGTCCTTTTCAGATGAAAAAGGCAATCACAGTTATTACCTCATTAATGCAAGCTACGCCAGACTTCTTCGGGTAAAAATAAACAACTCTAGATTTCCCAACATAAAGATAACCGATTCTTAATATGACAATTAGGTAAAGATACGTTACTCCAGCCCTTTTCCATGCTGAGATACACTATAACGACTTGTTAAGAAAATAAAGGAAAACGGTCTATTTTTTAACCACTATTCTGTTGACAGGAAATAAAAAGAAAATATACGAAACAAGCGACCATCCTGGTTTCCAGGGAACGACTTAAATTATTTAATGATATTGATAAGTGACACTAAAGTAATGGCGGCCAAGGTTATTTACTTGAGACTGCTTACAGATTAGTAGTTTTCTGCTCATTACTTCCTTTGATTCCAGTCAGTTTATTTAAACTTCATCTTTCTTGTTTATACAATTAACCTGGGATATTATGTGTTCATATTTCATTTTACTTTAATAATATAAGACTCCTGAATATATTTCATAGTGTTTTGTGAAGGACGTAAAAATTATTTACTTCACATGCTTCGTGAATAGCATGTATGTATATATATATATATATATATATATATATATATATATATATATATATATAATTATTTTCTACTATATATATATATATATATATATATATATATATATATATATATATATATAAACCTGACCAGATCATATTGATATTAAAATAGATTTATTTCTACTGAATTCAATAAAAATGTCCGTCTTCAGTGATTTAATTAAATACACCAACGGAACGTTTAATCAACTGATATGATCTTCGATCTATTTAACCGTTTCAAGACAAACATTTAACATATGAATTGACGGTTTTGTGATGAATGCCTCAATGCATAAGAAGCCACAACGGATATTTTAGACGCGTACCTTCAATCTACGCGATTATCGATGCCAAGGATATTTCCAACATAAATCTTGATAGAAAATTGATTCGAGTGTGCTTTGTAAGAGATCTATTAAATAAAGCAAGTGAACCCGTGTCCGGTTCTATTAAATCATCCCGTATGCCCATTTTATTTTCATGAAAAAGAAGATTCTTAATCTTTATAATTACTATTACTAATAAAAAGTAACACCACGTAAGAAAATTAGCAAAAAAAAAAAAAGGGGATATAATAATACCCTATAAAAATATTATATTCATACAAGACTTATTATATAGGTGTGTTTGTCTGTCACCATTTTTAATAAGCATCCTCATTGAGAGGAAAAGACATAGAGTGCCGCAACGTTGATCATTTCTTTTTGGACCGTTATTTTATGTATCAAAGCTGATAAAAATTGCTGATAATTTGTCAAATTTGTAAAAACAAAAACAAAAAAAACAGGAACATGACTTCGTTGTATGCATTAGTAAATGTACATTTATACGTTGAAGTCGGTTCATTTTAAACTATTTCTTACCTTCCTGACGATAGCTCAAAATGTAACTTGGCTTTTAGCCTAGATGATGGCACTCCAGTCATATTCTTCTTCTTTTTGAAATAACTACTATATATTGAGTATAATATAATAGCAATAGCGAACTCTCAATTCAAGCGTATTTTATGACCGACAAGACTGGGCACCTTGCTAGTAATTACTAATAGAAAGAATATCTTTCGTTTTTAATATAGACATAAGCATATTTTCTTGTTTTTTAATAAAACAGAAAGGTTTCGTCCTTCGGATTAAATTTGTCGTCTTTTCTAATCTACACAGAGAGGGGGAATGGCTTTACGAATGGAATTATTTCTTTTTATAAGATTGTTTCGTTTCAATGATTTCCTGTGATAGATTAGAAATAAATTGAAATGCGTACCGAACGACTGAACCTTGCAAGTAATGAAATAAATGACAAAAAGCAATCTATACAATACGTCAGTAAAATTGAAATCGTTTCACAACATTAATGTTAGGGACAAAGAAAAAGAATGAGCCTAGTTGTAATCCCATAGTCATTTATTGAAGTAGTAATATATCTTGTTGTAGGTGCATATTTTCGAGTGCATTAATAAATGTTTCTCTTACATTTTTAACAATTAGTCGTTTGGCTCCCGCGAGTGCGTTGCAGTTAAACATAGCTAGATTACATGCTTAAGTAACTAGTTTTCGAGTTTACGCGAACATATATACCAAAGTTGATTTTCTCAAATATTACATCATTTTGTGAGAGTTTTAGCAGTCTTCCCAGCTAAGAAATAAATAAATTCTTTTGTCTTGAAAAGTATTGCAATTGTATTTTTCCTCGGAATCGATAATACTTGTATATATAATAATTTACTAGCTGTATCGACCCGGCGTTGCCAGATGTAAACGGCGTGTGGAAGGTTTAGTCGCATACTATATTAGATACGCCGGATATCTTAATTCCTTCACATTTTCTTGAAAGTTGATTACAGTTTGGATTGATGGAAGCATAAAAGCATAAAATAGATCGGTTTTTGTCTCTGAAAATTAAACGTGAAAATGGGTTAAAGAGAATACACCTCTTCACAGATTAAATAAATAAATTAATCTTGTTTTTAAAAGCAGCTAGTGTATTTTGATACTAATCTATAACATTAAGCTCAGGTGTCTGTTTAAATGCATGTATGCATATATGTATGTTTGTATGTTTCCCTCTAACTTTCGACAGATCGACGGATTTTCACGAGATCGGTATCGGTTTCAAGCCCGATCCATCGGACAACAATTATGGAAAGATTGGCTAAAAACATTAATTACGTTACCTTCAACTAGGAGCTTTTCTTTAAGGAGGATCCTTTTTTTTTCGCCGATATTTTCCAAAAGGCATTCCCTCTTTTCGATTGACTAGCCTTTTTTAAATCCTTTCGTTTTAAATCCTTTTGTCTTTCACGTACTTTTCCTCTATCTCCGTACGGGTTCGGAACTTCCTACCTACTACTACTTTTATATTTGTTCAACACACACCTTCAAACACCCCGGTGACGCCGGGCACTCGGGTTAATTAAAAATAAATTAAAGTAAATATAAATTAAATTCAAAGTAAATTAAATAAATCAGTTTAATTTATATTTCTATATAATTTTATTACCACAAAAAATTAATAACATGGAGATAATTATCAAAATATGCTTTTTGAGATGTAATATGCAAATGACGTTATTTTCATGATTGTAGATTTCCTTTGAATACATGGTCTATATAGAAATATAAATATGTAAATATCTGTTTTTAAGTATGAAAATTAATTTTTGAAACAATGTATTTTTGAACATATTAATCAAATTGTGAACAAACACGCGAGACTTCATTTTCATACAAGATTCAACCAAGAGAGCAAGGACGCAAGGACGGTCTACAGAGTTTTATAATTATTAAGATTATTTTAAGTGAATAGTTTTTGCGTAATATTTATCTTCTTATTTGTAATGTTACAAACAGGATTCTATTGGCTTACGTTTCAACGATGATAGAGTGTAGTAAGGTGATTTGTTAATGCAGAAAATACCTAACTCCTCCAGGAAAAGCACGCAGGAAGAAAACAAAAGTAAAAATAGCGTCAATATATAGAACCCCTTCTCTCTTTCAGTCCGTAAAAAGAAAGATACATGTCAATAGAAGAGGGTATACAATTAGCTATTCGCTAAAAAATCTAAGAATAAAAAAATCTGCAAGCATAAGTAATAGATACGTGAACATTTATTTAAACACTAAAGGGAATTAGCTAAAAGTGATATTTTGTTAACTGTTAGGTATTATCTCATCGAGATATTTTGACGTACGTGAAATAACATACGCTCATTCATTGTGCGTGTTTTGAAAGGACGATCCTAGTTCAGACTTGAATTATTAAAATATAACATATATTATATAAATCTCACCTGTCTGTTAAAATATATGCATGTATGTATGCCTAAAACATTCGAGAGAGGCGACGGATCTTCTCGATAACAGCATTGAAGTCGACCCTTCGGACGACAAATATCGAAAAATTGGCTAAAAACATTAATACGTTCATCACAACTGGGCACTTTTCTACAAGGCGGGGTAGCACTTTTCGCCAATATTTTTGAAAGTCATTTCCTCCTTTTAATTGACTAGCCTTTATTTAAACTTTCGTCACTTTCGGTTTGGCCGTGGACATAACGTCAAAAACTTCACTTTTTTTGTACATTCCTTTCCTCCTTCCCGGTACGGATTCGAGTCTATCTGCCTACTACAACTTTTTCTTTTGCTCAATATACACCTCCAAACACTCAGCAACGCTGGGCACTCAAGCTAGTCCCATATAAATTGTAATAGGGATGTAATATGTCTATTATTCTAACTTGGATATTGATTACTAGCACATCCTTGCATATTGATAACCCTAGCCGGATCTTTAAATGATTAAAAAAAAATCTGACCACGCACAAATTGCTGGAGAGTCTCACACTCTCTTTCAAACACAAATTAAGGTTTAAAGCTAGTATTAATCATATTTTGATGAATATTGCCCTTTTTGGGAGAGGAATTGGAAGAAAGTTGCTTCTCTATCAGATTTAGCTTGGGAGATTACTGCGTCAAGTAAGCATAAAAAAGCGTCCAAGCGAGGCGACGGTGACTAATTTATAAATGATGTGAACTGGCAAGTTTGGTGTGCAAACGACTGCCACATGATCCTTCTCTTAAGTACATGATATCTTTCTAGACAAAATATTAATCAGAAAGATATCGGGGAAACGAATGCCAAAAATAAACATCTGATTCATACGAAATAAATATATAATGCCCAATAAAAACAGAGGAAAATTAGATAGGGTAAAACTGGATGAATGACCATTTAGTACATAATTTTTACTTATATATACAGTGCGCCTAAAAATTAGCTGTTTCGTGACGTTTGCCAATACATTGGTGAGTGTTATCAGCGTTGTATGGACGAGAATGGTAATCAATTTGAATATTTCCAAACACAATTCTTCAATTACGTAGATCTTCTTTATTCTAAGACATTACATTTAAATTTCTCCTTATAAATAACTGTGTTAATGTCATCCAAAGTGTAAGTACATTTTTGAGGAGTGCTCCATATAACAAGGCTCGTCAGGAAGTGCATTTCATTGGACACATTCCATTAATTGACAAATTCTACAAACCCCTCATCTTTTGCGCCTACATCTCGAAATATTTAATTGCGTTCAGTCGTTCATTTTGTTCTAGTTTATAGTCTGGTTCTTATATCAGTTGACGGTTAACTGCAGATACTTTAAGAACTATCTACTGATACTGCTTAACCAGTCTTATTAGTTCTGCCAATCGTAGACGAATAAAATAGCTGAGTTCATTTTCAGCTGCTTGATGGGGTGTCGCGATAATGTACCAAGAATGATAAAGAAAAAACACGATTCTCATCAATTCCAACCCATCCCTAGGCCCGATAATAAAAGGGCCGATACCGGTCTGTTTATTTTCAAATGAGGAGGAATAAATTACCTGTTTATTCGCACCGATGAGAAAATTAACCTTAGCGAGGTATATAATAGGACAGTGAAAGTGGACAAACATCGTATCAACGTATGAGAAGTCGATTAGCTGTTGAATGATACATCTGATAATTGGGTGGCGTTTTTATCTGTAAGCGTATCTGATTGCACTGTAAATTGTGACGGGGCGTAAAATAGGAAAAGGCTATCAAGTTGACGATGCTCACAGTGGCAGGTGGATGTTAGATTATCACTGATACGAACCTTTTGCGACGATGATACTAATACTCGTCTTATAGTATATATATATATATATATATATATATATATATATATATATATATATATATATATATATATACTAGCAGGTCCACCGGTGTTGCTTGGTATAAAACGTAACGTTAAAGTACTTTAAAAATACTAACTATAGAACATGGGGCATAGTCATTAAAGTATTATGTTTTTCTAATCTTCTTGTAATTAAAAAAGTGTAAAATGGAAGTCGAAACCGAAACCTAAAGACAATGAGTAAGATAGAAAAACGATTAGTACAGCTCGATAGGGTCTTTATAAAATATTTTTAACCTATTTATTATTAATGTGAACGATTCGCGCATGCGCTGTTGGAAAACAGCAAACAGATGAAAATCCGGGGCATGCACGAAACAATTTGTCATATTTTACCCGTTAGCAGTCATTTTTCCGGATGAAACTTGGTTAAAAGTTTTCCACATTTCTGACTACCCTACATACCAAACTGTATGTAGATCAAACATCCGCTGAGTATATAGGTTTAGAAATGTCATCGAACATAGTCTC
The DNA here is from genome assembly GCF_053919585.1 of Euprymna scolopes. Lineage (NCBI taxonomy): Eukaryota > Metazoa > Mollusca > Cephalopoda > Sepiida > Sepiolidae > Euprymna > Euprymna scolopes. The sequence continues at coordinate 111,201,037 of NC_136485.1, forward strand.
ACTTTCATATATATATATATATATATATATATATATATATAAATTATATTAACAAATTTAATATATATATATACACATATATGTACATATATATAAACATGTACATAAATTGTTAATTTTTTTAATTTTTATTTTATTTCGGACTACTAGTCTCATCTTATCTTTTTTATTTGGTGCACAACGTTTCGGCCAACTTCCTCTGGCCTTCGTCACGTCGGGGCCCGTGGCGCAGTTGATAGAGACGTTGAATCTCTACGGTTCCAGATAAACATTGTCTGAAGATAGCGGTTTCAATCCCACCCAAAGCGTGCCAGAGGTAATTGGTCAAAAATGTGGTGAGACGACAACAACTACGGATGGCATTGATGGCTGAGAATGCAGTTAGGAGATTCGAAGTTCCTATCCGTCGCGGTTACCACCTGACGAAGGCCAGAGGAAGTTGGCCGAAACGTTGTGCACCAAATAAAAAAGATAAGATGAGACTAGTAGTCCGAAATAAAATAAAAATTAACATACATTGCTCATCTAAAAAAAAAAAATAAAAATTCCAATAAGGAATAATATATATATATATATATATGTACATAAATATACACATAAATATAAAATTGTATACGTATCTATATATAAAAAGTTGTAGGGTTCTTGTGTGTGTGTGTGTGTGTTCAACTCTCAATCACCAATGAAATATAAATACCATATGTGTGTACACCTCTCCGGCCAAGAAATATTAATGCCCATGTTAGGATACTTTTGTCAAAGGAGACATTAAATTTTATCCGGACTTTCAATATATAGCATTCTTCAAACCACTTTTACATTATTGAGTTACGGTCATTAACATATTACATTAAATGAAATCTATTTAAATAATTACCCCATGGGCATTACTTATTCGACATAATAGCTTTGTTTCAGCTGTACTAATTAAAAAAAATATTTAGTTTATTTAAATTTCAAGTTATATTAGATTTAACTTATTTTATTTGAAATCTGAAACCCTTTTATTTTCAAACCGAAACGCAGAAAACAAAAAGGGGGAATAACGCATTGTTTAATTGAAAAAAAAATGTTTTAAACGGAGCACTTTATTAAACATTTCCTCTTTTTTTTCATTTCGAAATAATATTCTAAGCTGAATTATTATTTATATTTTTTAATTCGGAGGAAATTTTTTTCGCATATTCTTAGTTTTTAAGTAAACTTTTCTATTTGTTAGAGAAAAATAATTAAAAATAATGTCCTCATTTACTTGCATCCTCACGAGGGAAGATTTAGTCAGAGACACATGTGAACAAAATTCATCATACCCTGCTTTTTTTGTTTATAAAATTTAATCGGTGTTGCCCAGGATTCATTATAATAATTATACCATAGCTAGTGTGTTTTATTGCCTGCAAAACAGATTTTCTTTATAATGTATTTAATATCTTATATTAAAAATGGTCAGTTTTTACGACGTGACCCATCGTCGATTAATCCTTAGAAAATTGGTCAATATAAAGTTTCTTTCCAACTCCTCCAAAAACTTGAAAATGACGACTTGTAAGGGTTTTCGATTGTGCTTAAAATGAATATCACATTTAAATTTGGGGCAGATAAGTAGTTTTCACGATATGAAATATTACTTTTCCAAAAAGTGGGGATCAGTCACTTTCCTATATAAATTCAACGTAAAATGGGCACCACTTGCTAACCACCTAACAATTTCTTCATATCATAAAACAAATTTAACTGTGTTATTCGTTTTCAGCACCACCGAAACCGGCGATGTTTTCTTTCTAAGAGATTCGTTTATTTTTATAATTCGGGACGTAAATAATGCTGTCAGTAAGCTTACGCGAGCGGTTTACAAAAATATATTTTTGTTTTTCATTTTTTTAGGTGCGCATTTAATTATAGAATTTGTGTAGCTTTTACCAGGTGCTTCTGTAATTTACTTAACCGCCTCCTATTGTAAACAGAATTTTTGTGAAATGTTAAACTGCAGAGGCACATTTTCACACCTATACAAGTTGTATAATGAAAAAAAAACGAAAAACAAAAGTATGCCTTTGTAAAATTACTAACAGCATAATTAGCGTCCTAAATTGGTAGATGAAAAACTGAACGCATCTCTTAGTAAAAAAAAAACCAAAAAAAACAGCGTTAATTTTTGGTGGTGCAGAAAACGAATATCAGAGTTAAATTTGTTTTATGATATGAAGAAACTACTACGTGACCAGAAAGTGGGCGCTCATTTTACGTTAAATTCATATAGAAAAGTGATCCCCCACATTTTGAAAAAGTTTTTTTCTTTTCATTAAAACTACATATATGCCACAAATTTAAACGTAATATTCGTTTTCAGCACCACCGAAAATCATTAAAAGGCGTCATTTTAAAGTTTTGGAGGAGTTGGAAAGAAACTTGGCATTGACAACAAAAATTGAGACCTGTTTTTTTATGGCCTAATACCTTTAAGAATTATTTATAAATAATATGAAAGATGACATTTTGAAAAAAAAAATGACATTTTAGCGTGGGGGCTAACTTTTCTATATAAATTTAACGTAAAATGAGCACCACTTTTGGCCACAAAGCGTTCAACCAGACATGTCATCTCTTGCATGTTTTCAAGTTTGGCGATCGAGTGGAGTGGACAAAACATGAGAAATATAAACATTTTTAGTTTTGTTCGTGGAGGGGAGCGGGAATTACATTCGAAACATAAAATAACGATAAATTTAATTAATTTATGAAAACATTCTGTACTTTCACCTAACAATTTTATACACAGAACGAACCCTCAAAGTATGACAAATTCAAATTTTCTTTTTTTGGGGGGGGGTTATATCAGAAATATAAAATGACGAAAATGTCATTTAATTGTTTTTGGAATGAATTTTTGGTAGATCTTTTTTTTCTTTTCTTTTTTTGTTGCGATCGCACGGGCATTCACTGCTATTTTTATTGAAACAAAAGTTATAATGATTTATTTTTAATTATCTTTTCTTTACGGGGGGGACGTCTTCCAGTGCACAATATCCGGAGAATAGTTTCTTCTCTCTGTAGCCCTTCTGCTGAAATATCTGGTGGAGAGGGTATCACATACTTCTTTTTTGGGGCGATTACATTTACATGTTTTCATCCGTTCTTTTATTTTTGTTGTGGGGAAATCCACGTTGCCCATGATGAAAATGATTATTATACTGGTGTGTTCCAAACAGAACTTCATGTCAACCCAGACAACGCTGGGTACCCATGCTAGTATATATATATATATATATATATATATATATATATATATATATATATATATATATATATACAAGATAAAGATCGACTTTTCATAGTATTACCGTTTGTCATTGTGGCAAAACTAGAAAAAAATACACTAGCTAGACGGCAACGTGTTATTTTTCTTTATTTTTATGGATTTAAACAAGCTTACTACCGTGAAATATAGGTGAACTCAGCAGCAAATTTGATTTTTTTTCACAAAGATTTATTGGTTGTCTTTAATCTCGAACGATACCACTTACCAAAATTTTAAACCCACGCATTTCATGACATATACATCAAATTATATACTGTTCTGTTTAATCATAACGCTTCCGTAAGGCTAAGCAGAAATAATCCAAGCTAAGATCAAAACGTAACGGTTTTAGTACTGTATCAAAGATTTGATTGTTACTAGAGCAAGTTAAGTTTATATGCATTTTTATGTAAAGAACTACACATTATAGTTAATAGGCATCGGCAATCACTTTTATATTATACTAGTTAAACATTATGTGTTTACAGCAGTAATTTAGACGGGTATTATTTAGAGTGCATTTCATATTTTATTGAATTTTTAGAATCGCAACGTTAAGGTGGAGAAACCAGAATGTCTTGGTCATGATAGAATTTTTTTTTCATCGTAACAGATTCCATAAACTTTCAATAACAAAACTTCACATATGCAAGTACTAATTTTTTTTATTGCGGATTATTATCCTCATCTTTTTACTTGTGGTTTCACGACATTTCGGCCAACTATTCCTCTGGCTTTCTTCAGGTGGTAACCGGGACGGGATAGGAAATCCGAATCTCCTAACTGCATCCTTACCAATTACTGCCTTCCATAGTTGTTGTCGTCTCACCAAGTTTTTTTTTTGGGGGGGAAGTAAGGAATAGTTGGATGAAACGTCGTTAAACAACAACTAAAAAGATGAGGAAAATAGTCCGCAACAAATAAAATTAATAAATAATACTCATCTTAATAATAAATGCCAAGTAAACAATATATATATATATATATATATATATATATATATATATATATATATATATATATATATATATATATATATATGCAATGATGTTGTACATTATATTTACGGTTTTATCCTCCCTTTACAGTCAGGGTGGCCGAAAAGTCCCAGGACACTGGCCGAAAAGTCCCAGGACACTCTATTTTTAATATTTTAATGCTGTTAAATATGATTGATTTTAATATTCTAATGTTGGTAAAACAATTTATTTCATTTATTTTTTCAGGTTATGACTGACATCAGTGTATTTACTGTTGAGGAGCGCTTAATTAATACTGATCCCCTAGACCACTAAATTACTCTAGTTGTTTTCTGCTTTGTTTCTTATAAAGTTCTCTTTTTTTGTTGAATATATATGTTTTTTGTGTGTTTCATTAAAAAATACTGTGTTTTATTAAAAATACATGTATAGTGTCATGGGACTTTTAGGCCACCTCTCTCTCTCTCTCTCTCTCTCTCTCTCTCTCTCTATATATATATATATATATATATATATATATATATATATATATAAAATGCCACACTCTCTTCCTCATTATGCGGTGCAGAATTTATCCAACCCAATTGCTCCCTCTTTATATGTGAATACAACGAAACATATACCTTGCCTTTTTATTCGCCATGTAATACTAGTGACTTTCTGTGCCTGTTACGTCACGTATTTTTCACTAATTCGTATATAAACAATCCACTCTACTTAAGTTTTAACCTCGCATGGGAACCAACATCACGCACTTACCGCTTTGTACAAGCCTCGAAATCCAATAACATTCGTCTCTGTGTCGGACGAAGCATTGTTGAACTAGGAATAGCGTTTTTTTTTTTTTTTTTTTTTTTTGCTTGGCACAGATAACACCCTTTTAATCATTTAATTTATAGGTACTATTTTTATTTTTTTTTTCTCATCTATATCTTTTCAGTTCTCTGGTTAGTTCTGTGTATTTCACCCGTATCTCCTTTTCTTTGATATTTGTCCTGTGGTCAGCTGAAACAGCAAAGTCTACGATTTGCATGGCATTTTCTTTGTTGTTAATTATTACGACATCCGATCTTCTTACTTTGGTTGGGTTTATCTGTTTGTATATCAATATCCCATAGGATTTTGTGGTTCTCGTTTTCACTTAGTTTATTATTATTATTATTATTATTATTATTATTATTATTATTATTATTATTATTATTATTTACATTCAACTAAATAAATTGGAATGGATGTAAAACCTTAGTTATTTAGAGTTTGTTGTAAATAGGAGACACGTTGATAAAAAATAACATACATGCTTTGTGGCACGCTGTACTCGTTCTGTCAAGAGGCGATAGCTTATAGTCACATGAACATGGATTATATAGTGCAATTGAACTAAATGCTTTAAACAACCACATAAATATAACATTAGACTGGCCGGTGCATAGGCAACTAGTTTTGTAAGGCACGTATGTTACAAATGATGTATTATAATACGCGCGCACGTCGCTGGTCATAAGTCTAGGTTCAACATTTTACTTATCAATCTAAATATGGAACAATAGGATAAAATTTATGAAGGCAAATATCAATGCGCATGCAAATATCAAATAAGAATTCATCATAAGATTCTATAATTGAAATTAAACGTGTTGCTATTAAAACATGTGAAGGCAAACTTAATATAAATATGCAGACCATAGAGAACAGCGAATATACTATCATAACGAATAAACAAATCTCAATTATAAAATTTATTTAGACCATTCAGGTTTAACTATAACACTTCTCGGATGTTTAAATGTTATATAGAAATATACACAAATATAGTCCAATTTTTATTACTATATGCATTGCACTATGAGTTCACCAAGATTACAATTCTCAATAACTACATTTTATCATGGAATATTGTAAAACTAATACATGTTCGTTATATTACAAAAAGGGAGATGCGTGTCTGAATATCCATATAAACCACTATAGAAGGGAAGCAAAATCTCGATTTTTTTCGGGGAACAATTAATTAAAAGGTGTAGTAGCAGGTAAAAGACACAAAAATCCGAATTGGACAGACAGACAAACAAATTTCCAGACAGACAAATAGATACATCTGGTATCCGATTTTTTAATATAAGGAACAAAGGGTTCACACACACACACACACACACACACACACACATATATATATATATATATATATATATATATATATATATATATATATATATATATATATATATATGACATCTGAAAAGGAAAACCGAGAACTAATGAAATAGTAATCAACGCTTCGTCCCTATTTCACGGGACATCATCAAGATTTATTGAAGATTTCAATATCTCTATGTATAGATTTTAAGTCTGTCGGAGCATAACTATCTCCGTCTGATAGTAGTGTGTGCATTTTCTCTAAATACATTTTTATCAGTGATTACTATTCCACCCCCTTTATCTGCTTGTGAAATGATGATGTCTTTATTTTTTGTTAGAAGTTTTAAGACATCAATGTATCTCTTTGCTGATTCTTGAGGTTGGGTAGTTGTTAAAGATATTATTCCTTGTATGAAGCTCTTTGTGCCATCCGAGTTATCTTGTCTCTAATTTTTTAGGGTCGTGTTTGTGGTGATGTTTGAATGTTTGCCGGTTGCGAATTTTAGGCCAAAACTAAGGGCTTCAGTTTCAATGTCCGAGAGTTATTTTGAAGTAAGGTTTAGAATGAGGTCTTGAAGTCTTAAAGTTTTCCATTTGCTGTTTGTGATTAATTAAGAAAATTTGTTTACCATTTTAGAGAGTATTACGGGTGCTAATCTTTTTGATAGATTTGTTGATGTTCTTAATTGAGCTGGGTGTCTTCTTGTAATTTTGTTGATAGTCAGTAATTAATGTTCTGGCTTTTCCAAAAAGATCAGAGCTCCGGTGTTTTAGAAGGATTCCAGATGATAGACGGTATTTTTCAATATACTCCGGTAAAATATTGTCTGGGATTTTAAAGAATCAAATATGCATGCGGGTATGACTTTTTCGTCAATACTTTTCCTTTGCATCATCAGCATGAGAAAAATTAGCTATCTTTTCTCTTAGTTTAAACACGCAAGTATTATACTAGTTTATTTACACTGATAAATGAGCATTTTGAATGGACATACTTTAGTTTTAATGCGTCCGTCTTTGTTTGCAAAAGAAGGTTTAATACGAGAGAAATGCCAGGAAACCCTGTATTAGGACAAAACTAAACATTAACTTAATCAAGATGTTCCCTTTTTTGCTGACCAGGACTAGAAAATGTGAAATGTAATGGCAAAATATTCCGTCCACTGCTCATCTCCCTCGCAGTACAGGTCAATAAGTCTCCTGTGCGTCATGAGTAAGTTGTTGGAATCTGTGTTAAATAGATAAGTAATCAAACATCTCAACAAAAATAACCCTTTTAGTGACACGCAATATGGTTTCCGTTCTGCTAGATCTACAGCAGATGTGCTTACAGTTATATCTCATAGGATTAGCGAATCTCTCGACGGAGGCTTTCTTTCTACGGCAATTGTTCTTGACATATCAATGGCTTTTGATAGAGGATAGCATAAAGGGTTACTTCACAAGATCTCCAGCTACGGTATAGCTTGAAATGTTTTCTCAATTATTAAATCATTTCTCTCTTATAGATTCAGAAGAGTAGTGGTTAATGGGCAGACATTATAAGCTCACAGTATTAATACTGGGCCCAACTATCTTCCTGAGCTACATTAATGATCTTCCAAATCACATCCTTACATCATTCGGCGACATTTATGCTGATGACACAACCATCTCTGGTAGCACATCTAAGATTATAGACGACCAAGTTCTATGCTATTCTCTCTCTCCTCTGATCTTAAGCATGTGATACAATGGGGAAAGAGATGGCTTGTTACTTTTAATGCATCTAAAACCAAGCTTTTATCTTTACATTCTCAACGCTCTGATCCCCATTTGACATCAATTGAAATGAATGGCTCTCGTCTTGGGGGTGTCTCATGTTTTGACAAGCTTGACCTTTATTCCTGATCTGAAATGAAACGCATACATTAAATCCGTTGCCAATGCCGCTGGAAAAATGGTGGGACCCTTCTATCTCACTGCTGATGCAATTCTCTCTCTATATAAGAGCCAGGTACGTCCAAGAATTGAGTACTGTTGCCAGATCTAGGCAGGAGCTGCTAGAAAGGATTTATCCTGCCTTGATAGAGTTCAAAATAGACTTTGTAGCCTTATAGGGGATGCCCTTTTCTTTTCCCTGCAATCTCTCTCACAGAACAGATTTTTGCGAGTTTGTCTGTGCTTTATCATTATTTTCATGGAAAGTGCTCGACTGAGCTCTGATCTATGGTTCAGCCATCGACAAACTTTCACAAGAAACACCCGATTAGTAGAAAACACTATCAATAATTTCCCCCACCCTTAATCTGTGTTTAGTTATAAACACAGATTCCATGAACAAAGCTTCTTTCTTACAATGGCACACCTATGGAATTGTCTTCCGTTTTTCTGCTTTCCAGCTGATTACAATATGATTGTCTTCAAGTCTAACGTAAACAAGTTTTTGATGAGCCGTTCCATATAAGTTAACAAATTTACTGAATTTCCATTACTAACGATTAATTTATTATCCGATAGTCTACTGTGCACTCTTTAACACTTATCCTCGAGTGGCCTCTTGACCTTGATAAGTGGTGATGTATTTGTAAAAAAAAAATAGATACGGGCAGTGATATCTATATGAGCCAATATCCGTCAACATCCATAATATTTCTTAGTAATAGTATTTTGTAGATCAATGTTCAATCCTTACTAAGGACAATATAAAAGAATACAATTCCGAATACAGACTAGTAGCCGGTTTTGGTCAAAGAAACACAAGCAAACCCCTTTCTTTGACTAAATAATGTGACTTGAGTAAATAAAGTGACTTGAGTAAATAAAGTGACCTGGCGAATAAATTGTTATATTCAAAATGTTATATAAATTCTCGAGTCTGGCATAAAGATTACTAAGTCAGACAAGTCGCAACTAAAGAAGATCGGAAGTTATATCAGTTGAAACGTTATGAAAATAAAATTGATAATAAAGTCACACGGATGCTACAATAATAAAATGATTAATGTTATCGAAAAATCGTTAACATCGTCTGACAATTCTGATAAAACAGCATGTTTATTTGTCTGTCACACCTGTGATGTATATAATAGATTTTTAAGTGTGACCCGTTGAAAATGGACGTATCACTTCAATTTCAAACGGAATACGTCTTAAGAATATCCGATTTGTAAATATAACGAACGAAGTTTTTACATAACAATCACATTTTAATGAACATAGATCAATATTTTTTTTCATGTATGAATATGCCATAAAATATTTTCAAGCTTTACTGATATTTTCTTATCTTTTTTCTCTAAGAGAGGCAATTGTTAGAAATTTCTTTCAAATATCAAATATTGAATGTGAGGGCATTTTTATCTATTCACATAACAAAAAAAAACTACAAGCAAATATACGAATGAGCATTGGTACAAATTAATGCAGTAAATATATTTCATGTGACATCATCTCTTTTAAACTATAAAACTGAGAAAGTGACTCGTGCTTTAATGTGTTCAACACTAGTTTGTTAAACCATCGTATATATCAAGTGATACAACACGTGTATACATAAAATGATACATCATACAATATACATGTGTGTATTCGTTTGTATTTATATTAATAGTAAAGATATTAAGTATTAAAATTAAAAATTTTACATCTTGAAAAGATAAAAATTTTAAATCTTAAAATGGATATGTAAATATGTTTACTAATATGTATAAGAAAATCCCATCCAGATAGATATGCTTAATATTTAAGATAGAGCAAGTCAAAATCTTGCAAATCACAATTTAAAATATTTATTATTTAACACGCCATACACACCTATTTTTATTAATTAAATTTGCCATGTATCAATTTATCGACTAATAAATGTTGTATATTCTGATTTGAAACGCTTTTATCTCTACATACATACATACATACATACATACATACATACACCCACAAGCATACATACACACACACACGCATATATATATATATATATATATATATATATATATATATATATAAATTGTAATAAATTTCGTTATTTTATGTATCTGTATAACTGTAAGATAAAGGCCAAACTGAATCTTGGAAAGTTTCCTTCAGTCCATGCGCATATGTTTGCTCGTTTTCATCTACTCTATCACCTTATTTTATATGCATATCTATCTATTATATATATATATATATATATATATATATATATATATATATATATATATATAGATATATTATATATATGCGTATAAATACATATAAATACTTATATATATACATATATATTTCCTTTATTCGTAGGACATAACGTTTTTGCAATGTCTTCCTATTTCTTTCACTTCTCACTTAACAGCTTTCGCTTACTATTGTTACTATAATCATATGCCTTTCTGTGCTAAATTAATTGAGTAAAGAATATAAATTCTTATAAATCTGCATGTGCCGACCGACGTGATTTTGGTAAGAGTACTAGTTTTCCATATTCTTTCTGTTGTTATATAAAGCGCTGCCGACAAATTACAATTGGCCTAACTGAATATTTCCATGCTTGTTGTTGATGTTAGGAAAATAGAATGTTTAGAAAACATGAATAGAAAAAAAAAGGTATTTGTACAGATAATTTTTTTTATATAAATATTAATCAGGAATGCGATCTTGGAATATTAGAACATAGACAATGAAAACGATTTAGTGATAGCACCATGTGATACTAATGCTACGTGCACGAATGATGCAATAAGATAGCTGAGAAGAGGAACGTACAGTTTGCGCTTAAAGTTGGGAGTCAGACTGGAAAAAAGTCGGACAAGTATGCACGGTAGATATCGTCCATGCGTTTTGGAAGCTTGGAGCAACGCTTCTTTAGCGTGATATAAATATTACAACCTCTTGTTGCTCTGATAAAAAAAAATACAAACTAGAGAAATAAAGTTATACAAAAAATAACCCGGATTTGTTTTCTCCTGGAGAAACCTTTAATTACAGAAAAACGAGAAAAATAGGATGTGTTTCCTAATTTATGTTATGTATTGCCTCGTAATTAATTAACTGTCTTAATATGAGTAACTATACTTTCGCAACCGGCGTCTTAATGAAAAACAATATTACAATAATATTAACTGAATTTATATACACATTATACGCACAAGGAAATAACAGAGACATTTATAATAATGTATACACATACAGTATACATGAATATGTATGCATTCATGTTATATAGACCAGTATGAAACACAATCGCCACGTATTCTCAGAAGGGACCACATGATGTTGGCTCAAATTTGTGATGTGTGGTAATAGAAAAAATAGAATTCGAACACTTGAATTTTTAATCCATATTCGTATATATTTCACGGCGCCATCTCTACTACTTAGTAAAAATACACATTTTATAATGTGCATTATTTATTAAGAAACATTTGATGCTATTATTGTTAAACTATTATTTTAACATGATCAGAATTCTTTTAAATAAATGCCTTCAAAATTAGTGTAATTACAAAAAGTAATTTTTTCTTCAGTTTATTTCACTATGGTTTCGCTGTTGGTTTTCGTTTTGAAAATCAAAAACACCTCATCATAGCACAGAAAATGCCCCCATTCCATCATAATGAAAACTGATATGCAGTTTTAATTCATTTTGTCGTGATTATCTCGTGTTTATTCCAGAAAAAAATCAGTCTGTTAAATTTAAAAGAATCACTTGAAAGGCATTGCATCTTTCCTTGAACCAAAATCGCCCACACCGGTTTTGCCCGCAATACGGATTAAACAATTACTATGTAGGACTTCTTTTCAACAATAATTTATTTTCCGTGAGAATCTAATATTTATGACGCATATTACAATCTATATAATATTTTCGTGGTTTCAAAAAAATTAAATATCACGGTTGTAATCTCTGGTGTTTAAATTATATTTTAGAATGCAGAAAGTATTTAAATATTTAAAATTATTAATAATATTTTAATTCATTATTAGTCTTTTTTAAAATAATCATGTTTTGGATGAGAGTAGCGAGCTAATTAAACAATATATATATGTATATATATATATATATATATATATAAATATATATATATATATATATATTGTAGCTATTATAAGACAAACTCATGATTCTTTAAAAGTGAATACATAAAGCTTAATACTTTTATATATATACGTACATATTCAAAGGAAGCCTCAATAAATTTTAATACATTTATATCTACATATCTAACAGAAATATCGCTCGTAACATATATAAGGAGTTACAAAACAGCAGAATTTTACATCAATTTTCTGTCCTGTCATAAAAATATAATCATACTAAACTTTATGTTTAGAATCCTTATACCAATTTTGATAAAGACGCATTAGGTAGGTTTAAGGACAAAACAATTATAGCATAAGCAAAAATAACTTGGAATTCAGAAGTTCTTACCTAATAATTATTTTTATATATAATGATAATCGTTTAATTTAGTAATTAGCAAATTTAAAACAAAATATTTTCTAGCACTTTTGTCTATCTAATTTAGTATGCAATTTCGCTTTGTGAGGACGTAATTTTCTATCCATTAAATGTCTCTTGTTTAAGCTCGATTTATCACGTTATGTACTACATATTTTAAATGAAGCATATAAATATTTGTTTCTTATTTCATAAAATAAACTTTTCTTTTTAAGGGATTTAAAAAAAGGTGCATTTGAACAACTTTAATGATAAAATTTAAAAGATTTTTTTCGAATTTTAAGTTGTTTTTAAAACATAGTACACACATTAAAATGGGTTCATAGTAAAATAGAAATGAGAAATATATATGATGAGAACGTAAGTGAGAGAGTAAGGTACACGTATATACCAATAGAGATAGAAAAATATACAAATACTTAAAGGTTTTGTCTGCTTGTCACCGTGTTACTGTTTTTGTAACGATATTTGAGAACAGATTTTAGTCCTAATAAAATTGAGAGTGTTTGCAACTTGCGTTTATTAGTGCTCTGGAAGCTTTTTAGTGTATAATGGTGATGTTTTAAACCATTCAATTTAAAACAATAAATACTTACGCGTCAAACAGGACTTTCTACTTATCTAGATGGGTTTTGTATTTTTCCTTATTTTAAATGTTTTTTTTTTCTTATAAAACTGGCGTACATAACATTACTCTTACAGGGAGCCAGACAAGTTTGTCTTAAAAAAATAAGATGCTTGTAGAGGAGTCTATCTATATGAAAGAAAAATCATATCAGCGACGGAAACAAAAAATCGTACACCAAAATAAATCGCGTAAAATCATTGAGTAGGTTTACATTTTAATACGAAATAAAATTACTGCACAGATGATAAACCAGATAAATAAATCTTAACCGTGAATTAAACTATTACAATAAAATTGGACTAGTTTTGTTTTTAATAACATCGATAAGTTTACTGTAAATCTTGCTATTAGTTGCGTTCAGCTGTCCTTAACCTTATTTTTCAACTCAAAGATTCCATAAACCTTTTCAGCCACTAACAAGTGGCTGAAAAGGTTTATGGAATCTGTGTTGTCAAATGCTAGTTTCATTTCGGAGATGTAATACCAGAGAGTTAAAAACGTTTTTACACGTAAAATTGCGATCCATCTATATATATAAAAGGCAAAAATCGGTGTGTATGTATGTATGTATGTATGTATGTATGTATGTATGTTTGTTTGTAACGCTAAAACTTTTGAAAGACGGAACCAGAGTTGACAAATTTGGTATCATATTGCACCTTGATCACCCGGATGACAAATATCGAAATTTCACGTCAAACGGACCAGTAGAAAGGGGTCAACTGATCGTTTTTCTCCTAGGGGGGCCCCCAAAAAAACCTGTCATTTTACCGTTATTCAATACGTGTCACGTGACGTGACGTCAGCTCAAACTTTTGACAGACACAACCAAAGTTGACAAATTATGTATCATATTGAACCTTGATCACCCGCATGACAAATATCGAAATTCCACACCAAACGGACCATTAAAAGGGGGTGAACTGATCATTTCTCTCCTAGGGGGGCCCCCCAAAAAACCTGTCATTTTAATGTTAATATTACATAATCCAAAAACGCTTAGTCATGTCACGTGACGAGACGTCAACATCCAGTAATGGCGAACAAATGTAAACAAACACTTTGTTTTACCGATACTTTTGTAATTTCTCTTCTGCTTTGTTCTAGAGATTATTAAACTCCATGACAATGTCTCCAGCGTATTTAACTGGTTAAAAATAGTATTTATACAAGAGTTTTAACGAAAAATATCAGGAAAAAATGTACAGGAATAAAAAAAAATTCAGCTTTCAAAATATTCGTCGATAAAAAAACCGATCTTTATATTTACGCTAGCCATTTTGTATATTACCACGTGACCTGCTATCTCTTAAACTGGAGGGGGGGGATCCACTTGAATCCAACAAAACCAGTAATTTTTTTTTCTATTATATATACATCATTTCCTATAAAATTAAGTGTAGACTTTATAATTAAAACAAAAAATGTTATTCATACTAAAAAAAAAAAAACGCTTAGTCATGTCACGTGACGTGACGTCAACATCCACTAATGGCGAACAATTGTACCTATTTACTATGCCTCCCCACGGGACAGAGTTAGACACCAGGGTCGTTTTTTAACGTGGAGAAAAGGTACAAAAATAACAATTGTCTCAGTCGTGGAGGATTTCTCCTCCACCGAAAGAGAACAAGAAATAGAAGTGCAGCATCTGAAGAACAGATACTACACTTTGATCTTGACCAAAAGGCCAAGAATGCGAACAATTGTAAATAACAACTTTTTTCACAAAACCAACACCGTCTTTCTTTTTTTTCTCTCTCTTTCTCTCTCTCTCTCACCCACTTACTCTTCCCTCTCTCTCACCCTCTTTCTCTTGACGTCACACCACTGTTAAACTGTGGGGGGGGACACATTCCCAGGCATTATCTCCTATAGATGCACATTTTATTAGAAATTCAGCTTTCAAAATATTAGACGATAATAAAAATATAAAACCAACACCCTCTTTCTCTTTTCTCTCTCTCTCACCAACTTACTCTTCTCTCTCTCTCACCCTCTTTCTCTTGACCTCCTACTACTGTTAAACTGTGTGTGTGCGTGGGGGGGGGGAAGAGGCAGCTTGAAAACCAACAAAAACAGTGCACAGTTTCCCAAGCATTTGGGGTGGGAAGGGGGGGGAAGAAGCCGAGTGCACAGTTTCGTGTGAGAGAGAGAGAACAATTCTCAACCTATATACTCAACAAATTTTTTATCTACAGATTTGAAAGTTTGTATATAGGGTATTCAGACATATGGAAATATATCTAGCATAATCTATCTATTATATCTATAAAAGTGAAAATGTGTGTGTGTGTGAGGTAGCCAGAGAGAGAGAGAGAGAGAGAGAGACAACAATTCTCAACCTATATATTCAATACATTTTTTATCTACAGATTTGAAAATTTGTATATAGGGTATTCAGACATATGGAAATATATCTAGCATAATCTATCTATTATATCTATAAAAGTGAAAATGTGTGTGTGTGTGTGTGTGTGTGTGTGTGCGTAAGAGAGAGAGAGAACAATTCTCAACCTATATACTCAACGTATTTTTATCTACGGATTTTAAACTTTGTATATAGGGTATTCAGACATATAGAAATATATCTAGCATAATCTATACATTATATCTATAAAAGTGAGAATGTGAGTGTGTGAGAGAGAGAGAACAATTCTCAACCTATATATTCAACAAATTTTTTACCTACAGATTTGAAAATTTGTATATTGGGTATTCAGACATATGGAAATATATCTAGCATAATCGATCTATTATATCTATAAAAGTCAGAATGTTTGCGTGTGGTTGTGTGTGTAAGGTTGCGAGAGAGAGAGAGAGAACAATTCTCAACCTATCTATTCAATAAATTTGTTATCTACAGATTTGACCATTTGTATATAGGGTATTCAGACATATGGAAATATATCCAGCATAATCTATCTATTATATCCATAAAAGTGAGAATGTGTGCGTGAGAGAGAGAGAGAGAGAGAGTAAGTACAATTCTCACCCTATATATTCAACAAATTTTTTATCTACCGATTAGAAAATTTGTATATAGGGTATTCAGACATATGGAAATATATCTAGCATAATCTATCTATTATATCTAGAAAAGTGAGAATGTGTGTGAAAGAGAGAGAGAGAAGAGAGAGAGAGAGAACAATTCTCAACCTATATATTCAACTAATTTTTATGTACAGATCTGAAAATTTGTATACAGGGTATTCAGATATATGGAAATATATCTAGCATAATCTATTATATCTATAAAAGGTAGAATGTGTGTGTGTGTGTGTGTGTGAGTGAGTGAGTGAGTGAGAGAGAGAGAGAGAACAATTCTCAACCTATATACTCAACAAATTTTGTATCTACAGATTTGATAATTTGTATATAGGGTATTCAGACATAAGGAAATATATCTAGCATAATCTATCTATTATATCTATAAAAGTGAGAATGTGTGTGAAAGAGAGAGAGAGAGAGAACAATTCTCAACCTATATATTCAACAAATTCTATCTTTACAGATTTGAAAATTTGTATATAGGGTATTCAGACATTTGGAAATATATCTAGCATAATCTATTATATCTATAAAAGTGAGAATGTGTGTGTGAGAGAGATAGAAAGAACAATTCTCAACCTATATACTCAACAAATTTTTTATCTGCAGATTTAAAAATTTGTATATAGGGTATTCAGACATATAGAAATATATCTAGCATAACCTATCTATTATATCTATAAAATGACCATGTGTGTGTGTGTGAGAGAGAGAGAGAGAGTCAGAGAGAGAGAGAGAACAATTTTCAGCGTGTGTGTGTGTGAGAAAGAGAGAGAGAGAAAGAGAGGAAGGAAAATTCTCACCCTATATATTCAACAAATTTTTTATCTACATATTAGAAAATTTGGATATAGGGTATTCAGACGTATGGAAATATATCTAGCATAATCTATCTATTATATCTATAAAAGTGAGAATGTGTGTGTGAGAGAGAGAGAAAGAGAGAGAGAGAGAACAATTCTCAACCTATATATTCAACTAATTTTTTATCTACAGATTTGAAAATGTGTATATTGGGTATTCAGACATATGTAAATATATCTGGCATAATCTATGTATTATATCTATAAAAGTGTGAATGTGAGTGATGGAAAGAGCAAAAAATTCTCAACCTATATAACCTATAAAAGTGAGAATATGTGTGTGAGAGAGAGAGAGAGAGAACAATTCTCAACCTATATATTCCACACATTTTTGGGCACAGATTTGGAAATTTGTATATAGGGTAGGCAGACATATAGAAATATATCTAGCATAATCTATCTATTATATCTATAAAAGTGAGAACTTGTGTGTGTGTGTGTGTGAGAGAGAGAGAGAGAACAATTCTTAACCTACATACTCAACAAATTTTATACCTACAGTTTAGAAAATTTGTATATAGGGTATTCAGACATATGGAAATATATCTAGCATAATCTATCTATTATAACTACAAAAGTTAGAATGTGTGTGTGAGAGAGAGAGAGAGAACAATTCTAAACCTATATATTCAACAAATTTTTTATCTACAGATTTGAAACTTTGTATATAGGGTATTCAGACATATGGAAATATATCTAGCATAATCTATCTATTTTATCTATAAAAGTGAGAATGCGTGTGTGTGAGATAGCGAGAGAGAGAGAGAGAAAAAGAGAGAGATAAAAATTCTCAACCTATACATTCAACAAATTTTTTATCCACAGATTTGAACATTTGTATATAGGGTGTTCAGACATATAGAAATATATCTAGCATAATCTATCTATTATATGTATAAAAGTGAGAATGTGTGTGTGTGTGTGAGAGAGAGGACAATTCTCAACCTATGTATACAACAAATTTTTTATCTACAGATTTCAAAATTTGTATATTGGGCATTCAGACATATTTCAATATATCTGGCATAATCTGTCTATTATATCTATAAAAGTGAGAATGTGTGTGATAGAGAGAGAGAGAACAATTCTCAACCTATATACTCAACAAATTTTTTATCTACAGATTTGAAAATTTGTATATAGGGTATTCAGACATATGGAAATATATCTAGCATAATCTATTATATCTATAAAAGTGAGAATGTGTGTGTGTGTGAGAGAGAGAGAGAGAGAGAAGAATTCTCAACCCATATACTCAACAAATTCTTTATCTACAGATTTTAAAATTTGTATATAGAGTATTCATACAAATAGAAATATATCTAGGATAATCTTTCTATTATATCTATAAAAGTGAGAATGTGTGTGTGTGTGAGCGAGAGAGAGAGAGAGAGAGAGAGAGAGAGAGAGAGAACAGTTCTCAACCTATACATTCAACAAATTTTTATATATAGGGTATTCAGAAATATCGAAATATATCTAGCATAATCTATTATATCTTTAAAAGTTAGAATGTGTGTGTGTGAGAGATAGAGAGAACAATTCTCAACCTATGCACTCTACAAATTTTTTATCTACAAATTAGAAAATTTGTATATAGGGTATTCACACATATGGAAATATATCTAGCATAATCTATCTATTATATCTATAAAAGTTAGAATGTGTGTGTGTGTGAGGTAGCCAGAGAGAGAGAGAGAGAGTAAGAACAATTTTCAACCTATATATTCAACAAATATTTGATCTACAGATTAGAAAATTTGTATATAGGGTATTCAGACATATGGAAATATATCTAGCATAATCTATCTATTATATCTCTAAAATTGAGAATGTGTGTGTGAGAGAGAGAGAGAGAACAATTTTCAACCTATATACTCCACAAATTTTTTTATCTACAGATTTGAAAATTTGTATATAGGGTATTCAGACATATGGAAATATATCTAGAGTAATCTATCTATTATATCTATAAAAGTGAGAATGCGTGTGTGTGTGAAAGAGAGCGACACAGAACAATTCTCAACCTATATATTCAACAAATTTTTTATGTACAGATCTGAAATATCACATTTGTATAGAAGTAAAAATCTTGATACCTACTCTGATACCTAATAAAAGAAAGGACACTCTTTAGGGCGGATTTTGATTATAACAAGTCACTAATTAGAAATTATAATAAACATTCTAATAATTTAAGAATTTTACCAAAATAAAATTGCATGGTAATCACCCAATTTCTGCCACAAAATTTTGATTGGCAGAACTCATAAACATAAAATATATATTTTCTAATTTCATCTTTTTTTTTCTTTTTACATAATCTGGTTTGATGTTTTCCCAAATATTCAAATCACTATATTTTGCTGCTTAATATCAAATACAGCAACTGAGTTATTTTTATGCATCAAACAATTACATTTTCTCATTCATCCAAACTAATCACTGAACATCAATTTCATATTTTCTTCACTAAAATATTACTGTGCTTGATGTCATCAAGTGGAGCGGATCATTTTTTTTTCATTTGTTCACACATTTTTCCAATTTATATATATTTTAAAGATTCTTAGCCTATGTCATTGCATACCAATCTGTTTATTAAAAGTTAAGGTTCACTGTAAACACATATGTTACACCAAAATAAAAACGCTTCAGATAATGTCTTGATATTCAATTCAGTTTCTCACATGACATCTTATGAAGTTAGTAGAAATGTTACAGACTTTTGAATCTCAAACACTTTCAATACTGTGCACTGATATTTTCTTTTTTGCAATATAAGCACATTCATGATTTTTTTTACAAACGTTAAAAACTTTCACATTGTGTAGCAATATACTGAAACAATTATAAAAATATTTGTTTTTATTTTGAATGATGCAGGGCATCTGAAGAGAGATTTTTCTAACAAAATGAAAGTATAATTTTTAGCAATAGGTATCTAGGAAAAGGCCACTACATATGTTATAAGTTCCAAATTTCCACAACCTGGCAAATACTGGTACATGCTAGCAAATTTAGATTTGCAATTACAGAATATGATTCTAATTTTTTCCTTTGCTCTTTATTCTAACACTACACTAAGTTTACTGTGTTATTTCGCTACAGTTGATATTGTGTAGAACAATAAGAAAATCATAGTGAACAATGCATTCAACAAAATTTCACACACATTTCTAGATACCTATATCTAATAAGTTCAAAAGAAAGGACACACTTAGGGAGGTATTTTGGTGGTCAAGTCACTAAAAAGAGATTAGCTGGTTTCCCGGCATAGCCTAGGATATAATAAAGATTGACTGAAATACATGTTCTAGCTGGTTTCTAGGCGTTGCCAGGGATGTAATATAGACACATTATGTTGTATATTACCTGTTCTCTTCTCCCTAAGGTAAAACAATTTCATATACATGCTGTAAATTACCTATGCTAGGGATAAAACATGAACAATACCAGTCCTAGGGTAGATAAAACAAATAATACATAGAGATGAAAGATTCCTCTCCCCTAAGAATCAAACATATGTTCAATATCTGCTTTTGTTTTTTCATTGTTTATACGGTCCCGAGCAACGCCGGGTAGCCCTGCTAGTCTATATATATAAAAGGCAAAAATCGGTGTGTATGTATGTATGTATGTATGTTTGTTTGTAACGCTAAAACTTTTGAAAGACGGAACCAGAGTTGACAAATTTGGTATCATATTGCACCTTGATCACCCGGATGACAAATATCGAAATTTCACGTCAAACGGACCAGTAGAAAGGGGTCAACTGATCGTTTTTCTCCTAGGGGGGCCCCCCAAAAAACCTGTCATTTTAACGTTATTCAATACGTGTCACGTGACGTGACGTCAGCTCAAACTTTTGACAGACAAAACCAAAGTTGACAAATTATGTATCATATTGAACCTTGATCACCCGCATGACAAATATCGAAATTCCACACCAAACGGACCATTAAAAGGGGGTGAACTGATCATTTCTCTCCTAGGGGGGCCCCCAAAAAAACCTGTCATTTTAATGTTAATATTACATAATCCAAAAACGCTTAGTCATGTCACGTGACGTGACGTCAACATCCAGTAATGGCGAACAAATGTAAACAAACACTTTGTTTTACCGATACTTTTGTAATTTCTCTTCTGCTTTGTTCTACAGATTATTAAACTCCATGACAATGTCTCCAACGTATTTAACTGGTTAAAAATGGTATTTATACAAGAGTTTTAACGAAAAATATCAGGAAAAAATGTACAGGAATAAAAAAAAATTCAGCTTTCAAAATATTCGTCGATAAAAAAACCGATCTTTATATTTACGCTAGCCATTTTGTATATTACCACGTGACCTGCTATCTCTTAAACTGGAGGGGGGGGATCCACTTGAATCCAACAAAACCAGTAATTTTTTTTTCTATTATATATACATCATTTTCTATAAAATTAAGTGTAGACTTTATAATTAAAACAAAAAATGTTATTCATACTAAAAAAAAAAAACGCTTAGTCATGTCACGTGACGTGACGTCAACATCCACTAATGGCGAACAATTGTACCTATTTACTATGCCTCCCCACGGGACAGAGTTAGACACCAGGGTCGTTTTTTAACGTGGAGAAAAGGTACAAAAATAAAAATTGTCTCAGTCGTGGAGGATTTCTCCTCCACCGAAAGAGAACAAGAAATAGAAGTGCAGCATCTGAAGAACAGATACTACACTTTGATCTTGACCAAAAGGCCAAGAATGCGAACAATTGTAAATAACAACTTTTTTCACAAAACCAACGCCGTCTTTCTTTTTTTTCTCTCTCTTTCTCTCTCTCACCCACTTACTCTTCCCTCTCTCTCACCCTCTTTCTCTTGACGTCACACCACTGTTAAACTGTGGGGGGGGGAACACATTCCCAGGCATTATCTCCTATAGATGCACATTTTATTAGAAATTCAGCTTTCAAAATATTAGACGATAATAAAAATATAAAACCAACACCCTCTTTCTCTTTTCTCTCTCTCTCACCAACTTACTCTTCTCTCTCTCTCACCCTCTTTCTCTTGACCTCCTACTACTGTTAAACTGTGTGTGTGTGGGGGGGAAGAGGCAGCTTGAAAACCAACAAAAACAGTGCACAGTTTCCCAAGCATTTGGGGTGGGAAGGGGGGGAAGAAGCCGAGCGCACAGTTTCGTGTGAGAGAGAGAGAACAATTCTCAACCTATATACTCAACAAATTTTTTATCTACAGATTTGAAAGTTTGTATATAGGGTATTCAGACATATGGAAATATATCTAGCATAATCTATCTATTATATCTATAAAAGTGAAAATGTGTGTGTGTGTGAGGTAGCCAGAGAGAGAGAGAGAGAGAGAGACAACAATTCTCAACCTATATATTCAATACATTTTTTATCTACAGATTTGAAAATTTGTATATAGGGTATTCAGACATATGGAAATATATCTAGCATAATCTATCTATTATATCTATAAAAGTGAAAATGTGTGTGTGTGTGTGTGTGTGCGTAAGAGAGAGAGAGAACAATTCTCAACCTATATACTCAACGTATTTTTATCTACGGATTTTAAACTTTGTATATAGGGTATTCAGACATATAGAAATATATCTAGCATAATCTATACATTATATCTATAAAAGTGAGAATGTGAGTGTGTGAGAGAGAGAGAACAATTCTCAACCTATATATTCAACAAATTTTTTACCTACAGATTTGAAAATTTGTATATTGGGTATTCAGACATATGGAAATATATCTAGCATAATCGATCTATTATATCTATAAAAGTCAGAATGTTTGCGTGTGGTTGTGTGTGTAAGGTTGCGAGAGAGAGAGAGAGAACAATTCTCAACCTATCTATTCAATAAATTTGTTATCTACAGATTTGACCATTTGTATATAGGGTATTCAGACATATGGAAATATATCCAGCATAATCTATCTATTATATCCATAAAAGTGAGAATGTGTGCGTGAGAGAGAGAGAGAGAGAGAGAGAGAGAGAGAGAGAGAGAGTAAGTACAATTCTCACCCTATATATTCAACATATTTTTTATCTACCGATTAGAAAATTTGTATATAGGGTATTCAGACATATGGAAATATATCTAGCATAATATATCTATTATATCTAGAAAAGTGAGAATGTGTGTGAAAGAGAGAGAGAGAAGAGAGAGAGAGAGAACAATTCTCAACCTATATATTCAACTAATTTTTATGTACAGATCTGAAAATTTGTATACAGGGTATTCAGACATATGGAAATATATCTAGCATAATCTATTATATCTATAAAAGGTAGAATGTGTGTGTGTGTGTGTAAGTGAGTGAGTGAGTGAGTGAGAGAGAGAGAACAATTCTCAACCTATATACTCAACAAATTTTGTATCTACAGATTTGATAATTTGTATATAGGGTATTCAGACATAAGGAAATATATCTAGCATAATCTATCTATTATATCTATAAAAGTGAGAATGTGTGTGAAAGAGAGAGAGAGAGAACAATTCTCAACCTATATATTCAACAAATTCTATCTTTACAGATTTGAAAATTTGTATATAGGGTATTCAGACATTTGGAAATATATCTAGCATAATCTATTATATCTATAAAAGTGAGAATGTGTGTGTGAGAGAGAGAGAAAGAACAATTCTCAACCTATGTACATAACAAATTTTTTATCTACAGATTTAAAAATTTGTATATAGGGTATTCAGACATATAGAAATATATCTAGCATAACCTATCTATTATATCTATAAAATGACCATGTGTGTGTGTGTGAGAGAGAGAGAGAGAGTCAGAGAGAGAGAGAGAACAATTTTCAGCTTGTGTGTGTGTGAGAAAGAGAGAGAGAGAAAGAGAGGAAGGAAAATTCTCACCCTATATATTCAACAAATTTTTTATCTACATATTAGAAAATTTGGATATAGGGTATTCAGACGTATGGAAATATATCTAGCATAATCTATCTATTATATCTATAAAACTGAGAATGTGTGTGTGAGAGAGAGAGAAAGAGAGAGAGAGAGAACAATTCTCAACCTATATATTCAACTAATTTTTTATCTACAGATTTGAAAATGTGTATATTGGGTATTCAGACATATGTAAATATATCTGGCATAATCTATGTATTATATCTATAAAAGTGTGAATGTGAGTGATGGAAAGAGCAAAAAATTCTCAACCTATATAACCTATAAAAGTGAGAATATGTGTGAGAGAGAGAGAGAGAGAGAGAGAGAGAACAATTCTCAACCTATATATTCCACACATTTTTGGGCACAGATTTGGAAATTTGTATATAGGGTAGGCAGACATATAGAAATATATCTAGCATAATCTATCTATTATATCTATAAAAGTGAGAACTTGTGTGTGTGTGTGTGTGTGTGAGAGAGAGAGAGAACAATTCTTAACCTACATACTCAACAAATTTTTTACCTACAGTTTAGAAAATTTGTATATAGGGTATTCAGACATATGGAAATATATCTAGCATAATCTATCTATTATAACTACAAAAGTTAGAATGTGTGTGTGAGAGAGAGAGAGAGAACAATTCTAAACCTATATATTCAACAAATTTTTTATCTACAGATTTGAAACTTTGTATATAGGGTATTCAGACATATGGAAATATATCTAGCATAATCTATCTATTTTATCTATAAAAGTGAGAATGCGTGTGTGTGAGATAGCGAGAGAGAGAGAGAAAAAGAGAGAGATAAAAATTCTCAACCTATACATTCAACAAATTTTTTATCCACAGATTTGAACATTTGTATATAGGGTGTTCAGACATATAGAAATATATCTAGCATAATCTATCTATTATATGTATAAAAGTGAGAATGTGTGTGTGTGTGAGAGAGAGGACAATTGTCAACCTATGTATACAACAAATTTTTTATCTACAGATTTCAAAATTTGTATATTGGGCATTCAGACATATTTCAATATATCTGGCATAATCTGTCTATTATATCTATAAAAGTGAGAATGTGTGTGATAGAGAGAGAGAGAACAATTCTCAACCTATATACTCAACAAATTTTTTATCTACAGATTTGAAAATTTGTATATAGGGTATTCAGACATATGGAAATATATCTAGCATAATCTATTATATCTATAAAAGTGAGAATGTGTGTGTGTGTGAGAGAGAGAGAGAGAGAGAACAATTCTCAACCCATATACTCAACAAATTCTTTATCTACAGATTTTAAAATTTGTATATAGAGTATTCATACAAATAGAAATATATCTAGGATAATCTTTCTATTATATCTATAAAAGTGAGAATGTGTGTGTGTGTGAGCGAGAGAGAGAGAGAGAGAGAGAGAGAGAGAGAGAGAGAGAGAGAGAGAGAGAACAGTTCTCAACCTATACATTCAACAAATTTTTATATATAGGGTATTCAGAAATATCGAAATATATCTAGCATAATCTATTATATCTTTAAAAGTTAGAATGTGTGTGTGTGAGAGATAGAGAGAACAATTCTCAACCTATGCACTCTACAAATTTTTTATCTACAAATTAGAAAATTTGGATATAGGGTATTCAGACGTATGGAAATATATCTAGCATAATCTATCTATTATATCTATAAAAGTGAGAATGTGTGTGTGAGAGAGAGAGAAAGAGAGAGAGAGAGAACAATTCTCAACCTATATATTCAACTAATTTTTTATCTACAGATTTCAAAATGTGTATATTGGGTATTCAGACATATGTAAATATATCTGGCATAATCTATGTATTATATCTATAAAAGTGTGAATGTGAGTGATGGAAAGAGCAAAAAATTCTCAACCTATATAACCTATAAAAGTGAGAATATGCGTGAGAGAGAGAGAGAGAGAGAACAATTCTCAACCTATATATTCCACACATTTTTGGGCACAGATTTGGAAATTTGTATATAGGGTAGGCAGACATATAGAAATATATCTAGCATAATCTATCTATTATATCTATAAAAGTGAGAACTTGTGTGTGTGTGTGTGTGTGTGAGAGAGAGAGAGAACAATTCTTAACCTACATACTCAACAAATTTTTTACCTACAGTTTAGAAAATTTGTATAAAGGGTATTCAGACATATGGAAATATATCTAGCATAATCTATCTATTATAACTACAAAAGTTAGAATGTGTGTGTGAGAGAGAGAGAGAGAACAATTCTAAACCTATATATTCAACAAATTTTTTATCTACAGATTTGAAACTTTGTATATAGGGTATTCAGACATATGGAAATATATCTAGCATAATCTATCTATTTTATCTATAAAAGTGAGAATGCGTGTGTGTGAGATAGCGAGAGAGAGAGAGAGAGAAAAAGAGAGAGATAAAAATTCTCAACCTATACATTCAACAAATTTTTTATCCACAGATTTGAACATTTGTATATAGGGTGTTCAGACATATAGAAATATATCTAGCATAATCTATCTATTATATGTATAAAAGTGAGAATGTGTGTGTGTGTGAGAGAGAGGACAATTGTCAACCTATGTATACAACAAATTTTTTATCTACAGATTTCAAAATTTGTATATTGGGCATTCAGACACATTTCAATATATCTGGCATAATCTGTCTATTATATCTATAAAAGTGAGAATGTGTGTGATAGAGAGAGAGAGAACAATTCTCAACCTATATACTCAACAAATTTTTTATCTACAGATTTGAAAATTTGTATATAGGGTATTCAGACATATGGAAATATATCTAGCATAATCTATTATATCTATAAAAGTGAGAATGTGTGTGTGTGTGTGAGAGAGAGAGAGAACAATTCTCAACCCATATACTCAACAAATTCTTTATCTACAGATTTTAAAATTTGTATATAGAGTATTCATACAAATAGAAATATATCTAGGATAATCTTTCTATTATATCTATAAAAGTGAGAATGTGTGTGTGTGAGCGAGAGAGAGAGAGAGAGAGAGAGAGAGAGAACAGTTCTCAACCTATACATTCAACAAATTTTTATATATAGGGTATTCAGAAATATCGAAATATATCTAGCATAATCTATTATATCTTTAAAAGTTAGAATGTGTGTGTGTGAGAGATAGAGAGAACAATTCTCAACCTATGCACTCTACAAATTTTTTATCTACAAATTAGAAAATTTGTATATAGGGTATTCACACATATGGAAATATATCTAGCATAATCTATCTATTATATCTATAAAAGTTAGAATGTGTGTGTGAGGTAGCCAGAGAGAGAGAGAGAGAGAGAGAGTAAGAACAATTTTCAACCTATATATTCAACAAATATTTGATCTACAGATTAGAAAATTTGTATATAGGGTATTCAGACATATGGAAATATATCTAGCATAATCTATCTATTATATCTCTAAAATTGAGAATGTGTGTGTGAGAGAGAGAGAGAGAACAATTTTCAACCTATATACTCAACAAATTTTTTTATCTACAGATTTGAAAATTTGTATATAGGGTATTCAGACATATGGAAATATATCTAGAGTAATCTATCTATTATATCTATAAAAGTGAGAATGCGTGTGTGTGTGAGAGAGAGCGACACAGAACAATTCTCAACCTATATATTCAACAAATTTTTTATGTACAGATCTGAAATATCACATTTGTATAGAAGTAGAAATCTTGATACCTACTCTGATACCTAATAAAAGAAAGGACACTCTTTAGGGCGGATTTTGATTATAACAAGTCACTAATTAGAAATTATAATAAACATTCTAATAATTTAAGAATTTTACCAAAATAAAATTGCATGGTAATCACCCAATTTCTGCCACAAAATTTTGATTGGCAGAACTCATAAACATAAAATATATATTTTCAAATTTCATCTTTTTTTTTTCTTTTTACATAATCTGGTTTGATGTTTTCCCAAATATTCAAATCACTATATTTTGCTGCTTAATATCAAATACAGCAACTGAGTTATTTTTATGCATCAAACAATTACATTTTCTCATTCATCCAAACTAATCACTGAACATCAATTTCATATTTTCTTCACTAAAATATTACTGTGCTTGATGTCATCAAGTGGAGCGGATCATTTTTTTTTCATTTGTTCACACATTTTTCCAATTTATATATATTTTAAAGATTCTTAGCCTATGTCATTGCATACCAATCTGTTTATTAAAAGTTAAGGTTCACTGTAAACACATATGTTACACCAAAATAAAAACGCTTCAGATAATGTCTTGATATTCAATTCAGTTTCTCACATGACATCTTATGAAGTTAGTAGAAATGTTACAGACTTTTGAATCTCAAACACTTTCAATACTGTGCACTGATATTTTCTTTTTTGCAATATAAGCACATTCATGATTTTTTTTACAAACGTTAAAAACTTTCACATTGTGTAGGAATATACTGAAACAATTATAAAAATATTTGTTTTTATTTTGAATGATGCAGGGCATCTGAAGAGAGATTTTTCTAACAAAATGAAAGTATAATTTTTAGCAATAGGTATCTAGGAAAAGGCCACTACATATGTTATAAGTTCCAAATTTCCACAACCTGGCAAATACTGGTACATGCTAGCAAATTTAGATTTGCAATTACAAAATATGATTCTAATTTTTTCCTTTGCTCTTTATTCTAACACTACACTATGTTTACTGTGTTATTTCGCTACAGTTGATATTGTGTAGAACAATAAGAAAATCATAGTGAACAATGCATTCAACAAAATTTCACACACATTTCTAGATACCTATATCTAATAAGTTCAAAAGAAAGGACACACTTAGGGAGGTATTTTGGTGGTCAAGTCACTAAAAAGAGATTAGCTGGTTTCCTGGCATAGCCCAGGATATAATAAAGATTGACTGAAATACATGTTCTAGCTGGTTTCTAGGCGTTGCCAGGGATGTAATATAGACACATTATGTTGTATATTACCTGTTCTCTTCTCCCTAAGGTAAAACAATTTCATATACATGCTGTAAATTACCTATGCTAGGGATAAAACATGAACAATATCAGTCCTAGGGTAGATAAAACAAATAATACATAGAGATGAAAGATTCCTCTCCCCTAAGAATCAAACATATGTTCAATATCTGCTTTTGTTTTTTCATTGTTTATACGGTCCCGAGCAACGCCGGGTAGCCCTGCTAGTCTATATATATAAAAGGCAAAAATCGGTGTGTATGTATGTATGTATGTATGTATGTATGTATGTTTGTTTGTAACGCTAAAACTTTTGAAAGACGGAACCAGAGTTGACAAATTTGGTATCATATTGCACCTTGATCACCCGGATGACAAATATCGAAATTTCACGTCAAGCGGACCAGTAGAAAGGAGTCAACTGATCGTTTTTCTCCTAGGGGGGCCCCCCAAAAAACCTGTCATTTTAACGTTATTCAATACGTGTCACGTGACGTGACGTCAGCTCAAACTTTTGACAGACACAACCAAAGTTGACAAATTATGTATCATATTGAACCTTGATCACCCGCATGACAAATATCGAAATTCCACACCAAACGGACCATTAAAAGGGGGTGAACTGATCATTTCTCTCCTAGGGGGGGCCCCAAAAAAAACCTGTCATTTTAATGTTAATATTACATAATCCAAAAACGCTTAGTCATGTCACGTGACGTGACGTCAACATCCAGTAATGGCGAACAAATGTAAACAAACACTTTGTTTTACCGATACTTTTGTAATTTCTCTTCTGCTTTGTTCTAGAGATTATTAAACTCCATGACAATGTCTCCAACGTATTTAACTGGTTAAAAATAGTATTTATACAAGAGTTTTAACGAAAAATATCAGGAAAAAATGTACAGGAATAAAAAAAAATTCAGCTTTCAAAATATTCGTCGATAAAAAAACCGATCTTTATATTTACGCTAGCCATTTTGTATATTACCACGTGACCTGCTATCTCTTAAACTGGAGGGGGGGGATCCACTTGAATCCAACAAAACCAGTAATTTTTTTTTTCTATTATATATACATCATTTTCTATAAAATTAAGTGTAGACTTTATAATTAAAACAAAAAATGTTATTCATACTAAAAAAAAAAAACGCTTAGTCATGTCACGTGACGTGACGTCAACATCCACTAATGGCGAACAATTGTACCTATTTACTATGCCTCCCCACGGGACAGAGTTAGACACCAGGGTCGTTTTTTAACGTGGAGAAAAGGTACAAAAATAAAAATTGTCTCAGTCGTGGAGGATTTCTCCTCCACCGAAAGAGAACAAGAAATAGAAGTGCAGCATCTGAAGAACAGATACTACACTTTGATCTTGACCAAAAGGCCAAGAATGCGAACAATTGTAAATAACAACTTTTTTCACAAAACCAACACCGTCTTTCTTTTTTTTCTCTCTCTTTCTCTCTCTCACCCACTTACTCTTCCCTCTCTCTCACCCTCTTTCTCTTGACGTTACACCACTGTTAAACTGTGGGGGGGGGGAACACATTCCCAGGCATTATCTCCTATAGATGCACATTTTATTAGAAATTCAGCTTTCAAAATATTAGACGATAATAAAAATATAAAACCAACACCCTCTTTCTCTTTTCTCTCTCTCTCACCAACTTACTCTTCTCTCTCTCTCACCCTCTTTCTCTTGACCTCCTACTACTGTTAAACTGTGTGTGTGTGGGGGGGGGAAGAGGCAGCTTGAAAACCAACAAAAACAGTGCACAGTTTCCCAAGCATTTGGGGTGGGAAGGGGGGGAAGAAGCCGAGCGCACAGTTTCGTGTGAGAGAGAGAGAACAATTCTCAACCTATATACTCAACAAATTTTTTATCTACAGATTTGAAAGTTTGTATATAGGGTATTCAGACATATGGAAATATATCTAGCATAATCTATCTATTATATCTATAAAAGTGAAAATGTGTGTGTGTGTGAGGTAGCCAGAGAGAGAGAGAGAGAGAGAGAGAGAGAGAGAGAGAGAGAGAGAGAGAGACAACAATTCTCAACCTATATATTCAATACATTTTTTATCTACAGATTTGAAAATTTGTATATAGGGTATTCAGACATATGGAAATATATCTAGCATAATCTATCTATTATATCTATAAAAGTGAAAATGTGTGTGTGTGTGTGTGTGTGCGTAAGAGAGAGAGAGAACAATTCTCAACCTATATACTCAACGTATTTTTATCTACGGATTTTAAACTTTGTATATAGGGTATTCAGACATATAGAAATATATCTAGCATAATCTATACATTATATCTATAAAAGTGAGAATGTGAGTGTGTGAGAGAGAGAGAACAATTCTCAACCTATATATTCAACAAATTTTTTACCTACAGATTTGAAAATTTGTATATTGGGTATTCAGACATATGGAAATATATCTAGCATAATCGATCTATTATATCTATAAAAGTCAGAATGTTTGCGTGTGGTTGTGTGTGTAAGGTTGCGAGAGAGAGAGAGAGAACAATTCTCAACCTATCTATTCAATAAATTTGTTATCTACAGATTCGACCATTTGTATATAGGGTATTCAGACATATGGAAATATATCCAGCATAATCTATCTATTATATCCATAAAAGTGAGAATGTGTGCGTGAGAGAGAGAGAGAGAGAGAGAGAGAGAGAGAGAGTAAGTACAATTCTCACCCTATATATTCAACAAATTTTTTATCTACCGATTATAAAATTTGTATATAGGGTATTCAGACATATGGAAATATATCTAGCATAATCTATCTATTATATCTAGAAAAGTGAGAATGTGTGTGAAAGAGAGAGAGAGAAGAGAGAGAGAGAGAACAATTCTCAACCTATATATTCAACTAATTTTTATGTACAGATCTGAAAATTTGTATACAGGGTATTCAGACATATGGAAATATATCTAGCATAATCTATTATATCTATAAAAGGTAGAATGTGTGTGTGTGTTTGTGAGTGAGTGAGTGAGTGAGTGAGTGAGAGAGAGAGAGAGAGAGAACAATTCTCAACCTATATACTCAACAAATTTTGTATCTACAGATTTGATAATTTGTATATAGGGTATTCAGACATAAGGAAATATATCTAGCATAATCTATCTATTATATCTATAAAAGTGAGAATGTGTGTGAAAGAGAGAGAGAGAGAACAATTCTCAACCTATATATTCAACAAATTCTATCTTTACAGATTTGAAAATTTGTATATAGGGTATTCAGACATTTGGAAATATATCTAGCATAATCTATTATATCTATAAAAGTGAGAATGTGTGTGTGAGAGAGAGAGAAAGAACAATTCTCAACCTATATACTCAACAAATTTTTTATCTACAGATTTAAAAATTTGTATATAGGGTATTCAGACATATAGAAATATATCTAGCATAACCTATCTATTATATCTATAAAATGACCATGTGTGTGTGTGTGTGAGAGAGAGAGAGAGTCAGAGAGAGAGAGAGAACAATTTTCAGCTTGTGTGTGTGTGAGAAAGAGAGAGAGAGAAAGAGAGGAAGGAAAATTCTCACCCTATATATTCAACAAATTTTTTATCTACATATTAGAAAATTTGGATATAGGGTATTCAGACGTATGGAAATATATCTAGCATAATCTATCTATTATATCTATAAAAGTGAGAATGTGTGTGTGAGAGAGAGAGAAAGAGAGAGAGAGAGAACAATTCTCAACCTATATATTCAACTAATTTTTTATCTACAGATTTGAAAATGTGTATATTGGGTATTCAGACATATGTAAATATATCTGGCATAATCTATGTATTATATCTATAAAAGTGTGAATGTGAGTGATGGAAAGAGCAAAAAATTCTCAACCTATATAACCTGTGAGAATATGTGTGAGAGAGAGAGAGAGAGAGAGAACAATTCTCAACCTATATATTCCACACATTTTTGGGCACAGATTTGGAAATTTGTATATAGGGTAGGCAGACATATAGAAATATATCTAGCATAATCTATCTATTATATCTATAAAAGTGAGAACTTGTGTGTGTGTGTGTGTGTGAGAGAGAGAGAGAACAATTCTTAACCTACATACTCAACAAATTTTTTACCTACAGTTTAGAAAATTTGTATATAGGGTATTCAGACATATGGAAATATATCTAGCATAATCTATCTATTATAACTACAAAAGTTAGAATGTGTGTGTGAGAGAGAGAGAGAGAGAAC
Source organism: Euprymna scolopes (assembly GCF_053919585.1). Lineage (NCBI taxonomy): Eukaryota > Metazoa > Mollusca > Cephalopoda > Sepiida > Sepiolidae > Euprymna > Euprymna scolopes. The sequence goes on from NC_136485.1 coordinate 111,234,622, forward strand.
AATTCTAAACCTATATATTCAACAAATTTTTTATCTACAGATTTGAAACTTTGTATATAGGGTATTAAGACATATGGAAATATATCTAGCATAATCTATCTATTTTATCTATAAAAGTGAGAATGCGTGTGTGTGAGATAGCGAGAGAGAGAGAGAGAAAAAGAGAGAGATAAAAACATAATCTATCTATTTTATCTATAAAAGTGAGAATGCGTGTGTGTGAGATAGCGAGAGAGAGAGAGAGAAAAAGAGAGAGATAAAAATTCTCAACCTATACATTCAACAAATTTTTTATCCACAGATTTGAACATTTGTATATAGGGTGTTCAGACATATAGAAATATATCTAGCATAATCTATCTATTATATGTATAAAAGTGAGAATGTGTGTGTGTGTGAGAGAGAGGACAATTGTCAACCTATGTATACAACAAATTTTTTATCTACAGATTTCAAAATTTGTATATTGGGCATTCAGACATATTTCAATATATCTGGCATAATCTGTCTATTATATCTATAAAAGTGAGAATGTGTGTGATAGAGAGAGAGAGAACAATTCTCAACCTATATACTCAACAAATTTTTTATCTACAGATTTGAAAATTTGTATATAGGGTATTCAGACATATGGAAATATATCTAGCATAATCTATTATATCTATAAAAGTGAGAATGTGTGTGTGTGTGTGAGAGAGAGAGAGAGAGAGAGAGAACAATTCTCAACCCATATACTCAACAAATTCTTTATCTACAGATTTTAAAATTTGTATATAGAGTATTCATACAAATAGAAATATATCTAGGATAATCTTTCTATTATATCTATAAAAGTAAGAATGTGTGTGTGTGTGAGCGAGAGAGAGAGAGAGAGAGAGAGAGAGAACAGTTCTCAACCTATACATTCAACAAATTTTTATATATAGGGTATTCAGAAATATCGAAATATATCTAGCATAATCTATTATATCATTAAAAGTTAGAATGTGTGTGTGTGAGAGATAGAGAGAACAATTCTCAACCTATGCACTCTACAAATTTTTTATCTACAAATTAGAAAATTTGTATATAGGGTATTCACACATATGGAAATATATCTAGCATAATCTATCTATTATATCTATAAAAGTTAGAATGTGTGTGTGAGGTAGCCAGAGAGAGAGAGAGAGAGAGTAAGAACAATTTTCAACCTATATATTCAACAAATATTGGATCTACAGATTAGAAAATTTGTATATAGGGTATTCAGACATATGGAAATATATCTAGCATAATCTATCTATTATATCTCTAAAATTGAGAATGTGTGTGTGAGAGAGAGAGAGAGAACAATTTTCAACCTATATACTCAACAAATTTTTTTATCTACAGATTTGAAAATTTGTATATAGGGTATTCAGACATATGGAAATATATCTAGAGTAATCTATCTAATATATCTATAAAAGTGAGAATGCGTGTGTGTGTGAGAGAGAGCGACACAGAACAATTCTCAACCTATATATTCAACAAATTTTTTATGTACAGATCTGAAATATCACATTTGTATAGAAGTAGAAATCTTGATACCTACTCTGATACCTAATAAAAGAAAGGACACTCTTTAGGGCGGATTTTGATTATAACAAGTCACTAATTAGAAATTATAATAAACATTCTAATAATTTAAGAATTTTACCAAAATAAAATTGCATGGTAATCACCCAATTTCTGCCACAAAATTTTGATTGGCAGAACTCATAAACATAAAATATATATTTTCTAATTTCATCTTTTTTTTTTCTTTTTACATAATCTGGTTTGATGTTTTCCCAAATATTCAAATCACTATATTTTGCTGCTTAATATCAAATACAGCAACTGAGTTATTTTTATGCATCAAACAATTACATTTTCTCATTCATCCAAACTAATCACTGAACATCAATTTCATATTTTCTTCACTAAAATATTACTGTGCTTGATGTCATCAAGTGGAGCGGATCATTTTTTTTTCATTTGTTCACACATTTTTCCAATTTATATATATTTTAAAGATTCTTAGCCTATGTCATTGCATACCAATCTGTTTATTAAAAGTTAAGGTTCACTGTAAACACATATGTTACACCAAAATAAAAACGCTTCAGATAATGTCTTGATATTCAATTCAGTTTCTCACATGACATCTTATGAAGTTAGTAGAAATGTTACAGACTTTTGAATCTCAAACACTTTCAATACTGTGCACTGATATTTTCTTTTTTGCAATATAAGCACATTCATGATTTTTTTTACAAACGTTAAAAACTTTCACATTGTGTAGCAATATACTGAAACAATTATAAAAATATTTGTTTTTATTTTGAATGATGCAGGGCATCTGAAGAGAGATTTTTCTAACAAAATGAAAGTATAATTTTTAGCAATAGGTATCTAGGAAAAGGCCACTACATATGTTATAAGTTCCAAATTTCCACAACCTGGCAAATACTGGTACATGCTAGCAAATTTAGATTTGCAATTACAAAATATGATTCTAATTTTTTCCTTTGCTCTTTATTCTAACACTACACTAAGTTTACTGTGTTATTTCGCTACAGTTGATATTGTGTAGAACAATAAGAAAATCATAGTGAACAATGCATTCAACAAAATTTCACACACATTTCTAGATACCTATATCTAATAAGTTCAAAAGAAAGGACACACTTAGGGAGGTATTTTGGTGGTCAAGTCACTAAAAAGAGATTAGCTGGTTTCCCGGCATAGCCCAGGATATAATAAAGATTGACTGAAATACATGTTCTAGCTGGTTTCTAGGCGTTGCCAGGGATGTAATATAGACACATTATGTTGTATATTACCTGTTCTCTTCTCCCTAAGGTAAAACAATTTCATATACATGCTGTAAATTACCTATGCTAGGGATAAAACATGAACAATATCAGTCCTAGGGTAGATAAAACAAATAATACATAGAGATGAAAGATTCCTCTCCCCTAAGAATCAAACATATGTTCAATATCTGCTTTTGTTTTTTCATTGTTTATACGGTCCCGAGCAACGCCGGGTAGCCCTGCTAGTCTATATATATAAAAGGCAAAAATCGGTGTGTATGTATGTATGTATGTATGTATGTATGTATGTTTGTTTGTAACGCTAAAACTTTTGAAAGACGGAACCAGAGTTGACAAATTTGGTATCATATTGCACCTTGATCACCCGGATGACAAATATCGAAATTTCACGTCAAACGGACCAGTAGAAAGGGGTCAACTGATCGTTTTTCTCATAGGGGGGCCCCCAAAAAAACCTGTCATTTTAACGTTATTCAATACGTGTCACGTGACGTGACGTCAGCTCAAACTTTTGACAGACACAACCAAAGTTGACAAATTATGTATCATATTGAACCTTGATCACCCGCATGACAAATATCGAAATTCCACACCAAACGGACCATTAAAAGGGGGTGAACTGATCATTTCTCTCCTAGGGGGGCCCCCAAAAAAACCTGTCATTTTAATGTTAATATTACATAATCCAAAAACGCTTAGTCATGTCACGTGACGTGACGTCAACATCCAGTAATGTCGAACAAATGTAAACAAACACTTTGTTTTACCGATACTTTTGTAATTTCTCTTCTGCTTTGTTCTACAGATTATTAAACTCCATGACAATGTCTCCAACGTATTTAACTGGTTAAAAATAGTATTTATACAAGAGTTTTAACGAAAAATATCAGGAAAAAATGTACAGGAATAAAAAAAAATTCAGCTTTCAAAATATTCGTCGATAAAAAAACCGATCTTTATATTTACGCTAGCCATTTTGTATATTACCACGTGACCTGCTATCTCTTAAACTGGAGGGGGGGGATCCACTTGAATCCAACAAAACCAGTAATTTTTTTTTTCTATTATATATACATCATTTTCTATAAAATTAAGTGTAGACTTTATAATTAAAACAAAAAATGTTATTCATACTAAAAAAAAAAAACGCTTAGTCATGTCACGTGACGTGACGTCAACATCCACTAATGGCGAACAATTGTACCTATTTACTATGCCTCCCCACGGGACAGAGTTAGACACCAGGGTCGTTTTTTAACGTGGAGAAAAGGTACAAAAATAAAAATTGTCTCAGTCGTGGAGGATTTCTCCTCCACCGAAAGAGAACAAGAAATAGAAGTGCAGCATCTGAAGAACAGATACTACACTTTGATCTTGACCAAAAGGCCAAGAATGCGAACAATTGTAAATAACAACTTTTTTCACAAAACCAACACCGTCTTTCTTTTTTTTCTCTCTCTTTCTCTCTCTCACCCACTTACTCTTCCCTCTCTCTCACCCTCTTTCTCTTGACGTCACACCACTGTTAAACTGTGGGGGGGGAACACATTCCCAGGCATTATCTCCTATAGATGCACATTTTATTAGAAATTCAGCTTTCAAAATATTAGACGATAATAAAAATATAAAACCAACACCCTCTTTCTCTTTTCTCTCTCTCTCACCAACTTACTCTTCTCTCTCTCTCACCCTCTTTCTCTTGACCTCCTACTACTGTTAAACTGTGTGTGTGTGGAGGGGGGAAGAGGCAGCTTGAAAACCAACAAAAACAGTGCACAGTTTCCCAAGCATTTGGGGTGGGAAGGGGGGGAAGAAGCCGAGCGCACAGTTTCGTGTGAGAGAGAGAGAACAATTCTCAACCTATATACTCAACAAATTTTTTATCTACAGATTTGAAAGTTTGTATATAGGGTATTCAGACATATGGAAATATATCTAGCATAATCTATCTATTATATCTATAAAAGTGAAAATGTGTGTGTGTGTGAGGTAGCCAGAGAGAGAGAGAGAGAGAGAGAGAGAGAGAGAGAGAGAGAGAGAGAGAGAACAATTCTCAACCTATATATTCAATACATTTTTTATCTACGGATTTGAAAATTTGTATATAGGGTATTCAGACATATGGAAATATATCTAGCATAATCTATCTATTATATCTATAAAAGTGAAAATGTGTGTGTGTGTGTGTGTGTGTGTGTGCGTAAGAGAGAGAGAGAACAATTCTCAACCTATATACTCAACGTATTTTTATCTACGGATTTTAAACTTTGTATATAGGGTATTCAGACATATAGAAATATATCTAGCATAATCTATACATTATATCTATAAAAGTGAGAATGTGAGTGTGTGAGAGAGAGAGAACAATTCTCAACCTATATATTCAACAAATTTTTTACCTACAGATTTGAAAATTTGTATATTGGGTATTCAGACATATGGAAATATATCTAGCATAATCGATCTATTATATCTATAAAAGTCAGAATGTTTGCGTGTGGTTGTGTGTGTAAGGTTGCGAGAGAGAGAGAGAGAACAATTCTCAACCTATCTATTCAATAAATTTGTTATCTACAGATTTGACCATTTGTATATAGGGTATTCAGACATATGGAAATATATCCAGCATAATCTATCTATTATATCCATAAAAGTGAGAATGTGTGCGTGAGAGAGAGAGAGAGAGAGAGAGAGAGTAAGTACAATTCTCACCCTATATATTCAACATATTTTTTATCTACCGATTAGAAAATTTGTATATAGGGTATTCAGACATATGGAAATATATCTAGCATAATCTATCTATTATATCTAGAAAAGTGAGAATGTGTGTGAAAGAGAGAGAGAGAAGAGAGAGAGAGAGAACAATTCTCAACCTATATATTCAACTAATTTTTATGTACAGATCTGAAAATTTGTATACAGGGTATTCAGACATATGGAAATATATCTAGCATAATCTATTATATCTATAAAAGGTAGAATGTGTGTGTGTGTGTGTGTGAGTGAGTGAGTGAGTGAGTGAGTGAGAGAGAGAGAGAGAACAATTCTCAACCTATATACTCAACAAATTTTGTATCTACAGATTTGATAATTTGTATATAGGGTATTCAGACATAAGGAAATATATCTAGCATAATCTATCTATTATATCTATAAAAGTGAGAATGTGTGTGAAAGAGAGAGAGAGAGAACAATTCTCAACCTATATATTCAACAAATTCTATCTTTACAGATTTGAAAATTTGTATATAGGGTATTCAGACATTTGGAAATATATCTAGCATAATCTATTATATCTATAAAAGTGAGAATGTGTGTGTGAGAGAGAGAGAAAGAACAATTCTCAACCTATATACTCAACAAATTTTTTATCTACAGATTTAAAAATTTGTATATAGGGTATTCAGACATATAGAAATATATCTAGCATAACCTATCTATTATATCTATAAAATGACCATGTGTGTGTGTGTGAGAGAGAGAGAGTCAGAGAGAGAGAGAGAACAATTTTCAGCTTGTGTGTGTGTGAGAAAGAGAGAGAGAGAAAGAGAGGAAGGAAAATTCTCACCCTATATATTCAACAAATTTTTTATCTACATATTAGAAAATTTGGATATAGGGTATTCAGACGTATGGAAATATATCTAGCATAATCTATCTATTATATCTATAAAAGTGAGAATGTGTGTGTGAGAGAGAGAGAAAGAGAGAGAGAGAGAACAATTCTCAACCTATATATTCAACTAATTTTTTATCTACAGATTTGAAAATGTGTATATTGGGTATTCAGACATATGTAAATATATCTGGCATAATCTATGTATTATATCTATAAAAGTGTGAATGTGAGTGATGGAAAGAGCAAAAAATTCTCAACCTATATAACCTATAAAAGTGAGAATATGTGTGAGAGAGAGAGAGAGAGAGAACAATTCTCAACCTATATATTCCACACATTTTTGGGCACAGATTTGGAAATTTGTATATAGGGTAGGCAGACATATAGAAATATATCTAGCATAATCTATCTATTATATCTATAAAAGTGAGAACTTGTGTGTGTGTGTGTGTGAGAGAGAGAGAGAACAATTCTTAACCTATATACTCAACAAATTTTTTACCTACAGTTTAGAAAATTTGTATATAGGGTATTCAGACATATGGAAATATATCTAGCATAATCTATCTATTATAACTACAAAAGTTAGAATGTGTGTGTGAGAGAGAGAGAGAGAACAATTCTAAACCTATATATTCAACAAATTTTTTATCTACAGATTTGAAACTTTGTATATAGGGTATTCAGACATATGGAAATATATCTAGCATAATCTATCTATTTTATCTATAAAAGTGAGAATGCGTGTGTGTGAGATAGCGAGAGAGAGAGAGAGAAAAAGAGAGAGATAAAAATTCTCAACCTATACATTCAACAAATTTTTTATCCACAGATTTGAACATTTGTATATAGGGTGTTCAGACATATAGAAATATATCTAGCATAATCTATCTATTATATGTATAAAAGTGAGAATGTGTGTGTGTGTGAGAGAGAGGACAATTGTCAACCTATGTATACAACAAATTTTTTATCTACAGATTTCAAAATTTGTATATTGGGCATTCAGACATATTTCAATATATCTGGCATAATCTGTCTATTATATCTATAAAAGTGAGAATGTGTGTGATAGAGAGAGAGAGAACAATTCTCAACCTATATACTCAACAAATTTTTTATCTACAGATTTGAAAATTTGTATATAGGGTATTCAGACATATGGAAATATATCTAGCATAATCTATTATATCTATAAAAGTGAGAATGTGTTTGTGTGTGTGAGAGAGAGAGAGAGAGAGAGAGAACAATTCTCAACCCATATACTCAACAAATTCTTTATCTACAGATTTTAAAATTTGTATATAGAGTATTCATATAAATAGAAATATATCTAGGATAATCTTTCTATTATATCTATAAAAGTGAGAATGTGTGTGTGTGTGAGCGAGAGAGAGAGAGAGAGAGAGAGAGAGAACAGTTCTCAACCTATACATTCAACAAATTTTTATATATAGGGTATTCAGAAATATCGAAATATATCTAGCATAATCTATTATATCTTTAAAAGTTAGAATTTGTGTGTGTGAGAGATAGAGAGAACAATTCTCAACCTATGCACTCTACAAATTTTTTATCTACAAATTAGAAAATTTGTATATAGGGTATTCACACATATGGAAATATATCTAGCATAATCTATCTATTATATCTATAAAAGTTAGAATGTGTGTGTGAGGTAGCCAGAGAGAGAGAGAGAGAGTAAGAACAATTTTCAACCTATATATTCAACAAATATTTGATCTACAGATTAGAAAATTTGTATATAGGGTATTCAGACATATGGAAATATATCTAGCATAATCTATCTATTATATCTCTAAAATTGAGAATGTGTGTGTGAGAGAGAGAGAGAACAATTTTCAACCTATATACTCAACAAATTTTTTTATCTACAGATTTGAAAATTTGTATATAGGGTATTCAGACATATGGAAATATATCTAGAGTAATCTATCTATTATACCTATAAAAGTGAGAATGCGTGTGTGTGTGAGAGAGAGCGACACAGAACAATTCTCAACCTATATATTCAACAAATTTTTTATGTACAGATCTGAAATATCACATTTGTATAGAAGTAGAAATCTTGATACCTACTCTGATACCTAATAAAAGAAAGGACACACTTTAGGGCGGATTTTGATTATAACAAGTCACTAATTAGAAATTATAATAAACATTCTAATAATTTAAGAATTTTACCAAAATAAAATTGCATGGTAATCACCCAATTTCTGCCACAAAATTTTGATTTGTGTTTTAGGTGGTGAAGGTGATCTGGGGAGTGTTTTTTTTTTCACAAAAAAGGTACTTTTTACGCATGGGTATCCAAGAAAATTACAGTATTTTGTCAGAAATTAAGATTTTCATTGACCACTCTCAATACTATCAGAAATGAACAAAGTTAATTAAACAGTCTACACAATATAAACTAACTGTTTTGTTGGCTTTTTATTCTAACTCCAAACTAACCCATAACTACATTTTTCTTTTATTTTGCAAATTTGATTTCCTTTAGTTTATATTGTGTAGCTGAATCAGAAATTGATTTATCTTTTGTCATTTGTAGTTAACATGCTATCAGCGCAATTACTACAGTGTAATCACACATGATCTACCAAAATAAAAACACTTCAGATAAAGTCTTAAATAGAATTCAGTTCCTTACATGACATCTGATGAAGTCAGTACAAACGTTACAAACTAATACTTGAAAAACAATTTGACATTTACTGTACTACAATATCACATTTGTATAGAAGTAGAAATCTGGATACCTATTCTGATACCTAATAAAAGAAAGGACACTCTTTGGGGCGGATTTTGATGATAACAAGTCACTAATAAGAAATTATAATAAACATTGAAATAATTTAAGAATTTTACCAAAATAAAATTACTTGGTAATCACCCAATTTCTGCCACAAAATTTTAATTGGCAAAACTCATAAGCATAAAATATATATTTTCTAATTTCATCTTTTTTTTTTTACATAATCTGGTTTGATGTTTTCCTAAATATTCAAATCACTATATTTTGCTGCTTAATATTAAATACAGCAAATGAGTTATTTTTATGCATCAAACAATTACATTTTCTCATTCATCCAAACTAATCACTGAACATCAATTTCATATTTTCTTCACTAAAATATTACTATGCTTGATGTCATCAAGTAGAGCGGATCATTTTTTTTTACATTTGTTTACACATTTTTTACAAATGTTTTTGAGAGTCCATACAAAGTTATAAGTGTTCAACATTTTTTTACATTTGAATATATTTTGTCTAAGATTCTTAGCCTATGTCATTGCATACCAATTTGTTTCTTGAAAGTTAAGTTCACTGTAAAAACATCTGATACACCAAAATCCCTGATACCTGTTTCTTATAAGCGCCAAATAACTATCACTATTTCGATTTGTGTTTCATGAGAACAATTCAATATTGATACATTATAAGAAACATTTCCAGTGCTTTTCTCTTTTTAGCAATAGTTGGTTGATAATTAGAGGACACAACTAACCCTATACTATGCTTTACTTTGTTTTGTATATATATTTTGTATTGTGTGGAATTAACAAAGATTCATATGCAGGAATCTGTTGATACATTCCAAGAATCCCAATGCGACCAACAAACTTGAAAGACTACAATTTCTTTTTACTATGACCAATAAGAAAGCTCAAGGACTAAGTTGTTGGACTCATCCTGATCACCATTTTAAATTATTGTTAACAGTAAGTTTAACATTTTAAGTACAGAATAATATTCCTTTTGATATTTATAAATTACTATTTTCTGTGACAGATGTTACTTTTTCAATATTGATTGTACCCTCTTTTGTGTTTTTACATTTTGCATACAATAATATTAAGCACACCATACCAAGACCACTATTTGAGCATCTAATAAACTGCCTACCAAGACCAATGTTTTCAAGTGACAATGGAGAGTATTCATGTTATGTTTCACATTTTTATGTTTTGAAATATTTTGCTGCTTAATATCAAATTCAGCAGATGTTTACTTTGTTTTGTGTATATACTTTATATTAGGTAGAATAAACAAAACTTAATTTCGCTACCATCATTATTTGTAGTGACATGCACTGTTAACATAAATAAAATCACTGGTGACAATCCCTGATACCTGTTTCGTATAAGCACCAAATAACTATGATAATGTGTTATTGTTGATACATTATAATAAACATTTCCATTGACTGGTCGTTTGCTTAGCTTAGGTTTACATCATTTTTTCACAATGTTTCTCTACTTGCTTTCAGCATGAGAGCAGATCATATTCTGCACATGTTTCATGCATATCACAAAAACTTATAATATTTGATCAACATTTGACTAACAATTTTACAAAAAAGACCTACCACCTTAAGGGGGGTAAAGGTAAGGCTCCCCACATAACCATAAAAGAAAGCCGCCCCCCCCCCCATACAGTGGGAAAGAGCTCCCTTCCCATTCTGGGGCAGAGAAGGGGCAAGGAAAACTCTTAAACATAAATGGTCAACGGAGGGTATACACCCTGGGAAACTAAAAGTCTATATGGAATCTGCATAAATTAAAATATCCTGTTTAAGCGTATTGTATGACAGGGAGGGAAGGTCAACAGGTGGAAGAAAAATGGTCTACGCAGAGCATACCGCCTGACAAGCTAAAATCGCCTTTTTATATACGGCAGACAATCAGACTCTGATTGCCTGGACGGCGGGCTGAGCAATGAATGTGGAAGCCGGGGAACTTTTCTCAGAAGGAGGATGGGAGGCCCAGGAAGCCTTCGGTCTCCTCCTAAGAGAGGGATATCCTCTTACTCCCTTTGGAAAGAGATCAACCTTACACAAAACAAAAAATATGGGAAGAGAAGCCTTCCCGGGCCCCCTCCCCCTTCTGGGAGGAGAAGTTCCCTGGCTCCAACGTTTTTTTTTTTTTTGGGGGGGGGGCTAAGCCTGTCCTCCAGGCAACCAAATGAAAAAGAAATTTACCCATCCCACCTTTGTAGGAAGTGTGCTCAGCCCACCTTCTGAGCCACTGTGAAAGTTTCCTTCCACCAAAATGGAAGGGAACGAGGAAGGAAAATTCTCTGAGAATCTTCATGCAATTTCTTTGACAAAGAAACTGTTTTCACTTGATTCCACACAAAATTTTTATTGCTTTTTCATCTATTGTCTTATATTAGGATTTCTTTATGCATGTTATTTTATTTAAGAGTACTAAATAGCTTTTCAGTTTCTTGAGACTCTTTCAACTGTCTGGATTCTGCAGCAACGTTGTGGAGTGATATGTAAAACATAAATTGGTACTTTATAACAATAGGTATGTAGAATTCTAACTCGCCAGTGTTGATCGTTTCAATTATTTACAAATTCACCAGGTCCTGGATATGACCATAAACTGTATCCAAACATGGGGCTTTGTGAAGTGTGAAGCCACCATTTAATTGCTATTGCTACCAGGTCCACTCTGATCTGGAGTAGTAGTACCTGTTAGGGTCCCAATTATGAGTTAAATAGAAACCAACATTAAATAAACAAATATATTCTAGGAAAAAAAAATGTCACTAGATTGGGCATGAAATAACCTGATATAGTGTTGATATGTCATAAAACAAAATGAACCAACAAATTCACCAATCGACACAATATCAACAAATGTATCTTTCTTTTCCTTATTCTGTGCTTATTTCTTGGTACTAAGCTTATCATTAACTAACCCTGACATTTCTTTTACTTTGTTTTGTGTATATATTTTATTTTGTGTAGAATAACCAAAAAGACATTTAGCTACCACATTTGCAGCGAAATGTTAGCATACATAAAATCACTGGTGACAACCCATGATGTTTTTTCTTATGAACACGAAATAACCAACACGCTTTCCATTGGTTTTTCATGATAACAATTTAATATTGATAAATTATAATAAACATGTCCATTACTTTTCTTTTTTTATCAATAAATATACTTGGTTGATAATTAGAGAACACAATGTTTATTGTAATAAAACTTGTGATCTATAACATCCAATTCTAAAAATTAAACTTTCCTTTCTCAATTGAAACAAACAACATACCCCACACTATGTTCCTAAAAATGAGGATTTTACTATTGCGTTTACATAATTTTTTAGCTATGTTTCTCTTACTTTCAGCATGAGATCATTTTCTACACGTGTTTCATGCATACCACACAAACATTTTACCTCTGACATTTTTAATCTTTTTCCAATTTCCTTTCACCATGAACATTATCATTAGTACAGTTTTCATTTAAAATGAAGCTGTACATGGTTACTATTACTTGGAAAGCAGATCTAAAAAAAAAAAAAAAATATCTGTTTTCACTTTGAAAATTTACGATTTATAGATCTCGGATTTGGCCCTTCTTCACCTTTTATCTTACATTTGTAAATATTGTATATATAAACTTTTTTCTTATTTCTCCAATGTTATTTCATTCATGCAATTTCATAATCCACCAACATTGTATAAGATTCAATTCCATTTGACACTTGAAAACAACTTTTTATATAGTAAACAGCATTTATTTCTTTTCAGACATATTCTTATTTCATTTTATTTCCAGTACTATGTTTTATTTCATTTTGTGGACACTCATTTAACTCTCTGGGATGCTGCAGGGAACATGTAGAGTGATATATCAAACAATAAGTGGTACTTTATGACAATAGGTATCTAGGATTTACACATACCAGTGTTGATAGTTTGAAATATTTACAGACTAACATTTTACACAATATAAACACATGTACCTTTTTTTTCTTTTCCTTTGCTTATTTCTCGAACCTAAACTTATCATTAACTAACCCGTAACTTTGTTTACTTTGTTTTGCGTATATATTTTATATTGGGTAGAATTAACAAAACTTAATTTCGCTACCATCATTATTTTTAGTGACATGCACTGTTAACATCAATAAAATCACTGGTGACAATACTTGATACCTGTTTCGTATAAGCACCAAATAACTATCACTATTTCGATTTGCTTTTTCATGATAATATGTTCATCTTGATACATTATAATAAACATTTCCATTCACTGGTCGTTTGCTTAGCTTAGCTTTACATCATTTTTTCACAATGTTTCTCTACTTGCTTTCAGCATGAGAGCAGATCATATTCTAAACGTTTCATGCATATCACACAAACTTATAATATTTGATCAACATTTGACTAACAATTTTTTGCCAATTTCCTTCAACATTCTCATTACCATTACTACAGTTTACATTTTGTCGTTAAAATGAAGCTGTACATGTTTCCTATTACTTGGAAACCAGATTTGTAAAAATCCCATTTTTTTTTCACTCTGAGAATTTTCATTATATTTCTTTGACAAACGATTTATTTTCAATGAACTTCAGCACATGATTGTTACTGCTTTTTCCCCTTTTGTCTTATATTTGTTTTTCTTCATGCCAAATATTTTATATATCAATTTTTTGCTAATTTCTTAAATTTTATTTCTTTAATTCTTAGTCCACCAATATAGTATAAGTTTCAATTGCATTGAACGCAATGTTTTAGATAGTAAACATCAGCATATTTCACTTTTCAAGCACTTTTTCATTTTATTTCAAATACTATGTTTTATTTCATTTTGTTGACACTCATTTACCCCTCTGGGGTGCTACAAGGAACATGTAGATTGATATACCAAACATGAATTGGTGCTTTATAACAATAGGTATCTATAATTTTGCTTAATTCTCTAACCTATACTTATCATTAACTAACCGTAAATTATGTTTTAGTTTTGTGTATATATTTTATATTGTGAAGAATAAACAAAAATTCATTTCACCACCACATTTGCACTGTTAGCATACACAAATATCACTGGTTACAATCATTGGTAGCTGTTTTTTAAAAACACCAAATAACATTCACGCTTTCCATTGGTTTTTCATGATAACAATTTAATATTGATAAATTATAATAAACATGTCCATTACATTCTCTTTTTATCAATAAATATACTTGGTTGATAATTAAAGAACACAATGTTTATTGTAATAAAACTTGTGATCTATAACATCAAATTGTATAAATTAAAGTTTCCTTTCTCAATTGAAACAAACAACATATCCCACACTAAAAATGAGGATTTTACTATTGCCTTTTAGATCATTTTTTAACAATGTTTCTCTTCTTACTTTCAGCATCAGAAAATATAATTTTCTACACGTGTTTCATGCATACCACACAAACGTATATGTGACCAACATTTTACCTCTGATACATTTTTTTCCAATTTCCTTTCACCATTGTCATTATCATTAGTACAGTTTTCGTTTTGTCTTTAATATGAAGTTGTACATGTTTCTTAATACTTCGAAACCAAATATATCAAAAAATAATTTTTTTCACTTACAAAATTTTCATGATATTTCTTTGACAATCATATTTGTTTTTAATTGAATTCAGCATATGATTCTTACTGCTTTATCACCTTTTATCTTATATTTCTTTTTCTTCATGCCAAATATTTTAAATATCAAATTTTTGCTCATTTCTTAAATTGAATTAAAAAAATGGATTTTTTTATTCCACCAATATTGTATAAGGCTCAATTCCATTGAACACAGTGTTTTATATAGTAAACATCAGCATTTGTTTCTATTTTATTTCAAATACTGTTTCATTTCACTTTCTCGATAATCATTTACATCTTTGGGGTGCAACAGGGAACATGTAGAGTGATATATCAAACATGAATTGGAACTTTATAACAATAGGTATCTAGAATTTCCACATACCAGTGTGGATAGTTTTAAATATTTACAAACTTACAATTTACACACTATAAACAAATGTATCTTTTTTTCTTTTCTTTGCTTATTTCTCGAACCTAAACTTATCATTAACTAAACCTAAACTTTGTTTACTGCATTTTGTGTATATATTTTATAATGGGTGAAATAAACAAAACTTAATTTGGCTAATATCATTTGTAGTGGCATGCACTATTGACATATATAAAATCACAGGTGACAATCCTTGATTCCAGTTTCGTATAAGCACAAAATATCTATCATTATTTCGATTTGTTGTTCATGATAAAAATTTAATATTGATACATTGTAATAAACATTTCAATTGCTTTTATCTTTTTATCAATACATATACTTGGTTGATAATTAGAGGACACAACTAACCCTATACTTTGCTTTACTTTGTTTTGTATATATATTTTGTATTGTGTGGAATTAACAAAGATTCATATGCAGGAATCTGTTGATACATTCCAAGAATCCCAATGCGACCAACAAACTTGAAAGACTACAATTTCTTTTTACTATGACCAATAAGAAAGCTCAAGGACTAAGTTGTTGGACTCATCCTGATCACCATTTTAAATTATTGTTAACAGTAAGTTTAACATTTTAAGTACAGAATAATATTTCTTTTGATATTTATAAATTACTATTTTCTGTGACAGATGTTACTTTTTCAATATTGATTGTACCCTCTTTTGTGTTTTTACATTTTGCATACAATAATATTAAGCACACCATACCAAGACCACTATTTCACCATCTAATAAACTGCCTACCAAGACCAATGTTTTCAAGTGACAATGGAGAGTATTCATGTTATGTTTCACACTTTTATGTTTTGAAATATTTTGCTGCTTAATATCAAATTCAGCAGATGAGTTCTTTCTTATGCATCAAACAATTACATTTTCTGATATTCATTCAAACTAATTATTGAAAATCAATTTCATATTTTCTTTACTAAAATATTACTATGCTTGATTTCATCAAGTGGTGCGAATCTGTTTTTTACACTAACAATGTGCACATTTTTTGAAGAATAAAGTTGTTTTTTTTTAAGGTGGTGAAGGTGATCCGGGGAGTGTTTTTTTTTTTTTTTTTTTCCAAAAAAGGTACTTTTTACGAATGGGTATCCAAGAAACATTCAGTATTTTGTCAGAAATTAAGATTTTCATTGACCACTCTCAATACTATCAGAAATGACCAATCTACACAATACAAACTAACTGTTTTGTTGGCTTTTTATTCTAACTCCAAACTAACCCATAACTACATATTGCTTTTATTTTGCAAATTTGATTTCCTTTAGTTTATATTGTGTAGCTGAATCAGAAATTGATTTAACTTTTGTCATTTGTAATTAACATGCTTTCAGCGCAATTACTACAGTGTAATCACACATGATATACCAAAATAAAAACACTTCAGATAAAGTCTTCTTACATAGAATTCAGTTTCTTACATGACATCTGATGAAGTCAGTACAAACGTTACAAACTAATACTTGAAAAACAATTTGACATTTACTGTACTACAATATCATATTTGTATAGAAGTAGAAATCTGGATACCTATTCTGATACCTAATAAAAGAAAGGACACTCTTTGGGGCGGATTTTGATGATAACAAGTCACTAATAAGAAATTATAATAAACATTGAAATAATTTAAGAATTTTACCAAAATAAAATTGCATGGTAATCACCCAATTTCTGCCACAAAATTTTAATTGGCAAAACTCATAAACAGAAAATATATATTTTCTAATTTCATCTTTTTTTTTTACATAATCTGATTTGATGTTTTCCTAAATATTCAAATCACTATTTTTTTGCTGCTTAATATCAAATACAGCAAATGAGTTATTTTTTATGCATCAAACAATTACATTTTCTCATTCATCCAAACTAATCACTGAACATCAATTTCATATTTTCTTCACTAAAATATTACTGTGCTTGATGTCATCAAGTAGAGCGGATCATTTTTTTTTCATTTGTTCACACATTTTTCCAATTTATATATATTTTGTCTAAGATTCCTAGCCTATGTCATTGCATACCAATCTGTTTATTAAAAGTTAAGGTTCACTGTAAACACATACGTTACACCAAAATAAAAACGCTTCAGATAATGTCTTGATATTCAATTAAGTTTCTCACATGACATCTTATGAAGTTAGTAGAAATGTTACAGACTTTTGAATCTCAAACACTTTCAATACTGTGCACTGATATTTTCTTTTTTGGAATATAAGCACATTCATGATTTTTTTTACAAACGCCAACAAATGTCACATTTTGTAGCAATGTACTGAAACAATTATAAAAATAGGTATCTAGGAAAAGGCCACTACATATGTTATAAATTCCAAATTTCCACAACCTGGCAAATACTGGTACACGCTAGCAAATTTAGATTTGTAATTACAGAATATGATTCTAATTTTTTCCTTTGCTCTTTATTCTAACACTACACTAAGTTTACTGTTTTATTTCGCTACAGTTGATATTGTGTAGAACAATAAGAAAATCATAGTGAACAATGCATTCAACAAAATTTCACACACATTTCTAGATACCTATATCTAATAAGTTCAAAAGAAAGGACACACTTAGGGAGGTATTTTGGTGGTCAAGTCACTAAATAGAGATTAGCTGGTTTCCCGGCATAGCCCAAGATGTAATAAAGATTGACTGAAATACATGTTCTAGCTGGTTTCTAGGCGTTGCCAGGGATGTAATATAGACACATTATGTTGTATATTACCTGTTCTCTTCTCCCTAAGGTAAAACAATTTCATATACATGCTGTAAATTACCTACACTAGGGATAAAACATGAACAATACCAGTCCTAGGGTAGATAAAACAAATAATACATAGAGATGAAAGATTCCTCTCCCCTAAGAATAAAACATATATTCAATATCTGCTTTTGTTTTTTCATTGTTTATACGGTCCCGAGCAACGCCGGGTAGCCCTGCTAGTATTTTATAAATAGCAATCTTTATAATTTCGAGGTCTGCCAACTAAAAGCCAGAGTAAAGCAGATGAGAAAACTTACATAAGAAATATAGACTTAAAAACGGGCTGAAATTGCAGACAGACTTCTTAAGGGAAATTATACGTTAACGATTATGGTAATTCTATTCCATGTAATAAAAAAATGTATGCATTGTCTAGGTAAAAAAGAGTAAGATCTGCGTGGATAATACATGAATAAATACACCTTCCTAGATTATATCTAGAAACGTATAGGTACGGCCATTAAACCGGGAGGAATTATAGCTAAGAAAATAACGCCGTTCGCATTATTAAAAAAAAATGCTTAGATTGAAATCAGTCGAATGTTATCCGATTTGCTTTAAGCATATGTCTTATGTGCATTTAACTCTATAATTTATGTCTGGAAGTAGTTAGTACATTACCTCGTAAGCTAAAGTACGTTTCCTTGCAGACAACTCCTAAATATTCAGTTTACAAACGCATATATTTTATACATTGATATAGTTAATTGACTTGCCGAATAGCATACGGAGCATAAACGTTTCTGATTTGAAGGATATTTTTTTTCCTCATCGCTTCCGAAGAAACGAGTATAACTTTGTCGAACGCTATTGATTCGTAATAGGCACGATCATACGGGTTACGGTAATTTCCCTCGACTGCATACACTCCGTATGCATTTCCGTAGAAATGAAGCCAGATTGATGTACACATCTATAAACCAAATAAACACGAAAACAAAAAAAGCAATTCGCTTTTTTCTTTAGTTTAGTTTTATTCCTTATTATTTTTTGTTTATTTTGTTCGATAATCGTTTGACGAAACGTCGGACCACACACGGTCGGCTTCCAGACATGTATGTTCATTGATCATGACGGTAAAATGAAAACAGACGTATATTAACGTCTTTTGAGTGTGCATTCCTTCTCTTTATATAGGTATTTTTTTTAAGATGGTTTGCTTATTGCTTGCACGTGTCCGAGGAAAACTGTGTTCCAAATTTGCAGTAAAGGTTTTAAAAAAGAAATAATCATAGCGCTTCCTTCAAGCAGTCAATCAGTCGGTCGGTTGGTGACATGCTTTTCTTTTTTCTTTTTTTTTCCAAAGAGAGACTGTTATTTTAAGTATATATAAAAGTTTTGCTTGCTCATTATTTGGTTTTTGTTTGCCTCATCGGAAAATGTCTGCGGTTACGGAGGATACATATAAGATCGAGAATACATTCATGACCAAATATACAGATGCAGTTTGAACTCTTTAATAAGTGCACGGTGATAGGCCACCAAAATACGTCAATGTAATTAAAACATATTCAGCCATATCTTCATATATATATTATATATATATATATTCAGAGAAAGAGAGAGATAGAGAGAGAAAGAAGAGAGAGACAGAAAGAAGAGAGATTAAAGGAACACACCAAGTCACACGCCACTCAACGTTTCGTTTTTATTGTAAGAATTCTTCTGCATGAATGATTATTTTTTCTTCAATTGATTAATTTAGAAAAAGTCTTAAAATAAAGACAGCGCGTTCATATATATATATATATATATATATATATATATATATATATATATATATATATATATATATTGACATTTGTGGGGGGGGGGTTCGTTCTCTATGGACACGGAAACATCTGGGCGAATGTTTTTTTCTTCTTAATTTACACAAAGGTACCTGCTGTGACTGAGAATAATTGTTACGCAGGTTTTTATTGAAATATTCTGGTATGTATCGAAAATCGATAATCTATTTTATTCGATTAAACTAGGATGTCTGATTTTACCAAGATGAATGAGCTAACCTATAAAATTACCTATACATTTCTTATATAGGACAGGGCCGCGTTTGAAGTGAGTGTTTATTTTTAGAGCACAACTGAACCATATTTTGTGACTTTTGAACGTTTTACATTTATTGAAGTTATTATGTTAAAATAACATTTTAAAAGCAATAGTTGGTTCTTTGAAAAGGCTGTGGCGCGTTAAAAATGTTTTTGTTCAACCACAATTAAAGCATTCTACTTCACTTGCGCATTTTAATCTTTAAGTGACCAATTATTTACAGATACTTTTATAGTATCAACAATAGATTGTCTACAGTACAATGTAGACTACAATGTGTTACGGACAATTGCACGTAACGGAGGCATGTGTAGCTTCCTCCTGATACACTATGAGGTTCACTTACTAGAGCAAGGTCTTTGATATGCAATTTAACTTATTTTGATAAAAAAATTACTAGAATGTGGCACATTTGTCGATGTGCATTCAATCTTGGACAAGGTCGGTTCTTCTCACCTGTCTGTTTTAATGTAAGTATGTATATATGTATGTATTTTAAAAAAAACATAAAGCGGGAGACCAGTACCCGCATTAAGCTGGGCTGCAGTTTAACTTGTTGATGGCTATCTTGCTCTTGCTTGTTGCTGGATCTCAACATTTTGAACCGAGAAAGAGACTTAGCTGTCGTACAAAGCTAAGACTTTGTAACATCATCCGTGTATAGATACTCCCTTAGGGATTTGTCTATAAAAAATGGTCCTGTGGTGATAGAAGTCATTTTTGGGCTCACGGACTTTAAATGTCTGAGGGAGTGGCACTCGTCTGACAAGACGTTGCAATCATCATGTATGTATGTATGTCTGCCTGCCTTAAAATTTCGACAGCTGTGACGTATTTTCACGATATCAGTATCGTTTTAAAATTCGACCCTTCGGACGACAAATATCGAAAAATTGGCCAAAACATCAATTGCTTCACCCTCAACTAGACACTTTTCTACAAGGAAGGGGTCGCTTTTTTCGCCGATATTTTCGAAAGTCATCCCCTTATTACGATTGACTAGCCTTAATTTAAACTTTCGCCACTTCTGGTTTGGCGATGGATGCAACGGCAAAGACGCTACGCTTTATTTTTGTACGTTGGTTTCTCCCTCTTCGGAACAGGTTAGAGCCTGCCTGCCTCCCTACTATAACTCCATTTTGCTTTGATTGTTTGTTCAACACATTCCTCCAAACATCCAGGCAAGGCTGGGCACCTAGATTCGTAATACGTAAGGATATATAATGAAAGAATTATATAGACTATAAAGACAAAGAGTAACCATGTCGATATGCATTAGTCATCGAATTTTGAATTTCAAAATATTTACGAGAAATTTTTTGAATCCGAGATATTATACTGTATTTATATAAAGAAAACTGAAGAAATCGGTTATGTAAAGCCTAACCTACGAGTAAATCTATCTAAGATTAGCAAGATAACTCAATAAGCCATACCATACTAACAAGCGTTCATATATCTAAATGTATTTAATAAAAGAAACCTATTAATTGTAGATCTTATATAAAAAAAGTGTTTTTATAATAACCAAAATTATATATTACGACATTGCGTAGAAGGAGAGACAGTGATTTATCTGTAGGAACAGCACACTAACTTCGTTCGCTAAAAGCGCATTAAAATATGAAATATAAAATAAAATTCGGCTCAGTGAAGGTGTATATACATATAGACATTTATGTATGTATATATATATGCATATATATTACATATTTTATATGCATACACCATGCATATATATACACACATATATACACATATCTACATGTATATATATATATATATATAGAGAGAGAGAGATATGCATTATTTATATATATATATATAAACAAGCATAAGTAAAGTTATATACACATATATATATATATGCACATATAAATACACAGTTATATACATATAGATCTATACATATATATATATATATATATATATATATATATATATAGAGAGAGAGAGAGAGATTAGCACAAACACATATTATTATATATACATATAGATCTATGTAAATAGATATATTAATACACGCATAAATACACATTTATATATATATACATATACATGCATACACACACACACACACATATATATATATATATATATATATATATATATATATATATATATATATATATATATATATATATATATATATATATATTGTGCAATTAGACGGCGTTTGTTCGCTGAAAGATTTACTTCTGAATGTGGTCGCAATTTTCTGTATATTTTATGTATTGATCTTTTTTTTCTAAAGTTTTAACGAACTCGCTTATGCCAGAACGCATTATGAAAATAAATCATGCCTGGATGTATTCGTGTGTATGTGCATTTGTGTATACGTGATTAGCATTTATGTGTCTGAGATGATAGATTATGATAGAAATTACTTTTGCTCTTAACTGCATGGAAGTGCAATTACAAATGCAACCTGTGTTTTATTATGAGACACGGATCAAGACAGTTACGCTTCATTAGTAAACCAATATTCAAGAGAAAATAAAGAAATTTGTTGGAGCGCGTTGGTATAGACATCCAAGCACAGTTGTGTTTAGATTAACTTCTAATTGCAAAATTACATGTGTGTTGTTGTACAATCCGTATTAAAAGAAATAGTATAACTTAATCGGTTAATATTTCGAACGTAAAGGATTGGTTAAAGTAAAATTTCCATATATTTTAATTAATATTTATTCCCGTAAAATTTGATACTTAGTTTTGTTATATATTCATACATATTTTACGCATGGCCATGAGTTATATACTTGACACACCTGAAATTAACGAACAATCAATGTATACAGGATGTTGTAGAACATTCTGGAACCTAACAAATTGGAGATCTTATTCAGGATATACACTTACCCACTAACATGCGTGGTGAAGAATTATATGGACAAATATGTCGTCGAACACACCTACTTATTCCAGAAACACCTCTTACACACAAGATTAACAGATCAAAGCGTTTAGGATAAAATTGGTTAACAAAATTAATTATAAACTATAATTAAGCACATAATTCTGTTATTTTGGACATGCCAAAGAAAAGAAAAAAGTCATGAAAACTTATAGAAACCCAGCATAGCAAATTTGTTTCCTAAACTAATACGCGATTCTTGGAGTTCTATGAATTTGTTTTTTCCGTTTTTCTAACATTATATTATCATGCAATTATTTCTAAGCAAAACTTCTGTTTTTCTGGTGAGTATATGCACGAAAAATCTGGCATTGACATAATAGTCAGATTGTTTCTGCATAACGAAACGGATCTTTTAAAAATATACTGACATTTTGATATGCTGAAAGAGCTGTTCAGTAAGAAAAACAAACATGAGGATCTTTGAATATAACCGAATTTTTTTCTATTGCATATGCCCCCGCGTTATATTTAACTCAAATTGCGCTCATAATCAAAGCAAAATAGTATACACAAACAGTTAAATACAATTGAAAAACATTTTTTTTAAACGAAAAAAAAACGACTATATCTAAGAATAACAGTATACTTGCATTCTAAGATCGAAATATTTATGTTTTATCCACAACAGCTTCTCCACATTGTAAAATTTCGGTACAGATCAGTTTGCTAAGAAAAAATCGATTAACATTATGTAAATAGAAGCTTTTTTCGTGTATTTACTCTTCATAAAAATTAGAAATTCTTTGATTAGATATAAACAAAAAAACAGGTTCATTAGACAATTCTTGTGGTTCTTAGCTTTTCTATTTAGATGAACATACCTCATCTCAAATAAAAAGTTATTGGTTTAAATAAGCATTACCAGAATTAATATTATTGCCAATTCAAAACAAGTGTATGTATACCAGTAACGTAAAAATGTTGCGGTCTTGTGTAGATGAAGTGTCTTAAGGCGGTTTTAATATTGCTTTTTTTTTTTTTTTTCTCGCGCAAAAAGTTGTCAGGGTGTTTGAAAAAGTGATAGCCGGTAAGTGAGAAGTTAGGAGATAAGGCAGCGTTTCGTAACCCAATTCGTTCAACTTCTAAAAGGTCCGGTAGGTAGCGTACATTGTCGTGGAGGCGAATTGGGCTGCATCTGTTGACTGATGTTGTTGTCAAGGTTTCTGATGCCTTTTACCCAATTCTTACCAGTACATCTCTGCAGTAATGTTTTCGCCTCTATTCAGAAAACTGTAATGGATGAGACCAGTCGTGGACCACCAAACAATCAGCATGAACTTCTTTTGATGCAAAAGCTTCGGGAAATGTTGTAGAGCTTTGATTGCGCCCAACCGCTTAACTGAGTGTCGCTGGTTGTTATAAAGGACCCAATTTTCATCGCAAATCACAAGAGACGTCACGATACGGGTCGTTTTTGTTGCGTAAAAGAAGAGAAGACGACACTTCATAACAGTGTTTCTTTGTTTGGTCAATTCGTGAGAGACCCATTTATCAATGTGTTCTCTTTCCAATCTCTCACAAGTGGTTACAATTGTCGTATGCAACAGCTCTAATTGAAAAGCAAGTGCGTGGATTGGCTTGAATAAGACTCTACAGTGGTCGGTATCAACATCAATGCTTGATCACTACTCTCATCATTTTCAAAGTGTCATCGCGACTACAAAACTTTTAAAAACCGCCGATGTGCTGTACACTCATTAGTGGTTCCTGCTTCAGCAGCTTTTCGATCCAGCTTGAATTGAAATAAGAAAATTGTGTGAATTTTCTTTTTTTTTATCCTGGATTGAACGTTTTGAAAGAAGACCTAATTGGTTTAAAACAATTGTAATGCAAACGATTAGATGAAGCCAAAAGGCACTCTTTCAAATAATATATAACATAACGGTATTATTACGAAAACGGATTTAAGATACATGATTTGAAATAATTCTAAACATGGAAGAACATTTAATGACAACCTTATATATTACAATATAATGCCGTATGAAGGGAAAAAATCAAAGAAATCTCAACACTGTGTCTGTTGCTATATTCATTTTACACTGAGCTTCTAACAAAAAGGATTGGTGTACACAAAGTGTGAAGCATATTGAAAAATTACGTATTATATATATATATATATATATATATATATATATATATATATATATATATATACGCTGTTGTGTGTGAAGGTGTCGGGAACGTCATAAGCTATTAATTTCAACGAAGATCTGCGCATATTCTCATAAAATATATTTTAAGTTCGAAAAGTTATACACTACTGGTAAATAATGCAGTTAAAAGATAATATTTATTTTTGATATTTATTGACTTATATGCTGAATAATGTAAGTTGTGGCACGGTGATATTAAGTGGAACAGCATAGATGCATTTTCTAAAGAGAAAATTCAATTCAATTTTATAAAAATAGAAATAGTTTTTCTCACGTAGACTCGCGAGAAAAAAAAACAGCTTTGCCACGCAACCGACATGATGACTTGGAAGTGTAACATTCTGTAAAAAAAAAATCCCGAATATATTGATTTTTATTTGCAAACTATATTTTGTGTGAACACCTGATAGAATATGGATATATACATGTATATTCTTTCAAGTAACTATTTTTCAGAAGTTAAGCAACCAATGAAGTTTTGACTAGGTTAATCCAAAAAAAGCTCACCACCGATGTAGGCAAGATATATTTTTATTTGTTTTACATAAGCATTTATATGTCGCTACACATTCATGGGAATGTTTCAGGCAGCCAGCTACAAGTAACTAAACACATATTCAGACGATATTTCCCATACAAAATTAAGTCCGCAATTAAAATTATACAGGAATTCCCAGCAGAGAATACACATTAATTTACACCATGTGTTCTTCAGATTAAAACAAGAAGTATATATCTCTAATACTATATGAAAATCATTCTGTGCGTTCCGTCCTTATAGGTTCCGAAACGGTTGAACCTTTCATTTTAAAATTTCATACAACAGTAATTTATATGTCTGGCAATGTTCTTAGATATGTTTTGTACAGAAATTCATATGATAAGTACCGAAAATCGAAAAAAATCCAAACCTAAAAATAGTCTCTCCTTCAGATGGATTAAAAAGAATTTGATAGGGGAATATTTTAGGTTTTCAGCGGCGAGGGAGATAAAAAGACTCTCTACAAGAAACTGTTTCTTAGAAAAAACAGTAGTAGTACAGTTCGACGACAGATCGAATGATCCTGTGTTCAAGCTCAGGTGGACCTTACCATTTTATTTTAAGTGTTTTTGTTTTAATTCATCAATTCAATTTACGACGAAAGATAAGACACGGAAGTTAATGTACCATTTAAAATCGCCGCAATCATTTTTTTTGTTTGCATATTTTAAAACTAAATATTAATCAGAAGTGATTGTTCAGGGCATCTCTCGTCAAGCCCAAATATCAACTGACATGCTATTGTAAAAAACACAAACAGAATTTCATGAACGACATTATCATTATTATTTATTTTTTAAATATTTTTTATTTAATTTTTTACCGAATTAATCCACCGAGCAAATTATTCTTCGTAACATATAATATTCAGTATAAAAGTGATTCTATAATAATACACACACAATCTACATAAATTAAAATATCATGTTTAAGCGTATCGTACGACATGGCAACGCAGGGCGCCCAGCTCAAAGCGAAACAGTACTCGCTCTGGATGAATATATATATATATATATATATATATATATATATATATATATATATATATATATATATATATATATATATATATATAAACACCTCTGGCGGTCGATGCTGACCTAAGGATAACGTTCTTTGCCAATGGAGTCCAAAGTAAATTCCTCGACCAGTAGCACCCGCCGCGTTTGCGCCGATGATTGCGAAAGCATCAACCACTAGTGTTTCTAAGTATTAAAATAATTATTGATATGTAATTTGCCTTTTTTCCGACGTAGCTTTTAAGATGAGCAGTGACTGAGATGTAAAGGCTCTCGATTTGCCTTTTATGAGATCTCGATTTCCGATTGATCGATCACTGTAGACTGTTTTAAAAACGTTTGGCTTGGTTTATAAATGTTAATTTCCCATTAATTCCCATGGGAACTGAAGTTGGCTATGGACTGATGTTCCTTAGTGGAGTCAAATATTTTGTGGCTGTGTTCGAATTCCTTGA
This sequence comes from Euprymna scolopes, assembly GCF_053919585.1. Lineage (NCBI taxonomy): Eukaryota > Metazoa > Mollusca > Cephalopoda > Sepiida > Sepiolidae > Euprymna > Euprymna scolopes. The sequence goes on from NC_136485.1 coordinate 111,261,852, forward strand.
CCAATAGCAGTCGTCCAGATTTCCGACTTCTTTTTACATTATATATATATATATATATATATATATATATATATGTATGTATATAATCAATATATATATATATGTAAATCTATATATCTAAAAAATTGAATGTGTCTGTCTGTGTTTGTGTCCGTCTGCGTACATTTCCCTACGCAATAACTCTGTCAATTTTCAGTCCATAGACTCAAAATTTGATATACAGCTTATTGAGATTTGGTAAAATCTTTATAACTCGTTTTTGCCCACAAATTTGGCTGTTAAGGGGTAAACGTGAAACGATTTGAGCTTTGAGAACTCTACCAAACTCCTCCGACAATTCTGGGTATAAACAGGTATAGGTTCCTTTGACATGTATCTAACTTAATAACTTGATTTAAGCCCCAAACAATAATAACGTTGTTAAATTCATGCGAATTATATATGAAAATAACGTGTTTTAATTCATGCTAATTATATATGAAGAAAAGAAAAAGAAACCTGATTCCGCACAAATTCTTTTACTAAAAACATTGTTTCCATGCTATAAGTAAATTGCTAACTTTGTGATCGTATATTGCTTAATACCATATATGTTGACGGCATTAAATAACCGCTTACATGTTTGATATGGCATAAGACATGCATATGGCACTTTGTAAATTACTAACAAGAAACTACTAAAATTAACTTCAATAATTTATTAAATGCATGTGTTGTGAGTGTTGAATGACGCATTTTTGTGCTATAGCATTAACTGGTGGGAACTGCTTGGAAATAAGTATTAACAATAAAGATTTGGTATTTGCTTATCCGAAAGCGAAAATATACTACTACTACTATCTTACAATGCCCAATTACACGGAACGGTAGTGTAATACCCTTTTAGTTCTCATCATCTAATCCTGCCATGAATGATATTTTCATTTGGGAGCAATGCCTTTTATACTTAGTTGTTATGATAGAATCTTCTCAGGCATTTTCTAACCTGCACCGTCGGGGAAGAAACGTTATATTACATCGATAAAATTGATAGTTAAGTCTCTCACAAAAATGTGACGGCATCAGCTGATACCAGAGCAAATAATCGAGGATAGCCAAGGAAAATGGGAAAGGTCGAGGAGAAAAAAGTACTAACCATATTTTCAGTGGATGAGAGCTAAAAAAGTGAGACCTCGAGGGGGGGGGGCTTATTGCCACTCAAATATCAGTGAAAATCAATGGTTTCTGTCAATGAGAAACTAATAGTAAACGGCTGTTGTGATGACGCAAATTAATTTGTAAATGTCATTGGAAGTGTTTAAGAGTACTGCTAATCTAGGGAGACTTATTGTCATTCAGACTCCAGGGAACATCACGGATTATTCTCAAACAGCAGACATTGATGATGACCTGTGTGAAAACTCTTAGTTTATGAATAATAATAATAATAATAATAATAATAATAATAATAATAATAATAATAATGATTATGATGAAACTCCTTGAATGTGGAGAGTAACACACATGAACTACGGACACAAACTGGACTCACAGATGTAAAACTCAAAGAAACTTCATATTGAATTATGAAAACTGAAAAGGTAGAATTGAAAAATATCTAACTCCCTCTTTTGTGTGCGTCATCATAAACTGACATTACATCAAATAAGTGAGGAGGCTTAAGGAGGATGGGATGTGAGGAGTGAAAGCACTAGCCAGACTTCCGCTGGACGAGTGGAAAGCGGACTGGGATCTTAGGAGAGGCTCATTGCCACTCAGATTCCGGTAAAAACCAATGTTCTGCTTCCTACAAGAAATCAATGGTAAGCGGCTGTTGCGATAACGCAAATTCTTTTGCAAAAGTTATCGAAAGAGGTAAAGAATACTGGAGACTTGTTGTCGCTCTGACTCAAGAGAATACCACAAGTTGTTATCAAAGTGCAAACTTTGACTAGTGCTTGTGTGACTACTCCTAGAGAGTAATTGTAAAAATGATAAAGAAGATGAAACAGAGGTAATGCATTAAACTATTGAATTAGATATCTGCATATTTGTTTCATGTTGTCTTATTTTTTTCTATCTAATTTGTATGGGTGAATTGTTTTCCACATAAAATGAAAAAAAAAAACTGGAAAGCGTGCAATGAACAGCGGGATGCAGAGCCCCATTTTAAATTATCGATCGAGCAATAGGTGCCAAAAATGTTGAGGCCGGATATCGCAACTACTCGTTAGAGATATTTAAAAACATGTTGCCGATAAACTAAATGACAGGAGATATTATTTACGCGCGAAAGAAAATAAAACGTTAACAAAAAGGAAAAAGGTGTATAATAGAAGAATCGAGAAAATGACATGATTAATTTAACATCAATAGGAAGAGAGTGTGAAGATACGCGACTTGAATCTGGGAAGACTTATATCAAAACCTGGAAAAAAAGCATTTCGGTGAAACAGTATTTTAACATTACATTCAATAACAATTCAAGCCAAAATAACTATAATTCATGTAGATTCGTCATCGACATTGTTGTACCTATTTACTATGCCTCCCCACGGGACAGAGTTAGACACCAGGGTCGTTTTTTAACGTGGAACAAGAAAACCCTTTTTTTTCTTGATTGCAATGCATAAACCAATAAAGGTCAGGAAATGATGAAGTTTCTAACGCTAGCGTAAAATTATATATATATATATATATATATAAATAATTATATATATATATATATGTGTGTGTGTGTGTGTGTGTGTGTGTGTGTGTGTGTGTGTGTGTGTGTGTGTGTGTGTGTGTGTGTGATTTTATATCTTTCTGACGAAATTCCCATAAACCAAGTTACCCACTACCTGGGGGCTAACATTTAAATTATACGAGATACATAATTATTCGAATGTTCCCTTAAAGTATGTATCTCTCATATACTGCGTTAGTGAAGAAATTCAGAAAATAATTTTCCTCTCCCAAATGGACCATTTTCATGTTATAATACATAGTTTTTCGATCTCTTGGTCTGACTAAATTTCAGGAAAAATAATTCATCTAGTCATGTGGGGTATCAAGCTAGGTATTGTAAATAATATTGTTATGGTTACTTAACTAATGCATATATGATTTCACGTATCAAATATTCTGTCGCAGATATTGACGATGTGGGACTTTAAGAAAAGAACATCCGTCATCCATGAGTGTCACAAGCAAATATGCGTCATTTAATTCCTGAGCAAAGGTGCGTTGAGATTGGTGGTGACTGTAGTAAAATAAATTCTGGAATATAAAATATCGCTCGTATAATCGCATCAGTTCCGTCATTGTAGATTGTTATGAGTTAAAAATAGGATGCTTTATTTTTTAAACAACCCTCGTATGGTAGAGCGCGCTTCGGAAACCTTTGAATAGGCGTCGTTCATCGCTGGCAAAAGTGCTTGGAGAACGTATATATATATATATATATATATATATATATATATATATATATATATATATATATATATATATATATATATATATATGTACCTGTGTAATTAACCAATATATATAAATATTTATATAAATATATAAGTGCGTATATATATATATATATATATATATGTATATATATACGCGTAATTAAAATTATATATATATATATATGTATATATATATATATATATATGTATGCAATTAACTCATTTATGTATGCATGTGTAAACCACATCCATATAAAAAGAGTTTTTTATCCTCACAGTTCAACCAAAGAAAAGATTAAAGGAAAAATGTAATATTTTACACTTTTGGCATATGGTTTATAAATACTCATATATATATATTATATATATATATATATATATATATTATATATATATATATATAAATGAAAATATACATGTTGCAAGTAAGCAACACAGTTCTATCTTATAGTTTATATGTATATGTTCTATATTTAATATATTATATAATATAGATATATATATACATACACACATGCATATATATAATTATATATATATATATTGCTAAAACCGATTTATTATTGATTATGTGCACGGAGTTAACGCCAATGAAAAAGGTTCGTATGCAACACGTTCGATACATAATGCACCTTGGTTATTCACCCCCACTATTTTTTCTAGTCGTTGCTTACTTCTCTTTCATCATTCTCCTGCGTCAAAGAGATCGATACAACGCCATGTTTCTATGTATTGATTGGAAAAAAAGAGGAAGCAGAAGAAAGTATAGACGATGTTATCGATTTTAGTACACCTTTAAAATAAACAGGCTTTCATATCAGGCGCTACCCCTTACTGGGAGAATAGAGAGCAATAATTTTTGCACCCCCCCTTTTCTAAAAAATAAATAAATAACAAACTATAGAAATAAAATCAGATAAAATGAAGAAGACATCATCTAAAAGCAGTGTACGTTAAATTGATTTTAGCAATGTGATTTGTCTGCTTGACTTAACCACTACGAAATGTGTAAAAAAAACACTTATCAACCCCACAAATTTATAGATATTTCTCAACATGTTAGCTAATAAATATCTTAATTGGAAATGTTTTTTCTTAATTTTTTTTACTCAACACTTAGCCCGAATTAATAACCAACCTTTCATTATAATTCCGAGTGACAATTGTGATACACAATCTTTCCTAGCATTTTCCAATAAATTCTTAAAGAAAGATGAGAGCGAACTAGACTAGACATTACCTGTTTGAGCGATCGAGATGGCATGAATTCTAAACGGTGAAAGTTTTGGTTTTTCATTTTTTCTTATTCTAAGAAGAAAATGGTAAAAATAAGACATGTTGTAGCATAAACGTAAACACGTGAATTGAGACACAAAGACGGTTGTTCTTATTTGTTTAACATTTTACATGATTTTATGACCCCAACTTACATAAATTATTTCTAACCCATTTTCATTTTTGAATTCATACCCTAATAACGGTATGAAGAACTGATCACTAGTTCAAACTGAAAATTGCCTGCAAATGTGTAACAAATAATATTTGATAAAAGATACACCTAAAAATATAGAATTCTATTTATATCAATATATATATACAATAATTGATTAATTATACGCATTATATATATATAAGCACATAATTTAAAAACCTTATACACATTATATATATATATATATATATACATAATTTTAAAACCTTATATTTGTTAGAAATAACAACTACATGTTAGAAATAACAACTAAATGTACATAAATTTAAAACCTTATATTTGTTAGAAATAACAACTGCGAAAAGCTGAAATTTTGGCAACTGGTAGTCATTATTATCCATAATAAGATACTTTGAATCATTTGCAAAGGATAGAAAAAGAGTTATAACAATTATTTATTTATTTTCAAAATAGGAACGTCAAAAAGTAAGGGACAAAATTGAGAAAAACAATGTAAACAGCCAAAAAACAATAAACATACATGTACAATCAATATTTAGTAAATGATCCATCGCTCTCAATGACAGCTGCACATCTTCGACTACCCGAACGAATCAGCTCTTGACAACCCTCAATAATAATTTTATACAATTCTTCTTTTCCTATCCTTTGCAATTGATTCAAATTTTAGTTTGCGGCCATGGATAATAACGACTACCACTTATCAAAATTTCATCTTTCCGCACTTGTTATTTCTAACAAATATTAGGTTGTAAAATCGTGTCCCTTAGTTTTGGACGTTACTGCACACACATGCACTCACACAAACACACACACACGCACACACACACGCACACACACACACACACACACACACATATATATATATATATATATATATAACAAGCAAGGATACCTGAATTTGCCCGAGATTATATGAACATTAACGAATATCCAACAGGATGCGTTCATTGTAATCTAAATAAGTGATTTTTCTCATATCTCAATCAACTCGGTTTATTGCTTGCTCTATTTCGGCATCCTCCACGTGCAACGGAAAGGAGCTTTACATTCCTCCCCTAAGTGACTTAGTCCACAATATATTGTAGTCTACTTTGCACTGTATTAACCTACAGCTGATCTTATAAATTAGTTTTATATAAAGGCGTGCATTCATATGTACAATGCAAAAGTCAAGTTTAATTGTGCCCTAAATAGAAATGCACTCCTGCCATCTTTAAAAAAGGGTACTGTATATTTTATTTAAATGAACTCTTTGTTTGTGCGGTTAAAATGTCTTTAATTCAAGTTGCAAGAGACAATTATCATAGTTCAATAGTTTTATTAAAAAACATTCATTTCGAAAACGCCTCTGTCCATATCAAAGACCGACAATGTATGTTGTCGATACTTATCTGAGGCATTCCGATATAAATTATATTTTAGCACGCTCCCAAGCACATACATAAAAGCTATATACAATTTAAAAAAAAGATTTTACTCACAAAAAACACACAAAATTTCTTTATATATATATATATATATATATATATATATATATATATATATAGAGAGAGAGAGAGAGAGAGAGAGAGATAGAGAGAGAGACTTATATGTAATATACGGAGTTCGTTTAATTCAGTAAATTTTCATATTACAATGGGGTTTAAGCCAAAAATGGTTGACGTAAGGAGTAAGCTACAAAATTATAACATGTCAAAATTGGGTATTAATGTACTGTGTATGCAAAATCAAGACTTTAAAACAAGGTGTTGATGGCAACAAAAAGTGTATTCATTTTACTTTACAATTGTTTCACTGCCCAGTTTGAAAATTTCAAGCATTATATCGTTTGCAAATTTTCAAAAACCAGCATTTCTTCAGACTTTATAAATAAACACACTTTTGGCAAGGGAGCATTTTTTGAAGAGAAAGAAAAAGGGGGAAAATCCCTAACGGGAAAAACATGCGAGAAACATTTACCTTGGCAGTGGTTACGGAAAAAGCCCATTTAAATATTAATATATCGCCTAATTTTCGTATCATTATTTAAGAACATGGTCATGAGAAGTTTTTACAGAAAACCCTAAGCCATTTAATTTTTTTATTATACATTCCATTCGTTGGGTTCCTAAATAAGATCCTGTTATTCCTGCATTCCCCAATAATTGATTTTTATAAAACTATTTTTTAAAATTTTTTGTTTCTGTATTTATATTTGCCAAACCTTGCCAAAACGTTACGGTAACTTTTAGTTTCATATTAGTCACAAGTAATATTTATAGATTATCGTTATATTGGTACTTGGATTTAAGACCATTTTCGATTTAAAGTTTAATTGAATATGATAATAAATAAAATGGGTGTATTAAATATATATAAATCCTTGTACAACATTTTGGGTGAAGTGTCCTAATCTATTTATTATTATTTAATGTTTTAAAATTCATTCTTATTCTACTTGAAAAATGTTTTTTATATCGTTACGTAGGATAATTATGAAGGGAGATAATCCAATTATGTTGTTAAGTACTGCTAGTTTATTCTGTTTGACTCTGGGTCGATTTTTGTTTTCTATAACAGTTAAAGAGAGGTAATTCAGGCCGTTTGATGTTTTCGGTTCATTGAGTACTAGAAAGCGTCTATGATTTAATAATTAGTTTAATCAGATAGGTCCAGACGTGCTACGATGGCTTATTTAACAAATTAAGTATATAAATTATGTTTTTGATCTAAAAGAATTGGTTTAATATCAATGGGTTTAACCCGCATCTGTTATTAATCACTTATGCTGCTCATGTTAGATAATTCATGCGTTATATTCTTGGGTGTCTAAATAGATAAAATATTATATATCCTCTAATTATTATTATGAAAGCAAAACGACCCATGGCTCCAAGTGTATTTCACTCCGATGGGAAGATGTCTACTCCTACATTTATGGGTGAAAAAAATATTTAGACCAGTGAGTGAAGTAGGAGAATAAGTAAGTCAGCATGGATTCTACCAACTTAGGGTGTCAGATGACAAAATCCATTGAATCAATATATAAATAAATTTACAGCCCCCAAATTGCTAATTTAATTTTTAATAGTAATTAGTTTAATTGCTAAGTTTTGTTATTGGTTTGCATAGGGTGTTACTTATTTCACCGTCAATACTGCTACGACTGAATACAAGAATGCTCGCCGTTATGGAGAAAAAATCCCATTCTTAGATGAGCTATATACTTTATTTTTATTCCTTACGCGGTTAAGAAGAAAGGATACTATATTCGCATGTTAGATTTGGATCCTTCATTTAGATTGTAACAAATCTAGCTATTTAACTCTACATTAAAATTTAATCCTAGCATCCGATGACCCTTATTATTGTAAAAAAAAGTTATGCCTCCGTTACAATTAAGGCGTGATAGCAGAAATCTATTTCTGTGAAGACATCCCTGTATGACATCAAATCTTTTATTCAAAATTTCCTCTTTGGAATTCACAATGTAGAAGGCTTCCAATAAACATAGATTGCACCTTTTTGATTTCCCAGGGCTGTACTTTCTCCCCCTGTCAATTACTGACCATTTTAATTCTTCCTTAATCGAATTACCTGTGGTATTTTTTTGTTTTTGTTTTTAATTCTTATTTTTCTACTTCCCCTGCTGTTGTTTACGCCATCTCTATTAGTTTCTGTCCCAGGTTCCTTTTTAAATAATACTACGTGATTTCTGTATCTATCCTTAAACACTGTTCCCGTGTCTCCCAGATATATCTTCTTAGTGTTGTCGGTTTTTATCTCGCATTTATACACTATTTCCGAGGTTAGACATTTCCCATCCAAAGGACAATTTTCAGGTATTCTGCAATTACATTTTCTGTTTAGTATATTTACCTTTGATGCTAGTTCATTGTTGTCCCTTATTTTTTTTTCTATTGTTGGAGCTTGGAGCTTATTATAGTGTTAGTTAAGTTTCTGGACGTTGCGAAAGATAATTTTACAGAGTTTATATTCATTATTTTGCTTAATTTATTATTATTTATACACACACATATAAATATATATATATATATATATATATATATATATATATATATATAGTCTTTGAAGTTCTTAACATTTGAAACCATACAAAAATTACTTTTTATCATTCGTTAAAAAACCATCTAGTCAGTAAGTCATTTAATCACCTGCAATCACTGCATCAACTCTCTCGAATTTACTATAATACCAATTTTTTTATTTTTCTGTTTTTCAAGGGGTCATCAGTTGTTTACCATGAAACACTGTTTCGGGGATTTAATATATATATATATATATATATATATATATATATATATATATATATATATATATATATGTATGTATGTATTCAAGCACATCTGATTGAACACGACAGACTCATTCTTATTTCAGTTTTTTCTGGATTTATTTCGATTTGCCGAGCGTTTTTTATTTAAATTTCAGTTGGCATGTTATAACGAATGGCACCCCGAAATTGTTGTTAAACCATATTCTACAACAGCTCTTTCTACCGGTGTGTCCGGTTATCATCAGGGGCGATTGTTGTAGTGAATATGCCTGAACAACAAATTTTGGGCGCCATTTTACACAGCATGCTGACTGAAATAAAACAAGGCCTCACGACGAATCGAAAATATATCAGAAAAATCAGAAAAAAGAACACTCTGTTTTGTACAAGATTTGATTTAATAATGACTTGCTGCTTAATATATATATATATATATATATATATATATATATATATATATATATATATATATATATATATATATATATATATATATATATATACAAATTGTCCAAAAAGTTACAAAAGGAGTAAAAATTATTGTCAATTTATAATTAAGGATTACTTTTGATTTCAGTCATTTTACATATAATATGTAGCAAAATGATTCTAGATAAGCATAGTATAGGGCTTATCGACGGCATTTTCTATGTAAGAGATAAGCCCAAGTCATAACGCAATTGGAAACACTATGTTGCGGCTTTTTCTTGTTGGGCTATCATAAAGAAAGAGTCTATGTTAACAAATCCCAAGCCATGTAGAATTGCAGAAAATAATCAGGAAGAAAACAAGGACGTTAAATCGCAATCCAGAGATTCTGCAATCCGTCATAAATAATATTTTGGAAAGAGCACAAATATGCGTTCTGTAAATGAGGAACATTTAAAAGACATTATTTTTCATACATAAAGATTGTTTGATTTTTGAATTTCTGAAAACTTTTCCAATGCCTTAATCAGAATGTGCTAAAATTACAAAAAGAATATGATCAAGATTAAAGCGTCTATATAAGTTAAAAACTATTCATTCGTTTTGGACACACGATATATATACATATATATATATATATATATATATATATGCATATATATATATGTGTGTGTGTGTGTATCTGTGTGCATTTATATAACTATTAAATATATTTTGCAATCTAATAAATAATATAGATATTAAAATTTAAAACATTACTCTCGATTTTCATTAAATACATATTTATTAATTCTATTTTACAAGACTACACATTCAATTTTTATTTGCTCGTTTGTTGTATACGTTTGTTTATACACTAAAGTAATTTTGTCCTGGATTTTAATCGGTTTAAATGCTAAACTATTTACGTCTGCGTTGTGCCTTATAATAGTTCCGGACTTTGTAGGTTATTAATTAAAGAAATATTTTATTCGATATTATTACGTGTTATTTTACAAAATTATAAACATTTTCATACTGTTGATCACTTTCGTATGAAATACGCAGACAGACACGTGTCACATATTGTAAATTTATATACTATTTTGCAAGATTAATTTCATAATAGAACGCCATGTGTCCAAAACTGCCGATACATATATAATTAGATTGGAGGTTTCTCTCGCTGTTCTCAACACACAGAGGCCTAAACGCTGATATCAATCGCAAGCACACATTTAATATTTTACACAAGCGTATAATGATAATCTGATAAAAACATCTTATCTGATATCAAAGCAATAAGAATAATCTCATAAAATATAAATTCATTATAACATATCCGGTGATCTATATGTCATATAAACAAATTAATTTATAGGTTTCTATCGATTAAATTTAAAATATAGATGAATTAATTTTCGTTTAAACCATTCCTTTCAATTTGTACGAGCCTCTTTCGAAAATTGAAGCATTAAATTTTAATTAAAAACGGTTGTAGAGCTACGAAGACGGGGGAGGTATGATTAGGAAGGATCAAACGTTTGTGCTCAATAATTTATTTTTCTACATTTTTGCTTCTGAAACACCTTCATAAAAACGTTTGCTTTATTAGAGTCAACCACCATCAATGCAACGGACAATACTTACAGGCTTTAGATACATAAATTCAATCATAATAACAATAATATTTGCAAACCACTCTGATTAATTTGGGTTGAATAAAACTAAGATATATTATTTTCAAACGCCTCTATATATATATTATATATATGATTATTGCAACGTCTTGTCAGACGAGTGCCATACCCTCAGGCATTTAAAATCCATGATTCCAAATGTCTAAGGGAGTATCTACATAAATATGATGTTACAGAGTCTTAGCTTTGTACGACAGCTAAGTCTCTCTCTCGGTTCAAAATGTTGAGATCCAGCAACAAGCAAGAGCAAGATAGCCAGCAACAAATTAAACTGTAGACCAGCTTAATGCGGGTACTGGTCTTCCGCGTTATGGTTTGTTAAATTAGAGATTTGCTTCTCCTAGAAAGGTTGCCTTCATCACGGCTTACGGGCGCCCTCTCTACCCCAATACACATATACACACACAAATATACACGGTGCTAGTTGGCCCTTGAGCCAGAAAAAGAGTTCAAAGGGCGAATATATATATATATATATGTATATATATATATATATACATACATACATATATATAGGTATATATACATATATATATATTTATATATGCATATATGTACATATGCATATACACACATACATATACGTATAAATGTATAGACATTGATATATATATATATATATATATATATATATATATATATAAACATAAATGAATGTATGGTTATTTGTTATAGAAATCGAAATATCAAGTATTAACAAATAAAAATTAGTTTCAATGGCGCTTATATTTCTCCAAAAATCTAAAGGAAAGATTCAAAATCGTTAATTTTAATCTGCAAACAAGATAAAGAATTATTGTTGAGGTTAGGTGAATAAAAATAAAGAATATTATGGAACGTACAGAAACGAAAGAAGGTTTTCATAATGTGTTATCTAAGTTATATTAAATAAAAATAAAAAGAAATATATATATATATATATATATATATATATATATATATATATATATATATTCAATTTTCACCCCAAACAACGCAAAGTGCCACTGTGAAGCAGGGGGCTACTATCAGGGACTTAATTAGCGGGGTTATTATGAAGGGAGATGAGTAGAAAGATTTTTCTTAACATTATACTTGAACTTCTGCATATCAGTGCAGTTGGGAAAGCAGAATCCCGGAAGGGAGTTCCAATGACCCGCAGTTCTTGGGAAGAAGCTATTGGAGTAAAAGGCTTTCTTGCACCTAGGGATCTATACTGTAAAGGGATGAGACTTAATAGCCTGTCGGGTTTGTCGGAGGTAGTTACGTCGGGGAGGTACAAGTGTTTGCAGTTCGTCAGAGCATTCACCATTAAAGTATTTGTAGAACAGGCAGAGGGATGCAATATCTCGTCGATGGGACAGAGGCTGAAGCCTAGATGACAGTTCAGGACCTATCAGGTTGGCGACTCTCTTTTGAACCCTGTCCAGGAGCGAGAGACAAGCAGCAGATGGGCCAGCCCAGATGTGACAACAGTACTCCATACATGGGCGAATGGTGGCCTTATAGAGGTATAGAATACTTTCAGGCGTAAGTAATTTTCTAGCACGGTAGAGGGACCCAACCTTCCTTGCAGCAGCCATGGCAATGCTCTCAATGTATCTATTCCAGTTCATATTCCCTGTAAACGTTAGGCCGAGGAGTTTAAAAGAAGTACTTTCAGGCAATGTGTTCTTGGCCATTGCTATTGGTGGTAGAGAAGGTTATTACTAAAGCACGAATTTAAAAACGGTGTAAACGTATGCAAACTTATTTTTTTACGGGGGTTTTATAAGTTTAAAATTATACACTTTTTTTTTATTTCGTTTCGATTCCCCGAGTACATTTTACTTTGTATTGCTGTTTGTCAACGACGGGCGTACATTATTTTTTACGTTATATCATATTGTGAATGTTATATAGTAATTCTTTCAATACAGATTGTATTAGTTAACCTTACAAATTAAATTTGTTCATTGTTTCTTACAAACATTGAAACACTATATTTTGAATCATCTTTCCTAAAAATATTCGAACATCCATACATATCCACATATGGCATAATTGGGCGAATAGCGTTAGGGTACTATGTTTATTTACGAATTGTATAACAAATACCAAGCCCGTTTTATTAATATAGGATGAGACGTATTTTCGAGAAGAAATACGTTTACATATATACGTATTTTTCCATTAAATTAATGTGGTCTTTACATTCAATAGCCTATAGCAGTATTGATTTTAATAGATATTGTGCGGTTAGTTGATCCTATTGAATTGATAATATTGTCGCGCTCAAACCTCTGATACATCCAAAATAATTCGATATTAAAATGTTACATAAACGATATATCTTTAAATCTTTATATATATATATATATATATATATATATATATATATATATATATGTATATATATATATATAAACAAATCAATGTATATCTTTAAAACAATATGTATAAGCACATGAGTAAAGGGACATATTCTCACTAATAGATGATAATAATTCTAAAATTATGATAGCCACATAGGTGTTTTTTAAGGTTGGACATCTAAGAAGAAGAAGCATTTAATTATTCTATATTAATGTAACCTGAAACAATGGAAGGACACAAAAAATATATCACCTTTAATATAAACAACGAAATATTGTTTTACTTTAAAAGTTGAAAGATTAACATGTTTAACTTAAGTTTAGAAATGTCTAAAAACACGCCTGAAGTGCGTTAGGCAAATTAAGACATAACTAATCGATAAGAAAGGAAAGCGTGTAGACCTGATGGACTCAAATTAACGTTTCTTCTCGATTAATTTTGTCTTCTATTTCTAAAAGATTAATTTTGTCATTTATTATCGATTCGTTTGGTTGTCTATTTTTCACTCATTCGTTTAGTTTGTCTTTTTCGTAGTGATTAGTGTTTTCTTGTAGATTCGTTTTGTCTTCTTTTATCAATGACATTTTCATTCATTTCTCTTTTGATTACTAGTGTGTTTCTTTCGTTAACGGTAACTATTTTCTTTTTCTCATGAATTACATTTGTTTACGATTATCTAATAGACGAGTCAAAATTAAACTGCAAAGAGATTGTGAGTTGGAGAACCCCGCATTTTTGGTTATATATCGGTAAAGAGCTTGTTAACAATCTAAAATCATATGTTTTGTTGGTTGGTTGTTTTTGTTTTACGGCATATCAACCCTTTTTTCAGGTTATTTAATGCCGAATCCAATGATCTTAAAAGAAACTTTTTTTAATAGATTATATTTGTTTGTTTGTTTTTTTCAAGTCGATGTCTATTTAATCCATATTTGGGACCCTATCAGGTACTAACACACCGGGTCAGAGTAGACCTGGAAGCAATGGAAATGAAAGAGTGACTCCACACTCCCCAAAGGCCGCAAGCTGGGACCTCAGCATCGGATATAGTTTAAGGTCATATCCAGCATCTCATATGTTAGGAGGCTTAATCAAATCAAAAGGTGAAATAATTGAACGTACTGTTTATTTCTTCACTTTTCACATTGGCCAATGATTTCAACAAAAAAATTGTGATCCATAACTCTATCAATGACGTTTTGTGTTACTTATCGAACATTGATTTGTTGGTTATTTATTGTTGTTTACGACAAATCTCTACAGAGAATGTATCATGCATTCATTAGTAATATCGATATTACCAGATTTATGCTTATTATACACACGCTGAAACGTTTGTATCGGTGTTATTAGTAATTAAAACTCTATTATATTAACGTCTAATGCAAGCATCAATTGTATGTAATTCAATATTATTTAGTGTACACTTTATCAATAATAGTGTATACTCAATATATTTGATGATTTCAAATTAATACGAATACATGAGTAAAATATCATTCTCAAAAGCAATTTATTTCTCTTTATTTAACTGATAAACCCTCTTAATCTAGATATCATCAAATTAAATGATTCCTTAGTTAGACCATGATTTATATTTTTACCAGATGTAGTGACGATATGTCAAATTATTAAAACGCTATGTGACACACGAACAAATATAAGACATAAAGGCAGCAATATAAATTCATCTTCAGGGGAAGTAAGTATAATTAATAAACAATTCATGAAAATTTGTACTCGTATTTTAAATTTTCGTAGACACTTGAAAAGTATTTTTTGCTATATAGGTTATGGGATGACTGAGCAGGTCTTTTTTTCATTTCAGCTTCAAATAAAAAGCTGCAGCCGGATTTGGAATACACCCTATTAAAGCCTAATTGTAACAATTATTGAATTTAAAAAAAACAACCTGAACGTGAGCACGTATTAGAAGAACGATGGACAATAAACTCATGTTGTAAACTTAGGGGAAAATGTCACAGGAACGTTTGAAATGTTGCATAATTCTTCTAGGACATCTTTCATGAATCAAGTATTAGTTTTGAGTGACAAAACAGATTCAAAGAAGGCAAGATGTCTGTGTAAGATCATGACTGGCATAGGATGAGTATGTAAGGCAGAACACTAAAATTAATTTGGTAAATTAAAAAAAAAATATGGATAAGAACCGTCCTGGATAAAGACAATTAGTGCACGCCGGGATTTCGGTGTAAGACTGTACAATCAATATCACGCGATATCATCGAAGCATTTGATCTAGGAACCCCTATTAGAAGCACAGCAGTATGGTAGTTAATAAGATTTGGTGAAGATTAGGAGCGTAGAGTTCGGCCATGTTGGCAACTAATGTACACACAACTCTTTTCCATAAACAAGACGTACTGAATATGAAGGTTTCCGTCGAAATATATTTATGAATTTCAATATAAATTTCAGAAAAAATAAATGCCTGTTTATTTTGTAATAATGTGTTGTTTGGGCTGCAAACATATACGTATTTCATTTTATTCAAACTCAATCAGTGTTTCTAAGGAACAAAATTTTAACGTGAATTCCGCGTGACCAAACGCATCGTCCCGAGATTTAAGCAACTACCTTAGAAACAACAAACGGGATTCTACTTGCTTATTCTCTGCTCCAACAACAACATGCCGAAAAAAAAAGACATACTGAATATGAAGGTATCCTTTGAAATATATTTATAAATTACAAACAAAATAAATGTCTGTTTATTTTATAATAATGCGTTGTTTTGGCTTCAAACGTATATAATAGGTATTTCATTTTATTCAAACTCAACCAGCGCTTCTAAGGAACAACATCTTTACATGATATATATATATATATATATATATATATATATATATATATATATATATCATGTTAATAATGAAAATAGTATTCCGCAAAAATAGAGAAGTAAAAATTCACAAACCGAGTAATGTATTCATAAAGGTTTCTTCTTTATTATGACACTTTATCATCTGGAGAATGTGTCGTAATAAAGACGGAACATTGATGAACACATGGTTCGGTTTGTGTTTTATTCATTTATATAACTATATATATATATATATATATATATATATATATATATATGTGTGTGTATGTATACGTATGCATATATATATACATATATATATGCATATATGTATATGTATATATATATGTACATATTTATAGATATATGTTTTATATGTGCATATATATAAGTATATATATGCATATATATATGCATATATATATATATTTATATATATATATATATATATATATTGTTAGATAAAATATTTAAACAAATCTTTTCACTGTAGCCGCCTTCAACTTCAATCACCAGCTCGAAACTGATAGCATGTGTTTTCCAAAGATGCCGGTGGGAGCTCAGCGAATAGTTGGCGGGAGCTTAGCAAATTCTTGACAAAGTCAAAGGTGTTGTATATATATATACACATATATATCCCTCCCTATGTGTGTATATATATATATATATAGAGAGAGAGAGAGAGAGAGAAAGAGAGAGAGAGAGAGAAATTATATATATATATGAAAATCTTTCGAGGGGTACAGAATTTAATGATGGCTACATATAAACCAATATATATAATGATTATTTAAAAAATAAAAAAATGAAAATAAAGGTCAGCTAACCCGGTTTCGATTCTCGCTCAACAGAGCCAAATCGAGGACAATACCATTTAAAAAAATTTAGCACAATGGTTGACAAGTATTTTAGAACCTGTTTTGGAACGTTTCAATTCATTTTGCATTAAATACTCTTTTAGCTTTGCTAACTTTATGCAAAATTACACTCATTCAAATAAATTTATGTGTTCCTTCGATATTTCTAGTCTTTTTACATGCATTCCTTTGTTAGAGTCGATTAATATTTGTGCTGACGCCTTATATCGAAGTAAACTTCCGACTCCTCCAATTCCAGAAAATATTTTTGTAGAATTGATGAAGTTCGCCACTGTGTCGGTAGAATTTAGTTTTAACGATGTTATAGACAGACAGACAGATGGTGTGGCCATGGGTTCCCCATTGGGACCAGCGTTTGCTAATATGTTTGTGGGTTTTCATGAACAGGATCTATTGTCTGGTTTGCATAAACCAGACATTTATTTTCGTTACGTTGCTGATATATTTTGCTTATTTGACAACGAGACGAATGCGGATTTTTTTGTTTGTGTCTCTTAATAACGTTCATCCAGCCCTTAAGTTTACGGTAGATAAGTAAACGAATTCTACTCTTCCGTTCTTAGATGTACTTGTGTCTAAGACATCTTTGTGTTTTCTTACTTCGGTTTATCGTAAACCAACCTTTACGGGTCTCTATACTCGTTGGGACTCTTTTTGCCCTATAAACCAAAAATGTAATTTGATCAAGGCATTAACACATAGGGCCTTGATGATTTGTTCCAGGGTTAATCTGGATGATGAGTTGAAATTTATTACAAGGACCCTCTGTAATAATGGTTACCCATTGGATATTGTTAAAACTGTTATTAATAAGAAGGTTTCCAATTTCTATAGACTTAAAGTAATTACGGTTAATAGATGTCCTGTTTACCTACGTTTACCTTGGCTGGGCAACATCAGTGACCGTTTTTCCAAGCAAATTTCTTTGCCTGTACAACGGTGTTATTTTGCATCTAATCCTCGTGTTGTTTTTTCAACCAGGCCTATGTTACCCTCTATTCGCAAAGATGTTCTTCCCCCCTCACCATAATAATTCTCTTATTTATTTATTTAAATGTAGTTGCAGTGCGCACTATGTTGGGCGAACATCACAAAGATTAGATTTTCGTTTGAAACAGCATGTGCCTTCGAAAATTCGTTATCCAAATTTTTCGCCGTCGGATGTTTTGAATAATATGTATGGTTCTGCGATTTGCGATCACATTATGGATAACCATGCGTGTGCCACGAATTTCAGTGTCGACATGTTCACTATTTTGAGCAGGTCGCACTCTCCATATCATTTAAAAATTCTAGAGACTATTTATATTAAGTCGATGAGACCTTCTCTTTGCAAGCAAAAAGAAAATCTTCTCGGACTTAATTTGGTCTCTATGTAATTTTGTTTCCCCTGTTTTTTTTAAATATTTTTTCTCCTTTCCCTTTCCATATTCATGACTTTATTTATTTATTTTTTAATCGTATTGTCCTCGATTTTGCTCTGTTGAGCGAGGGTCGAAACCGGCTTAGCTGGCCTTTATTTTCATTTTTATTTTTTAAATAATCATTATGTATATTGGTCTATATGTAGCCATCAATATATATATATATATATATATATATATATATATATATATACATATATATATATATAATCTCTCTCTTTCTCTCTCTCTCTATATATATATAGAGAGAGAGGGGGAGACAGAGAGTGTGAGAGAATATATATATATATATATATATATATATATATATATATATACATATATAAAATCTATAGCATTTAAAATTCGCATTATATCTATGTAAATACTTTTATTAATTGAATGCTTGGATATTATAGGTGTCAGATTTAAGGGTTTTAAAATTCCTAAAGCCGGTAAGGGAATTAGTTTAATTATTTAGTCTACTCTTTGATTTTTATCTGCATTTAAATAATGGAATATTCAGTAAATAACAAGAATAAAAATAATGTGTGTGCTTGTAAGGCCACACTGTAAGTCACTTTTATGTTTTATGGAAATACGGTTATTTTCTAAATATCAATATTAATGGACTGATGTTTATCATGCTGCGACTATGTAGTAGCGATGAATTGTCGAAAGATTTACTCTAGGGGCAAAGAACGGAAACAATTAACACATATATGTAAAAGACAGAAAACAGGAGAGTGAACAAGAAAAAAAATAAAACAAAATGAATATGTGTTGGAAAAATATCCCGCAGATTGTAATTATTCGTTTCTCTGCTATGTCTCTTAATCAATAATATAACGTCAACGGTCAAAGGATATACACAAAGCTCTAACCATCATCATCATCATCATTATCATCTTAATCTTACACCATGTGCTTGCTTTACAAGTACTGTCAATGAATCTGCCTAGACAGACTTACTACACTCATAACCACTCAATGTAAATGCCTCTGAGAAATCTAATTAGAAGCAATCTTTCACTATCTAAGTTTCCAGATTACGTTTCCCTTTTACTCAAATAGTTTTTTACCAAGAGCCTCTTGACATATATAACACTCTCCCTACTCCCAATTGTCCAATAACACTCTCCCTACTCCCAATTGTCCAATAACACTCTCCCTACTCCCAATTGTCCAATAACACTCTCCCTACGCCCAATTTTCCAAAGTTTATTAACATATTTTACTTTCATACTAGTAATATAATGTACAAAAAAAAATCTCGCAGCAAAACTAACAACTTAAAATTCCACCGGAGAGTATCCCATATATCTCAATGGCAATAAAAGTGGTTTAAGTTGAATGATTTCTAATAGAAGTTTTCAAAGTAAGCAAGATTTCAATTTATTTATATAATAAAAATTACAAGAGATGATCAACATGATTTAATTACTAACGAGAGAATGACGAATTAAAAAAAAAAGACGCTCTGTTCATGGAATCTACGTTTTGATTTAGGCACAAATAAAGAGTGGGGGAAATTACTGACAGTGGTTTCAGCTAGACGTGTGTTTTTCGTGAAAGATTGGCGAGGGGGGATCAGAGATTGGAGCTCGGACGAGCACTTGCCATGGAAATAACCTATACATGGAAATAACCTATACATGGAAATAACATACGCGAAAAGTTGTCGCGCCTGAACTGATGACTGAACAGCGGAAGCATAGCTGTGGTCAGTTGAAAATCTTGCTCTCCACTCAAAGTAAACACATAAATTCAAGCTGTCGTGTCTAATAAGGAATAAGGAGCATTCTGTATGCTTCCGATGGGTGGCCATAATAAATGCAACGATAAGAGATATATTCCTTTTTATCTATCCAACGTTATCTTTTTAAAATAAAAATACAAATAAAAAAGAAATATAAAACATAAAACAACAATATAAATAAAATAAAAAATATATCTAAAATATAAAATATGAACATATGAAATAGATATTTTTTAATTAAAGTTTCTTTTCTTATTTACCGTCGCAGATTATAATGGGTCCTCTTTATTGTGTAGGCAACATTTCAGGTATTCCCTTAGCATATTTAAACAGCTTTTTCCTGATGCATGAATATTCACACACACACACACACACACACACACACACACACACACACACACATATATATATATATATATATATATATATATATATATATGTGTGTGTGTGTGTATGTGTGTGCGCGCCTGTGTGTGTGTATTTATAAGTATATACTGATTTAGATATATAGGGATGTTTAGAAATTAAACCTTACAGAAAATATTCCGATTTGGAAAGGAGAGTTTTCTAAAGGGGAAGATATAAATATCCTTACCATAGACACCCATATGTGTGTGTATGTGTGTACGCACGTGTGTGTACGTATTTGTTTGTTCTTTTCTGTATGTATGCTGTGAATATGCCAGAGTAAAATAAAATCTTTGTTTTCTTTGTATGTCATTTGATAGGATAATGAACATGAACTGTTATCAAAATTCCGACGTAATAATGCACACTAGTACAGTATGCAATGTGACAATTTATAATACCTTATATACAACTTAGCGCCAACAACATAACGAGTCAACACAAACATTCCTGCACAAATTATTATAAATTTGAAGTTTAACCAGAAGTGTGGAGACTCGTTATTACATTTTTTTCATTTTCAGTCAACGTGTGAATATTAGAACCGTGTTTTGTTTGAACCATGTCAGGTAGGTGATAAGCTATCAGTCGCCAAGGATTGTGTGTTGGTTTGATAAGAAAATCTACATAACACATCTATTTTCTCTGAAGCAATGATAACACAAGTGCAACTAATCTGTGCTTAGCAATTTTGAAATAATTTGTTCAAAAATGAAATTATGTCGTATCGTCGACTAATATGGAACAATTTTTTTTACTAATAAATTGTTGTTTATCAAGATCCAAAATCCACACGAGGATAAGTCGTTGTGCTTTTTTTTTCAGATATGCGCTGTGACAAGATTGCGATAATAAGTAACGTTTGGCCACTTTTTTTTTTACAAAGTTGACTCAACAAGAATTTGTTTACATTGGGCTTGAATGTTACCATATTGTTGTTTAGAAGTTGGGTGTTTGTTTTGTGTTTCGGCGGGGAATTCTTGGAAGTAATCTTGGCCCATTAAGCCTCCGTTTATTTTTAGATATATACAAGGAGGAGGGGACTTTTTATAAGTTGTTACATTCCGTGTATCCATTTTCTTCTGTAAAAGAATACTTAACAGACATTTTCATTTTCCAGTAAGAAGATATACCATATCTATCGTTTTACAAATTAGGACTTCAAGGCTGTTATAATAAATAAATCAATCAATAAATTGAGACTTATTTCATTTATTGATTCAACACTATTTTGAATTTTTATTACGAAAGTTCCATAGCAAACTCAACTCTTCCCTATGGTTTACTACCACTTGTACAACTGCCATTGCTCAAAGGCAGGGTGCATACCGCAGATTTGTCCGGCATATGTCCAGTGCAAACATATAAAAGATTATTGAAGCTAGAAGTAATTGTAAGAAAGAAATAGTGACAGCTAGGGGAGAATACACCGAAACCAACAGAAAACGCATTGAAGCACAGAAATTAGGAACTCGTGATTTCTGGAAAATCTAGAGCAGTGTAGTAAATAATGACCAATCAACAATTCTTCCACTATCTAACAAAGATGAAGTTTATATATATATATATATATTATTCCTTAGTTGGCCGAAACGTTGTGAACCAATAAAAAGATCCAAAGACAACAACTAATAAAGATGAGACTAATAGTCCGAAATAAAAATAAAATTAACACAAAGATGAAGTTGTTTGCACGCAACCGAAAAAAATAACATGCTTGCAAGTCGTTTTGATTAATAATCATGAGAAATTACTTCGTTAAAACTCCTCACTTTAACGTCCATAGGAAACATGACTTGGAACAGATACATCGAGAGTATTGCCAATACTGCTGCGAGGAAGGTGGGGTTTTTTACCGTGCTAGAAAGTTATTTCAGTCGGAAAATATCCTGCACCACTACAAAGCTTCCATTCGCCCTTGTATCGAGTATTCTTGTCACATTTAGGCTGGCGCATCTGCTACTAGTCACTAAATCCCGGACACAGTTCAAGGGGGGGTCGCTAACCTGATAGGTTCCGATATGTCATCCAAGCTTCAACCTCTGTCCCCTTGCCGAAATGTTGCATCCCTCTGCTTATTTTACAAGTATTTTAATGTTGGATGCTTCGACGAACAACTAGCTTTTGTGCCCACTTGACGTAAATACGGATGAGCAGCAAAATGCCACATCTACACGGCAGAGGTCACTAAATGTAAGAAATCCTTCTCCTCTAATAGTTTCTACGCGAGAACTGCTAGACTTTTGAACGCCCTTCCGGTTTCCTGCTTCCCCAACTGAACCGACATGCATAACTTCAAGAATAATGTGAACAGACATGTTGCGGTTCAACTCCCTAAATAGTATCCCTTTTTGTAATGCTGCTGCTCAACTCCCAACATACTATCGCTTTTTGGCATTGTGCCCTTTTGGTGGTAAAATGTAATAAAAAATAGTATTGATTCTGGGAAAAATTAATTTCAAAGGAATATTATTATAAACATTAAATATATATATATATGCATGCAGAAGCAGCTTGGCATTTTCACGTGATTCGGTTAGTTAAAATAATTTCCCATAATTATTTACTATGGTTGCACGAAATGTTGATGAAGCTGTTAATTTCAAAGGAATATTATTATAAACATTAAATATATATATATGCATGCAGAAGCAGCTTGGCATTTTCACGTGATTCGGTTAGTTAAAATAATCTCCCATAATTATTTACTATGGTTGCACGAAATGTTGATGAAGCTGTTAACAGATTTGAATGGTCGGATAACGGAACAAAAGAATTAATTCGCAGTCCTCGTTTAAATGAAAGATCTCATTTAGCGTTTTTTTCATTAATTTCAGAAATTGAATATCATTATGTTACCATAGAAACTAGAATTCAAAAACGAATCATTAAAAAAAATTATCGATTAAATGAACAAAGCTTTTTTAAAAATATTATTTTGACTCAAAGGAATTTAAAAGAGAAGGTAAAGCCTATGGATCATAGAACACTGATCGATCGATTTGCGATATTAAAATCAGGTATGATCGCTTAAGCATGAAAAGGAAATCGGGTTCACTAAAGTAAATAAACTAGTTATAGCTAACACTGAGAGAAGCGTCTACCCAGTGTATAGACCATGTAAAGAGATAAACATCAGAAAGGAAGTAATACTTAAGGAAAAAGTGGCAGATGCACCAAAAAAATAGGTGAAGCATAATGATAAAAATGAAACTAATTTATATGAATTTTAATATGTGTATCGTCTTATATAGGCGTATACAGATAATACAGTGCTGATTTAATTAAACTATCCTTAATAATTTTAAACACATGCACGGCCAAAGAGCGAGTAATGTACGCCATATTTAGTCTAATGTTGTATAAATTTTTGAAATTAATACATACATATATATATATATATATATATATATATATATATATATATATATATATATATATACTAGCAGGGGTGCCAGGCGTTGTTCGGGTGTTTGGAGGTGTATGCTGTGCAAAAAAAGCAAAAAAACAAAAAAAATGGTTAATTTTTTTAAAATTTGACCCCTATTATGACCCCTTAAAATTTATTGTTTCGGGCTCAAATCACTTTATTAAGTTAGATCCAGGTTCAAGGAACCTAAATCTAAAATTTCAAGTGTCTAGACCCAAAATTGTCGGAGGAGTTTGGTAGAGTTCTTAAAGGTCAAATCGTTGAAATTTGACCCCTAAACAGCCAAATTTCTGGCTGACACCCGTCACATCGATTTTCCCAAATCTCAGTACCCGGTATTTCAAATTTCGAGTCTATAGACTAAAAATTGACAGAGTTATTGCGTAGGGAAATGTACACAGCCAGACAGACACACAGACACACAGACAGACAGAAAGACAGACAGACACGTTCACTTTTATAGATATATAGATATATATATTTTAGATATCAATTGAAATATATCCGCTAAATATCTGACAATCTGAATTATTTAAAGCAATATAATATTCCTACAAATTTCTATTTGAAACATGAAACATTATACATTTGCCTTAAATTTTATAATCACTCTTTAGACACCAATCGAACAATTTCTTCTAAACGCAACTTAATCTTAAACGCTAATTAGATATTTTCGATAACCACTATAAGTTGATAAAAATTGGAATATTGATTCTTGATATAAATCTTTGTTCTTCCTAAGAGAGCATAAATTTGGTCAAATGATTGTTTAGTTCATCAGACTGTGAATAATACTAGACTTTTAACCGATATATTTTTTAGAGACTCATAGGACAACGGTGTATGCATTGTATGGAAAGGGAACTAAGAATACGCAACAACAGACTCGTTAAATTGCATCCTATATCATTTATGTTTCAAAACATATAATCAGGTATATTACAGTATTTGTAATGGGACTTTGACCTAAAGGTACAGCACAGATAGAGGAAATTCATAAAAATGTCAATTATACGTTGCATCAAAAAGGAATGTAATCCAGTTTAAATGCAGTTCATGCCAGTTCATTTAATTATTATTCAGTTTGAAATTTTAGCAGGAGTGTATTAATATGATAAAATACATCTAAATGATACGTGGTGATAAACAGTGCAAAACTTAAGAAAAGCCACAATAGAGACATTCCTTAAGATAAAATAATGTATCATTGTTAATATTTGCTCTAAAATTACAGGGGCATTTATTTTAACCATAACCTTAAAACAACTAGTTTTCATTAATAGGTAAAGAACAGAGAAAATGTTCCCCTGGATCATTACGGATGCTTAAGATATAAGTATCACTGTTCCAGATCACCCATTAGCTATTAAACGATGCAATGCCAGATCTATTAAGACGTCGGCCGACGACTTTTTCATGAATCACACGTATTGTTTATCTCAGCGAGGCCACGGCAATCTGCCAGAAAGTGTAACAGAGCTTATAACAACCTTTTTTTATATTCATTGCCGTTTGAAGAGAAGAATCTATTATAATACAGAATGTATGTACATATTATTTTTCATAAACTGACTTTTTTTAGATTAGTACACCGACTTATACCCTTGTAAATGTTGTATTTTTGCCATACATTTTGTTGCCTGGTTATATGTTGTTGCATGATTAGATTTTGTTGCATTGTTATATTTTGTTGCTACCTACAAAGGCAAGTTGATTGGAGCTGCTAAGCAATTTTTGGAGCTCGCTAATAATAGTGCGCAGGCTTTACTAAACAAAACATAAGTTGCATTTAAACACCTTAATAGGAAGTAAATAAATATGATTTGCTCGATTTATGGTAGTAAAAATATCGAAAAAAATTAATAGTTCATAATTATTTTTAGTTTAATATATATAAAAAAACATCCTTGTGATCTTGAACGTTTCTCTCACGAACATTGACAAAAACACATCTTAATTGAATGTTTTTTATTAGAGAATATTTGAATTCTGTCTCTCCATTATAATTTCTGAATCACTGCGTTAATCGGATCATGATATTTCGCATAATTTTGCATACAGCGCAAGAAAAAAGGATTAGAAAACAAGAAATTGCAATGACCAAAAGAACAAAAACGAATACGAAAACCCATTTAATCAAGTATAAACATTAAAAAGGTATCTCTGATATGCATGCATTTTGTCGTATCTATTCGGGTTTCAATAGGATGGATACAGAAGGAGAGTTTAAATTGGTTGGATCAATAACATTAAATATGCAATATTACAATTTGAAAATATATGACAACGTCATATAACCAAAGATAGAAACATAAATTTTGCTCAAGAAATCGTTGCACCTGATTAAAATACCATCGTTGTAAAAAATGCACACACAGCTTTATTCGAGAATGTCGCAATAGAAAAAATACGGAAAGTATTTGTATATATATATATGCATATATATATATATATATATATATATACATATATGTGCATATATATATACATATATATTCCTATATATATATATGTATATACACCTATATATGCATATATACATATATACAAATATACATATATATATATGTACAAATATACAACTATACATATATACACAAATACATATATACAAACACATGTAGACATATATATATATATATATATATATATATATATATATATAGAGAGAGAGAGAGAGAGGGAGAGAGAGAGAGGCGGTATGCACTTTTCGTATTCTGTCTATTAATTTTATAAAAATCAATGCGAAAAATATATAATGCCATGAAAGTGTTTAAAAGGGTATACCTTTAAACAGTTTAAAACATTTTCATAACATTATATATTTTTCGTATTGAGATTTTATCCACCCCCCCACACACACAGATACATACATACATATATATATATATATATATATATATATATATATATATATATATATATATATATAACGCTGAACATATGTGTGTGTCTGGTCACGAATAGGCTCCTATATGGTTGACTATCATAGAAAACTGATTACATATAATGATAATATCGAGACACAGGAATGGGTATGTTTGATCTGGCATAATGATAATTCATTAAAATTGTCGGGTCTGCGTACAGGCCTGATCCACAAAGTATGAAAATAAAAAAAATAAAAAATTAAAAAAAAAACGTTTACAAGTGTTTTTGATATAGATGTACATAATAGTCCTTTGATAAGTATGCTTTAACTTAAATAGGGCGGGTATAATAAAATTGTGGGGTCTGCGTTCGCGCCTGGCCTCCAGAGAATGGAGACTTTTCATATAATAGATATCTATCTGCGAAAGTATACTTTGATAATTATATTTCACTTTGAAGAAATATGGTATAATAAAATTATGGGGTGTTCGTTCGGGCTTGACCTTCATAGAATGGAAATATGTCACAAAGTTTAACAAAGTTTTTTTAATGTAGATCCACAGAATATTGTGATAAGTGTTTCAGAGTGAACAGGTATGGTATAATACGTTTTGGTGTTTATATGTTTTTACTTTCATCATATTTTGCTTTTGTTTTGATACCCCCAAATTCGAAGCTATCTCTTTACAACCCTTCCTTTTCATAACCTATCATACTTTCATGAATCAGAGTCCATTTTCTGTAAGCTGTTTTTGAACCCAGTGAACGACGGGTACCTTTGCTAGTTTCTCTCTCTCTCTCTCTCATATATATATATATAGAGAGAGAGAGAGAGAGAGAAAGAGAGAGAGAGAAAGAGAGAGAGAAATGATACTAATATCGTATTTTTGTCCGTTTTTTACAATTCAGTTAATATGCACAAAAGGTACACTGCTTTACAAATCGACTTTAATACTGAAAATGGGTGTTTATGATATCTGTTTCATTATGATTCTATATATATTATTTATTTAAAAAGCATCAACATTACATAAGGTATTTTATTTGCAAATTACATAAAGGAATAGCTATTTCAATAATTAGCTCAATCCTTATTTGTAATAGATTTGTTTTAAGTATTTTATT